>NW_006782310.1:732552-738223 GCF_000442215.2 Lipotes vexillifer | reverse complement strand
CCCGCGTCTCCTGCATCGGCAGGCGGACTCTCAAGCACTGCGCCACCAGGGAAGCCCCGGTATTTGTTCTTAAATTGTGTATCTATTCACTTTCTGTCTCTCATAGCCAATGTAATTTTTTAATTTGATGAAATGAAAGAAAGTAGGTTGGGAAAGTTAACATTTGTTGATCACTAACAAGATACTAGGGGCATAGGAGCATAATTAACCCAATAATACTTAAATATTTTAGTCATGGGGGAAATTAGGGCTGTTTCTGAGTCTTATTAGGAAAACATATTTTTCTCTTTAATATGGAGCTGCCCACATTTTGGAATCTCATTTTAGTACACATTTTTATAGTTTCAAGAGAACTCCGTTCTACTAGTATTTGTCTTATTTTCTTGGATTAAGTCTAGTAGTAATTTTTGTTTTAGGAGTGGGCCATGAATATTCCGCTATTTTCCGTTTTGAATACGGTGTGTCATCTTTTGAAAGCCATATCAGTAGTTTGCTTTTTGTCTCTTGTTTTTATTTTCTTTTTAAGTGCAGACCTCAAATTGATTGTTGCCTATAAATAGTAACTTTTATACGTTTGCATATGAGTGACATATCTTTGCCCAGTTATCTTCATTGTATGAAAATAACTGTATTCCATAAAAATTAACAAATAGATTGCAAATGCAAACTATCTTTATAGTTTGGTTGATTTATTAGTGAACATGTACTGATTACCTACTCTATCAGTTGCAATGCTAGGTATGTCTACAGAAAAAATATTTCATTTCTAAACAAATCAAGTCAAGCAAGTTGAAACCTTTCTGAAATTATGAAAACATCCTCTGATAACTTAGGTGTTGTATTTCTTAGTCTCAAAGTCAAGAAACATATATATGTGGACATAGTTATGAGCTCCTTATGGCCCTACTGGGAAACCTATATAGTGCCTTTCAGCTAGAGAAAGTAGTAATGATTAATGGGCCTGTTTGTAGAAAAGAAAAGGAAAAAGTGTACACATTTGCTGTAACATTATATCTCATTCACAGTGGAGACGGTCATTTAAGTCTTTGCCCAAACTGGGGTTTAATGAATATTTTTTTAAGTCTAATTATAAATTTCTGTTTGTATTTTGTGAAAAGGTGTTCAGTAAGAAAACCTTATTTGCAATATTATGTAAATACAAAAGTATGTATTAAAGCTTGCTTATTCTCCTTTCCCAGCCAAGATGTTGATATCCATTTTAAAACAAAATGGGAAAATATCCAATACAATATTCTCCTTCTTTTGGAAGCTCTGTACACGTGAAAGCAGCCTTTGTGTCATTTTATTTGGCCTTTGCTTATCTCTGTTGTATTTCGTTGTGTACTTTTCAGACAAATACTGCTACTCTAGATTTATTATCTTTTATTTGCAAATATGCAAATGAGAGAAATAAAATGGTCATAGTGTTTATCAGAAAAAGGAAGTGTACTTAAGATTATTTTATTTATTAAGATCTGAAAGGCTTCTATATAAATGCACTGAAGTAAATGCTAGTAATTTCTTGTACTCTCATTTTTTTTTGCTTCTCATGGAAATGTTTGTACTTTTTTATCATTGTCTTTTATGAAATATAATGTTCTAAAGACCTGGTGTGATGATGTAATTATTTTCTCTCGGGAACTTTTTTTGGGTTATCTGGGGTTTTGTTGTGTGTGTGTTCCTGAATTCCAGGTGAATTGCTGGTGAATACCTTGGTTGCACTAGGATTACACCATGAGTATAAGGTGATCACATATGCCTTTGCAACAGTGTCTGTTAAATACATTTAGAGATCACCTCATAGCTTGGACCTCAGAGGAGACACCGTGACATTTAAATATTTTTCATCAATGCAATTAGTAATCTACTGTATCAAAATGAATATTTAAGAAGTCATTTTTAGCATAACTTTCTTCTCCCTGCACAACTTCAGTAAACTAAGCTGGTGTGTTGTGGGCAATTCCCTTCTTGTTTTTCAGGTATTAGGAGTCTGACTATCTTTAAGGCAAACAGTCAAATCTCAAAAATACCTCAAGACTAGATTTGCGTTTGGGACTAGATGGTGCGATTATGACTTTTATCAACTTTAATTATTTGTGTGATGAATTCTCAGTATTATTAATCTGTATGCGTAGTACGAGCTACCAGAATATTGTCCACTATATATCACAAATAAAGCCAATCATTAAGTCATAATCATGTAGTCATGCAAAGCCATAAAATGGAGTTCTCTTAGTCTGCCCCAGGGTCCTACCTATGGTATTAATGTATCTTCTGATGAATCATGCCAACTTAATTTAATGATTTTATAATTTTTTTGTTGTCCTTATTTTTTTCTTCCAGTTTTATTGAGATATAATTGACATACAGCACTGTCTGAGTTTAAGGTGTACAGCGTAATGATACAATTAAACACCCATCATTTCATAAAGATGCAAAAGAAAACAAAAGTTTTTCCTTGTGTGGATTTAAGGCTGTGGAGATATCCTGGACCAAAATTGTTTTATTTAGAAAAGGCGTTTATTAAGGAGTACTCTATTGCTATTGATTTAAGTGACTTCAGAAAAGATAGTGCTATATCACTCAAAATTATACTACAATTAAAAGAAAAATATATGGGTTGAAAAATAAAACTTGTATTTTTCTCAGCACATTCCTGCAACATATTTTGGTGGGCCTGAATTCCACTGCTAATTTAATCTTCCCAACTCCATTAGTTGAAGTCTGTGCTCTGGAGGATCTCCAAGAAGCATCAGACATTACCTACCCTCAAGGAGTTTACTGTCCTCTGTGTGTAAAACTGAGAGTGGAGACACCTGAAAACCCACATCCTATCAAATGAGGTGCTCCTTTGTGCCCTCTGCAAACTCAGTTTTATGTTTCACTCATGCAATATTAAAGAGCCCACAGAGCATCTTGAAGGAGGAGCTTTTCTCCACGTGCAGAATATTTCTCATCTGGAAACACTACACTTCAGAAGGATAGTTGAGATCAGTGCTTTTCTGCAACAGACCTTGAGTATTTGCGGTAATCCTTAGAACTGTGTGGAAGGTGGTAGTTATAAGCAAAGGCTCTGGAGTCAGACTGATCTGAGTTTGAATTCACAGATTCCCTATTATTGGCTGTGAAATTATAGCCAATTTGTAGGGGTTGTGGAATGCTCCTATAAATAGGATAACTGTGAATATATTTATTATGATGATGTTGGCGAGTGTTTTGGCAATTAAGTTTATTGTGTGTAGTTCTGGCGTGTAGGGGTTGTGGAATGCTCCTATAAATAGGATAACTGTGAATATATTTATTATGATGATGTTGGCGTACTCTGCTAGAAAAAATAGAGCAAAAGGACCTGCTGCGTATTCTACATTGAAGCCGGATACGAGTTCTGATTCTCCTTCTGTTAGGTCAAAGGGAGCTCGATTAGTTTCTGCTGGGGTGGAGATGAATCATATTATAGCTAGTGGTCATGAGGGGAAGAGCAATCACAGTTGTTCTTGTGTAATTATTAACATGGATAAATGTGAAATTTTAAACCTCTGTGGTGCTCAATTTCTTGGTCTCTCAGTGGAGGACGATAGGAATTACCTGAGGATTGTTCAGATGATTAAAGCAGCTAATTCTAATAGAGCACTTAGCACAGTGCTGGACTCCTGAGCAGAAGCTTGGCTTATATTAAGTCAGTTTTCAGCTTTAGAGTGACAAGTTTTTCTTTCATGCCAATTGTCTCGGGTCATATTTTAAGAATGATGCCACAAAATAAATGTTGTCACAAGGCACAGATGCTGTGATGAAAGAGTTTGAGAGCAGATCCTGAAAACACCTGCTTGATTTATCAAGGAGAAAGGTGTTAATTTACCTCTGGGACATCATTTCCATCTGAGGTGGTTTTTAAAGCATATTTAGTTAATTTCCAAGGATTCAACTTCTTTTACACAGTCCTTCCACCCCTCCTTCCATTCCTTCACCTGCACTTCTCCTTTCTTCTTTACCACCACCATTGTTAGAATCAGGGAACATCATGGTGGCTGTTAGTTTCCCTGGAGTCTTAATGAAATCCCATGAGTGCTTTTGTTCGGGCAGAACAGGGTCACTATGGGTAACCAGATTTGCCCCACATTATTCCATTATCCCTTGACCTTGTATAAATGTCATTTTGTATAGGATAATTATGCAGTCTTTCAGCCTGTCTAGCAGCTTCTGGCAGGCTGGTCTCTAGTCTCTCCAACCCCAATATTTTAGGGCATTTATTAAGCACCTGCTGTGTCTCAGGCACTGGGCTGTTCTGGCGGCGTGAGAGTGACTTAAGACCCGGTTCCTTCCCCCAAGGAGGCTACAGCCAAGTAAGGGAGATGCTCGCCAAGGGCTTCTCATGGGAGCCAACCTCTTTTCCTCTATCTTATAACCTACTTGGAAACCCAACAGAAAAAGGGGCAAAAGTCTCAGTCTCAGACCAGATAAAAGAGGGGAGTTCCCGGAGTTCCACCCACAGGCTCATCACCACGGAGGAGATGGGGGCGGGGAGTGGGTGGGGCGATAGGGTTTGGCCACCACTGCTCCTCAGTGGGGGTGGGAAAGGCCCTGGCTATTCTTAGGGTGCCCTTCTGGAAAATAGACAGTATGGTTGAACGGTGCCTGCTGGTCTGCACCCTTCTAGGTTCTCAGGATGTGGAGAGCAGGCATTTCTTGAGGGCCTTTTTCTTTTGGGGTCAGTTATGGACATTTCTGGTTGCTGATCTCTCTAGCACCCAGGCTGGGATATCAAACAGGCAAGAAAAGAACTCCCGGGACTCATGGCTGGGTTGTTCCTCGAGTCTCTGTGTCCCTGGGCAGTTGGTCTACCTTACCCCACCTTTCAGAATCTTCTGGTAGGCTTCTGGTATTTGCATCTGCACAGAGGAAGTCCAGACAGGAAGGGTCTTGACTCCTGGCAAGGCCCCAACTTCCATGCAGGGCTCCGACCCCCCTGCAGTGCCGACCTCAGGCAGGACCCCCATCACATGCTGCTTCTCTGTGGGGAGGCCTGGAATAGCAGAGCTTCTCTGCCTTTCAAGACAATGAGGCAAAATCCACTCAGTAGGCTTTAGTTGTAGTTTTGAGTAAAGGAACCCTTTCTTCTTTTGGCCCTGGGCTAGGCAGTGGCAACTTTAACAGTCGCACGCTATACCAACTGAGCTAGCCAGGCACCCAGTGGGACATTTTAAATCGCCTGATTTTATGGTAGACATTCTCGGGGACTGAGTTCTTGAAATCAATCCAAGGATGCAGATCCTGAAACTGAATATTTGAATGAGGTTACTCCCAGGAGCTGGTAGTCTCTTAGTGTTTCCCAACAAACTGGTCCATTCCATGGTGCCATTTCTCACACGTCTATATGAGAGGGAAAAACACCCTGGTAAAAGCCCAGGGACTTTAAGGGCTCAGATGAGAACTATTTGCCTACCTGGATCCACCCTTTCCATGCATTCCTTTGGCAAATATTTACTGAGCACTGACTATGTGCTAGGGACTGTCTTCCACATACTTGGAAATATATTCCAGGGTATTTTCCAAATCACTCTCCTGAGGAAGGCTGTCGAGTCGTGTCCACTCAGCTCAGCGTGAGTCCTCATCTGGGCAGCTGCCAGGGCTTGCGTGCCAGCCCCAGTGTTCTCTCCCAAGCCCACCGTGGCAT
>NW_006782310.1:717045-732503 GCF_000442215.2 Lipotes vexillifer | reverse complement strand
ATTCCTGCCTTATACGCAGTTTCCCAACCTTCAGCCTCCTGGGCAGCGGCAGTGGGTGGGTGACTGCTGAGCCCCTGGGGAAGCTCCACATCTCAGTGTTTGTTTAAGCAGCTGCAGGTAACCCCTCTCTCCTTGCTGGCTGACAGTGATTCCGGAACAGACCTTCAGCATTTGCACTGATTGCCAAAGATGAATTACCATCTACCTTGGCTTTAAATTAACTGGGGCAGAGAATGGGAAGCTAGGAAAATGGAATTGATTCTGAGCTTATTTCCATTTTGAAAGGCAGGAAGTAGTCATGGGGCTGAAGCAGGGGCAGGAGTGTTGTGTTCTCTGAAATGAGAAGTAAAAGGAAGGAATGGTCATAAGACTGAGGGTTTGGGTGAGAAATAACAGTTTTTAGAAGTGTCACCTTTGTGAACAAAATACAGGTTAAGGCATAAACACCCTAAATTTCCTTGTTTGGCAGGTGCTATCCAGATGTTTCAGGAGGTATTTTAATATTAGTGAGTTTTGTTTTCTGCCTGTATGTGTACACACAATGCTGACTTCCAAGGTATGAGATTGAAAACTGGCTTGATGACTTCAAGCTCACTGTGGCTAAAATTGAACTCACCCATCGCTGACTACAAATCTGCCCTCTGCCCACATTCCTGAACTCAGTGACTGGGTGGTCCGTTCAATCTGCTGGCCAGGACCGATTGATGCCTAAAACTTCATGGACTCCTCTAATTCTCTCCCCTTTCACAGCAAAGCTATCAGCACTATTTTCTGATCTTTTCTTCTCAACAGCTCCATAGACGTTGAGGAAGAGGGTGGGAAAGCAGCTGCTGGCATTCGGGAACTGGCCTCAAGTTTATTACAAGCTAGTTTGGGCCATCGTTGCTCTGTTGGATACGACAGTCTCACAGAACATCAAACCATGTCGGTCTAAGACCACGACAAAGCAAGAAAAAAAAGAAATCGCTGAAACCCACAAAATCCCAAACCTCCCTTTTCACTAAAAGGAGTAACTATTTCTGCTTTACCAGTCACAGCTTTGTGTCTGCTCTGGTCTGCCTTCCCTACAGATGAACCGTTGAGATCTCAGTCATAGAATTGTCCCCACTTTCTGATGGCGTCCAGTCTAGAGAGTGGAGTCCCACTTTCTTAGACTCTCCCCCAAGCCACCCAAGCAAAGCCCAAACCCTGTGATAGGGTCTGTCTAATACTGTCTTAGTGAGAGTGTTGTGTGTTCTCTCTTGCCGGGATGAGTAGTAAGTCCAACTGGTTCAGCTACACACGTGTTCCTGGTGGATTTGGGCTGGAGAGTACTGACACACTGTCCTCTCTCCATTTGTTGAACCTTGTTTTCATCACCAGCCTATAAAGCTACAACAACAACGTCATGGCTGTGTTTCCAGGTTCCAGGGTTCTTCCTCTCTGTCTCCTCTTTCTTGCTGCTATGAGATTTCCTTCCCACCCACACCAGCACAGTACGTGAGACTTTCTGTTGATCAAAAACGGGGCATAGAATATGACGTATTGACAACATCAACTCCTAACTAACGCACTCAGATGAACACTGATACCACTTCTGTGGTATTCTTACCAAAAACAATAATTTCAGTCCAATCCTGAAAAAATGCCAGGTGAGGCCAGACTGAGGGTGGTTCTCCAAAATAATGGATATCAGTACTGTTCAAAAGTGTCAGTGTCATGAAAGACAAGTGTTATGAGTTAAATTGTGTCCCCCTCGAAATATATGTTTAAGTCCTAACCTCCAGTACCTCAGAATGTGATTTTAGTTTGAAATGGGGTCATGGGAGATGTAATTGGTTAAAATGAGGTCACACTTGTCACAAAAAGACAAATACTGTTTGAGTCTACTTTTATAAGGATCTAAAGTAGTCAAATTCATAGACACAGAAGACAGAATGGTAGTCCCCAGGGGCCATGTGGAAGGGGCAAAGGGGAGTTTTTGTTTAATGGGTATAGGGTTTCAGATTTGCAAGATGAAAAAGTTCTGGAGATCTGTTTCACAATAATGTGAAAATACTTAGCATTACAAACTGAACACTTAAAAATGGTTAAGATGGTAAATTTTATGTTTTTTTACCACAATAAAATGTATATTTAAAAAATAAAAGATGAGATGATAATCCAGTAAGAAGGCAGCCATACGAAGGCAGAGACACATGGTTCTCTCTCTCAGTTCTGGAGGGTAGAAGCCCCAAATCAAGGTGACATCAGGGCCTTCAGCCTCCACTCCAGCCTCATTTCCCGCTGTGACAGAGATGGTTGTTGACCAACACAGATCAGTGCTTTTTTCCAGACTGTAGAGTTGTTCTGGGAAATGACTCTCAGCTGGGGACCATATTGCTCAGTGCATCTGAATGGGACCATGTAACTAGTTCTGGCCTGTGAAATGTCAGGGAGAATCATGTGTGACACTTCAGTGCAGAGGCAGCTAATACCATAATTTCTTCCTCCAGTCTGCTGACTAGGTGTCCCTTGAAGCCACAAAATAAATCAAACTGGGGCCCTGAGTCACCATGTGGAGGAAAGCCACCTCCATGTGGAGGGTCACCAGAACATGAACTTCTGCATTGGACTTAGCACTCGTGAGAAATAAACTTTGTGTTCAGGCACAGAGATTTGGGGTTGTTTGTTACAGCAGCACAACCTACTGCACCTCAATACCCGCTACGATCCAATATTCTAATCCCCCATCTGTTCTCTCAATTTATCAAGCTCTTTCCCTTGGCCTGCTCTTGCAATCTCTGCTCTCCTTACTTAGAATACCTCCTCATTTTCTACCCGATAAATGGCTAAGAGTCAGATTTCAAACAAGTGCAACTTATTCTGAGTCCCTCTCTGACTTCTCCAGGCTGTTTGCTACTCCCTCTTTCCCACCCTCCCGCCAAGGTATGGTGCCTTGGGCCATAGCCCTTGTCAAATCACGTTGACACAGTTATCTTCTTAGAAGAATGTGAGCGCTTTATACACAGGCACTGGATCTTATTCTTTAGGTTCAAAGCATCTAAAGGAATGCTTGGCGTACAGCAGTCTCTCAGTACGTGAATTTCGGGTTAGTCCAAGCGAGTTGGGGGTGTGAGTGTTCTCTGATCACATCCCCTAGTCAGCTGCCTGTGGGCTCTGGTCATTCTGAACCGGATTAGAGGGCTTGAGTCACTGTAAGTCTGTCCCGGTGGAGCTGGGCTACTCTTGAAATCAGCGAAGCACTTAAAGGAAATGCACATAATAAAGAAGAGGACCCTTAGAATTTGCCTTTTGCTATTCACCAAAGGTGAGAGGAAAAGAAAGCTCTCTCATTTTCAGAATGTGTGTTTTTAATAGCTGCGGACTAGGTCGAATATGTGCTTAGCTTGGAAAACATTGGAAATTTGGATTTCCCCCAGAGTTCAGCCAGAGATGTTCTTTGAGTTCCTTTGCATTTCTGTCAAATTTGGTTTCTTTTTTTTATTCGAGAGGACAACAGGGGAATAAAGAAAAAAGCAAGTTCAAATGGTGAAATGGGAAGTGCTTTAATAGGAATGTTTTAATGTATCTGCCCGAGTTTCTAACATAGCCTATAAAGTGAAAGCACTGCTTTAATAAAAATGGAATGCTGTTGGTTACACGAAGTCCTGTCCCTCATCCTGCAAGTCCACCGAAGCAGGTGCCCCTCACTCCTTGGGGCCGCTGATGAGGGCCGTGGTGAAGTTAGGTGTAGGGGCTGAGCAGGGCCATGATGGTTTGGTGGCAGTGGCCAGACTCGTTGTCTGTGAACACCACCTAGGAGGGAACACAGACCGGATTGCTTTTCAGCAGAGCCTCCAAATGTGAGTCACAGACAGACAGACCACTCCAAGTCCAAAGAAATTATTTTTACTTTCTTATTTTGTTTTCTGGAGCAGTGTGAGCAAAAGGCAAAACTCCAAATATGCTGGCCAGCTAAGCCGCTGGAGCCGTGCGCAGCCCTTTCAACCAGATTCTTTACTCCCGCCTGTATAATCAGGTCTCTCTCTTTTTTTGGCAAATTCACACTAAAAATCAGGGTGGCCCTAACCTGACCGAGGGAAATCACAGAGGTCCTAATTGCTCACGTAATTAGTTGATCTTTAACGCTGACCGACATGTCTGGATTCTATTTCCACGGCAGCCATCTGTTTTACGTGACTTAAGGAATTATTACAGACAAGGAAGACGCAAGGAGATTGGGCCCATGGATAACTTTGAGGTTCCCACTACCTCATAGGCAGAGGAATAGAGTGTGAACCAAGGGTTACAAATGTGGCTTTATTTTTATTATTATTATTATTTTTTAGCGTGACTTCTCACAGGAATAAAGCTGAGGCACACCTTGAGGGTAAACCCAGCCTGGGCCCTGGTGGTAAATATTACTGCTCTTCCCCTTACTGGCCCCATGACCTTGACAAGTTATTTAACTTCCCTGTGCCTTACTTTCTTCACCTGTAAAATAAGGATAATAATAGGAATGGCTCCAATGGGTTGTTTACAAAGATTACATAGGTTAAATATAGGAAACAGTGGTAGTATACGCTTGAAAACTGTTATCTATTGTGTTGCTATTATTATTATGAATTTACTGTCTCTGTATGCATTGTCCGAAATCACTTATCCAAACCTCTGGAAGCCAGATGTGTTTTGGAATGAAAAAATTGTCAGATTTTAGAGAGGTAAAATGATGCACTTATTTTTTGCTGTATAACACCCTAAGTGGGGTCTGAAGGGTTGCCTAATAATCCAACATATTAATATTTCTTCAGCAGACAAACAATAGGATTCAGTGGAAGGAATGAAATCTCTAAAGAGCATCTTGTAAGTTCAGGTCATGTTACTAAATGAGTTATCATCAAAGAGAAAAAGTTTGCTTTTCAGAGTTTTGTGGATTTTTCATTGTAGAAATGGGAAAGGGAAGCTGTGCTAGTACAGTACGTTCCTTCCGACTTTTCCAAGGTGTGCAAAGTGCAAACGGTGCATTTTCTGGGATTGGAAACAAAAAAATAAAAAACAACACAAGCATCCATCCACTCACCTCTGCATATTCATGGAAAGGGGAAAAGCCAAGTGACTTCCAGTAGGATTTGGTGTCTAATTCTACTTTGTATATTCCTTCCACAAGTTTTTCATCTGTTGTGAGCCCATGGAGCTCCCCAAATTCACTGGTTTTCCTAGAAGGTGCAAAAGTCCACGTTAAGTTAGGCATTGAGGGAATAACTGCCATTTTGAGGTGACACCACACACACACACGCACACACACACACACATATGCACACACATAAGTGCAGTTTGTGTATGTGATTATATATATATGTGTATATATATATATATATATTTTTTTTTTTCTCAACTAGGTCAGGACAGGGAAAATTCTAGTAACTGTCTAAAATTAACTGACAGGAAATTTGTCAGGAATATTTCAAAACGCTCATTGTAGATTTTTTCTCTTATGAGGTTTCACTTCAAAAAAGTCATTACGCGTAAATATACTACCTTGTGTCATAAATACACTACCATGTGTAAAATAGCTGGTGGGAACCTGCTGTATAGCACAGGGAGCTCAGCTCGGTGCTCTGTGACGATCTAGGTGGGTGGGATGGGGGGTGGGAGGGAGGTCCAAGAGGGAGGGGTTATATGTATACGTAGAGTTGATTCACTTCATTGTACAGCAGAAACTAACATTGTAAACCAATTTTACTCCAATTAAAAAAAAGAAAAAAAAAACCACACTGACGTTTTCTAGAGAGGTACACTTAACGTGGGATCCTTCATTGCATTCATTATCATCTATTTACACTCCTGTAAACTGATGCTCCCAGAGTAACCAAACTTTAAAGCATTAATATAAACACGATACCTCTTTTAATTGCAATAGACACATTCTTAAGTCATTCAATCCAACAGGACCCATTACTAATAAACAAAAAACACATTTTTGGCCGCTTCCCCATACAGTACAAAGTAAGGAGGAAAGTAAACGGCTTCCCCAGCGAGGGGCCTTGTCCCCTCAGTGTTTTGAGGGGGAAATTGTAGATGAAAACCCTGGTTCCAGGCCAACGGCAGGAGATAGAGGAACATCTAGAAACTCAGGGAAGCGTTTGAACTGGGCTAACTTGGGGCTTGTGGGTGAGGCGTGGGAAGGTCAAAAAGTTCCCACAAACATCTGAATGTTGTTTGTTGTTGGGGTTTTTTTGCCTTTTCATTTTATTTATTTATTTTCATCTGAATGTTTTTGGCATCCGTTCTGTCTCGTGCTTAGAATATTCTCTTAACTTGGCATTTCCACAGTGTTCTTGGCATTTTATAGAGACATAAGTGAACTAACAAATAAAAACTCAGTAGAAACCACACTAAAGAAAATGACCTTCCCAATGATGGATGAAGAATCATCATGTGTAAAAAAAAAAAAAGAAAAAATTCTATTTCAAGAATCATCATGTGATTCTTGGGATTCATTGAAAACCCACAGAAACGCTCTTCTCGGGGGACAGAAACACTTAGCAGTATCGCTTGGTACTGAGTGTTTCTTCGTTGTTCATTCTTTTAGTTGGTTGGTTTAGATTTTACTAATGTGCATTTTCTTTGAAACTCTTGCTAGTGGAGGTAGAAGAACTCTGTGAAAGTTATAGAGCATCTGGTGAAGGTGAGAAGTCATTTGGGCTCCCAGCGGTGGGGCATGGTGAGGCAGATCTGTGGCTGTGCTTGCTATCATGTGTCTTTCTCTTCTGTGTCTTTTCTTATGGAGCTCGATAGCCCCAGCCTCACAGAGTAGATGCTCCACCAGGGTTTGCTAGACAGCAGCCCTGGACTCTGGATGATCCAGATACACTACAGACAGTCACCTCCTCCATGCAGCCCCTCGATTCCATTCCTTTCATTAATAAATCAACACAAATTCTACATCTTTCCTAACATTCCAAGACAAGGAGTGTTATGCAAGGGCATCAAGGAATCTGGAATTCCTGAAATGATATACACATTTTTGTATGTGTGTATATGTGTATTTTTCTGGGCATGGAGTTCATAGTTTTCATCACCCTTTTCATGTGGTTCATGACCCCAAAATATGGTGAAGTGTAGGGGGGAGTAGGAAGCTGCCCGGAATGCTGTTCAGGATCCTGGTCACTTGCAGCTGAACAAGGCAAGAGGGCATCCTTCTCAGAATCCACCTTCCCTCTGCCCACATTTTCAGTTTACTTGGTGGACCTTTAGTGAATGATGTCGTTAGGGACCCTTTGACCGAAACCGCCCACCTTGGCCAGGTACGACAATAACTGCTTGCATGAGTTGTCTCACAACAGGAGGTCCCGATAAGGAACACGGCACTGCCTCAGAAAACTAATCGGGAGAACCCGAGAGGGGCCAAAAGGAGGGAGGAGACGCCAGCCCATAGGTCCTGCCGACCTCCCACAAACCCTCGAGCTAGAATCCATCTTGGCAGAGAGAGATGTGCCTGCCACCCGGAAGGATCCTGAGTCAGACCAAATATGGGCACAAGCAAGATGATTGGCCAGAGACAGCCGGAAACTAACCCCATCACCATAAGCCCTGAGACTGCGAGCCACGTGGCAGAGCAGTCCTCCTGGGTTCCCTTACCCTGCTGCTCTCCGCCCGGGCGCCCCTTCCCAATAAGGTCTCTTGCTTTGTCAGCACGTGCGTCTCCTCGGATAATTCATTTCTGAGTGTTAGACAAGAGCCCACTCTCGGGCCCTGGAAGGGGCCCCCCTTCTGGTAACAATGTGATCCCCTCTCTCTGACAAGTGGCGGGGGAACGGAAAGGTATAACCAAGTCCTCCGTCTGGGCTCCCCGGGCAGCTCACCCCGAGGCAAAAGGCTCCCAGGTCTCGTCAGCAGCCTTTTTGAACACTTTCACGCCCACGTTCACAGCGGGAATGCCCTGGACCACATCTAGGACTTTGACCATCAGAGGACACTTGGATTCACCAGAGCCCTGGGCAGAGAGAAGACAACTGACAAGTCAACAAAGTTGGTCAGAGTGACAGGATGCGTCCTTTGTGGCCTTCGATTTGGAGCGAGGCAGAAAGGACACGCGAATCCCATTTCCAGCTACGGAAGTGTTGATGGTTAATGAGCTTCCCTCACTCAGTGTAGCAAAGACGTGATTGTCTCCAAAGAAGGAATGGTTTCTGCCTCTGGACATGCTGCGTTCCAGCCGGGGCGTGTATAAAGAACTTGAAGGGAGAAAATAGGCCCTCTGAGAAGAGTTGCTTCAGTAAGCCTCGTCATTTGAGTGGAATTAACTGCGAAGATGTACTGTGCCATAGGACTAAATAGTTCTTCCTGAGAGCGTTTTACTCAGTTGTTGCTGTAGTGATTCCCTTTTACTAGTTGCTATATAATGTCAGATGATTTCATGACCCTTTTTATAGTTTTAGTTAATTCTCCTAGGGGATTTAAGAATTTTTTTTTTTTTTCTTTTTGGCTGTACTGCATAGCTTGCGGAATCTTAGTTCCCCAACCAGGGGTCAAACCGGGGCCCGCAGCAGTGAAAGGGCCGGGGCCTGACCACTGGGCCACCAGGGAATTCTCAGGATTTAAGAGTTAGATATCTGACTAGAACGTTGTCTGCCAAGCCTTTCAGAGGTTAATCGCTATATACTTTTTGATTAGCTAAAGGGAAATCAACTTTACCAAATGTCAAGCTTCTGAAAACTCAATAGTAACAGTTTCTGGAATATCGGATCTTTATTTCTACCATTTATCTGAGGAAACTGAGGCACCACTGCAAAGCCATAGAGGAGAGCGCCCAGGATCCAAGCCCCAGTTCAGTGAGCTCTGCAGAATTTCATTGTTTTTGAAGTTTGAATCAATGATGTTTACAAGTAGATGCTGGGTGCCCTGGCCCTACTAACAAAAGCTGGGTGCCAAAGCAGGAAGGAGTCCCTTCTTCTTTGTCCACAGGAGACATATGAAAGGACTTCAGAGAGTCGAACACTCACCACAGGGCTAGCCTCAGACACAAATACCAGTCCAGCGAGGCAAAGGAGGAACAGACGGAAAGAAGCCATTCTGCCAAGGACTAGTGGGTCTCTGAGAAGGGCTGCTCCCAGCTTCGGGCTTTTATACTCACTTCTCCCCAGCCAGCCTCCTGAGCCCTGCCAGCCTGACTCCAAACCTGCTGATTCTGACTACTGACTTAGTCAACAAAGGGAGAATAAGTGATCCACACAGATATGAAACTTGCCTAGACAGATTAGGGCGTCAGAACATTAGCTCTATGAAATATTCTTAACAGGTCATTTGACCAGCTAGATCACCAAAACAAAACAATCAAAACAAACAAAAATACTCCTCCATGCGTGGCTGGATGCAGCAACATTCTTGGAGATTTTATTCCTCCCTACCTATTACTTCTATGCATATTTTCCATTTTCTATACATTTTATCATTCATTTTAAATGATAGCCACAAATTGTAATAACTTATTTCACATGGAATGACATTTGGCTACACAGGCTTAAATATAGTGCATCAGAAAGCATCGTTGCACTCGAGCTATATCCATGAGTCAACGAGGAAAAACCTTTGGCAGTGCTTACATTTGAAAAACCTATGTTTCAGCCAGACTAAGTCATTTGGAAGCTTAACTTAGTCAGCAATTTCTCCATGATTTTTGTGTTCTTCTGAGACAAGGTTCTCGACCCAAGCAATAATGACACATTTCAAACTGGCATCCACGAGCCTGAAATACAAAGAACCAGATATTTTTTATGGCCTCTCCTGCACTGACTGTGCAGAAACAAGGCTACCCAGCTGGCTTTTGTCAGAATCAAAGTTTCCGGAAGGAAGTAGAAATGGCTGTGAGAATTAGAAGCCACGGTTGACAAAAGGTTCTCTTTCTCCTGACCAGTTTACAAGTCCAGCAATTATAATCATTTGATGATTCATTGATCAAGTACCAGCTCTTGTGTGTATGTGTGTGCACATAAGTGCACGTGGCTTTGTTATGGGTTAAGACAGGTTTTGTCCTGATAAAGACGTATACGTAGACGTTGCAAAGAAGATAGACAAAAATTTTGGACAATCACATGTCGAGGGTGAGTCCAGTTTGGAGCACAGAGAGGTGGGGGAGCATTCCTGTAGGTGACAGCTTGGAAGAAACTGGACAAGAGGTGGTGAAGGATAAGGGCTTTCAGGGAGTAGTGGAAGGGACAGGAAGGCATTCCAGGAATATGGAAATGTGCAGGGGAGGAAACTGACCACGGAAAAACAACAAAGGAGCAAATCCAGTTCAGAGCATAGCTAGGAATGGAATCTCACAGCCTTAGAGTCTGACTCTGAAGCAGCACTGGAAAGAGTTTTGACTTTGAAGTTCGATGACCTGAGTCCTAATTCTCTTGCCCGGTTTCCAGGGTGACCTTCTGTGAATTATGTAATATCTCAGATACCCAGCTCATGCATTCGTAAAACAGAAATACGTACTTTTCTACTTCAAAGAACTAGTCTAATAACTTTTTACGTGAGATAATACAAAAGCGCTTGATAACCTGTAAGTCACTATTCTGGTATAAAGTATAATTATAATTTAGTTCAACATCTCTGCTGAGGAGAAAATCCTTTCTCTTATCTCTTTCATATATTGTCATCTACTATTCTCTGGACTATTTCCCAATGCTCAGAACTTGGGTGGAGAGTCTGTTTTCTGACTGTGAATTCTAAACATTCGAATGTGCTCTCATGTCCCAAGTCAATCTTCCATCTATGCATCTTTGCGCTACTTTCTGTTAAAACCAAGAAATGTGTCCCATAGACATCATGACCTGGCAACACTGGGCTGCCACCAGCCCATAGACATGTTATGTTTGGCCTGAGGAATCTGTCTTTAGATTTTTTTTGAAATAGTTGTTAGAAGTAAAAATTGAGACATATTGCATGAAAATGTGGATTTCTGGCTTCTCTTGAGAAATCGGAAAAGAATGTAGCATTAGGCCTATTCTCACATCTGATGATAATCTTCGGGCTGTCATTCTCAGACATCATAACGACCAGGCCTCTCCTTCGACTCTGAGGCTAGGTAACATCTCTAGTGACACTCTCATGCTTGAGCTTTTTTCTCTTCTTACACATGTCCTGTTTCTCTCATCTGTGTTCCTGCCTGGCCTCCTGGAAATTTGAGTTTGGAATTGCTGGTCTCCTGACAGCCATTTGAGTGGTGAGTGACAGCTTATTTTCTGTTTGCCAAATAGACATTCCAACTTCTCTGAATGATTCCTTTTCAGACACATTTCCCAGAATCCTTATCACCCAGAACCTCCTCCTCTGATACACTCCCGTCGGTGGTCAGTGCTTCTTTTCTTTTCTTCTTTTTTTTTTTTTTTGCGGTACGCGGGCCTCTGTGGTACGCGGGCCTCTCACTGTTGTGGCCTCTCCCGTTGCGGAGCACAGGCTCCGGACGCGCAGGCTCAGCGGCCACGGCTCACGGGCCGAGCCGCTCCGCGGCATGTGAGATCTTCCTGGACTGGGGCACGAACCGGTGTGCCCTGCATCGCAGGCGGACTCTCAACGACTGCGCTACGAGGGAAGCCCTCTTCTTTTCAAATGTGATGCTCTGAACTGGATACGTGCTCCAGGTAGAATCAGGCCAGTACACAGGACTTTGAGACAGTAACCTTCTTTGGAAGATGCTCTACTGCAAATGATGCATCCTGAACGCATTCGTAACTGTAGTAGCTGCGACCACATTCCCCGCAACATAACACTACCCATCATGACCTCTTGGTCTCAGTGATCAAAAATCACCATATATTATCCATCATCTCTGCTTTTTTCATTTATGAATCTTATTTTCAACTTTATTGAGGTATAACTGACAAACGAAATTTTAAGATATTTAAAGTGTACATAGTGGTGATTTGATATATGTATACATTGTGAAAGGGTTCCCACCGTCTAGTTAATGAACACACCCATCACTTCACATATTTATCTCTTTTTTTTTTAGTGAGAACATTTAAGTTCTACTCTCTTAGCAGACTTCAATTATATAAGACAGTGTTATCAACTATAGTCACCATGTTTTACGTTAGGTCTTCAGACCTTATTTATCTTACAGCTGTGAGTTTGTACTCTTACCAAACTCTCCTATTTCTTCCACCCCTCAGCCCCTGGCAACTACTTTTTATTCTCTGTCTCTATGAGTTCAACTTTTTTAGATTCTACATATGAGTGAGGTCATACAATATTTGTCTTTCTCTGTCTGGCTTATCTCACTTAACATCATGCCCTCGAGGTCCATCCATGTTGTTGTAAATGGCAGGATTCCCTTCTTCCTCATGGCTGAATAATATTCCATTGTGTACATACATACCACAGATTCTTTATCCATTCACCCCTAGACAGAGACTGAGGTTGTTTCCATATCTAGGCTGTTGTGAGTAATGCTGAACACGGGAGTGCAGATATCTCTTCGAGATCCATTTTTCATGTCCTTTGGATATATAGCCAGAAGTGGGATTGCTGGATTGTATGCTAGGTCTATTTTAAATTTTTTGAGGAAACTCCATACTGTTTCCATAGTTGCAGTACCAATTTACATTCCATCAGCAGTGCACAGAGATTCCCTTTTCTTTACGTCCTTGCAAGCATTTATTATTTCTTTTCTTCTTTATGATAGCCATTCTAACAGGTGTGAGGTGATATCTTCCTGCAGTTACCATTTATGAATTTTCACCTAAATACAGGAACTTATATTTATGCCTGATCTATCTCCTCATGTTAGTTACACCCCCACTCCATCCATTTACACCCCCTAATAGTAGATTCTGTTATTCACTGCAGTAGCACACCCTCCAAGCCTCATGCCCTTGGCCGCTTTGACTTGCTTGCCTTCTGAACTATCATTGACCTGGAAATCATTAGTAGGATTTGAACTTGAACAAGATAAGGAGGTAGAGGGAAAGTGAGAGTACAGAGAGCATCCCGAATCTGATTGTGGGGTCATCAGTAACTTACAGAGATGGAGATGATTTTTAATATAAAAAGAAGAGAAAATTCTGCCAGAGGCCTAAAGAGCAAATGTAGATAAATGTGAAGTAAAAGTAAGAGAGCCTCAGGAGAAGAAGCTTATGGTGTTTCAGTGGAGGAAGGAAGAAATGAAGAGAGTGGGAATGCATTCTTGGTCAAAGGAATGCTGGTATGGAACAAATGGCAATGACAAATACAAGAAAAGTCCAGTGTTTCTGGCCTGACAGGCAATTGGTGATGAAAGAGGGTTGTAAGGATAAACATAACCTCCCAAAGATAAGAGGGCCTGCCTTTCCGTGTTTATCTGAGTTTGTGAAAGCTCTTTTAGAAAGATGGTTACATGAGGTCCACCAAGAAGGATGAATTAAGGTCAAGGGTCACCACATTCTTGGAGCCTTAAGTGGTTGCTGTAGAAACAGTGTTCTGTAGAGCCGATATCAACAGCAGTAGGATCAAGTGCCAGAAAACAAAGGTGCTGTAGTGAAACATTTCTGCTATAAATGTATGTCTTTTCTTAGCCATGTACTGTTTTTCTTCACATTCTGAGCATGGGGCTGAAGCCTAGATGTTTAGCTGAGGTAAAATAGACTAATTTGATGATGCTATTCCTCCTTTTACTACAGAAATATGTGGTAGTTAATGAACAGCTCAGGACTGCTCTCTGTTTAAGGTTCTTCTGCCGTCCCCCTTCTAATGGACAAGTTTATCTATTAATTTTTTAAAATATCATAGATAAATTCTTTCTTCTTCATTTATTTTCTGAGGGTGCATGTCAACTGCTAGCCAGTGATCTGTTGACTCTGAAATGCCCACTAATATTCTTGTGAGTAAGCTGATTAGCTAGAGTGGAGAGTTGGCTGAACAGGAGTTTGGACTGGGTCTCATGAAGGAGGGGGGTGGGTAGGGGGGGAAGACAGTGTTTTGGGGCCCTGGATCTTTGCAGGCTGAAGAATTCAATTTTGTCAGCTCCCCTTGAGGTGACTAAGCCCTGAGGATTCCATTAATAGTAAGACAATCGTAAAAGATTCATTTTAAAACCATAATACCAATTTAATTAATAGTCAGATGCTTGCTGAGTAAGCAAGGAATTAGAGCAAAGGGACTTGACTAATTTTTTGAGGCTATTTCATCCAGCCTATGGGAGAGCCTAGAAAATTTCCTTACTTCACAACAGACTGCACTTTTCTTGTTCTCCGAATGCTTGTTTCTGTCTTATCTAGTGTGTCTTTCCTCCGGGGATGGCTGAATAATTACGGAAAAAGCCTTTTCCTTTGTTTCCCATTCTTTCATTGCCCATGCAGGCAATCATATAAATGGAATCATACAGTATGTAGCCTTTTGATTAGCCTTTTGTAGCCTTCTTTGTGTTAATATAATTCTTTTTCTTCATCCATGTTGTTGCATGTTTCATTAATTTTCCTGTTAATTTATGAGTAGTACTCATTTGAATGGGTATACCACAATGTGTTTATCCATTCAGCATTTGGTGGATACTTCAGTTGTTTCCAGTTTTTGATGATTATCTCATACTTTTTACATGTAAGAAACAATGTTCTTAAAAAGATGGAGAATGTATCTGAGAACTGTAGGTAGTACATATAGACTGGAATGAATTGCCTAAAGAACTTAGAAACTGTGATGTGAGAAACACATTATAAAATCAGCATGTAATGTAGAAAAGCAGAGACATGCCAAGTCATCTTAATAGGGATTCTTAACCCGGGGTCCACAAACTCTTGGTGTCTGTGGGTAAAATTCGGAAAACCTGTGATATTGGATGGGAAAAAATTACATCTTTATTTATACAAATCCCTGACTGAAATTCAGCATTTCCTTAAATTATAAATGTAGACAACAAACCAAAAGTAGTTATTAGCAGTACCTGTGACTTTGTCACTAAGAGAAATCACAGATCTTTTCATATACATCTACTGGGTGGATATCTTTAAAAATATTCTTTATGCTCATCACTACTTTGAAGTTATGGTAGTTATTAGACCCAGTGCTAGATTTTGTAATTAATAAAGATGCACACATATTATATCACAGTTTGAAAAATATTTTAAAGTGTCATTTCAGTGTTATTGAGTTCCTTTGTACCGTATTTAATTTTACGCACAATGAGGTTAAGAACTCTGAGGAAAGAGGTGGAATGGACCCCAGGCCAGCATGGCATGGCTGTAATCTAATGGAATCTACTAGCATATACAAAGTGAGAAAATGGGGGTTATCCCTGAGATTCGTTAGCAGCTGAAGGAAGTAAAAAGGAAGTTGTGGGCTTCTCTGGTGGCGCAGTGGTTGAGAGTCTGCCTGCCGATGCAGGGGACACGGGTTCGTGCCCCGGTCTGGGAAGATCCCACATGCCGCGGAGCGGCTGGGCCCGTGAGCCATGGCCGCTGAGCCTGCGCGTCCGGAGCCTGTGCTCCACAAAGGGAGAGGCCACAACAGTGAGAGGCCCGCGTACCACA
>NW_006782310.1:707079-716950 GCF_000442215.2 Lipotes vexillifer | reverse complement strand
CTTGTTTTAGGGAAGAGTGTCACAAAGACTTCCCACAGAAGTAGAGAAATTATCCGTCATTCTGGCCTGTGGGGCTGATAGGTTTTTTATGGGATGTCACTACACTGAATTCTTATTTATATTTCAGTGTTTGTGAGCTTGGTCGCGAGAGTCCAGCTCTGAGATTTCAGATGAAACGGTGGTTCTGAGCCTGCACAGTTGACTTTGGACATTGGTCAGCCCACGTGAATTGGCGAATTCACCCAGGAAACGCCCCCTAGGGAGATGGCCAGCTGGGGTCCACCAGGAGACACCGATCTTAGCAAAAGCCCCTCTTACAATGTCAACAATAGTAGTCGGGCTGGTGTGGTGTCACCTAGAAGGAAGGGACGGATACAACAGACAGTGCTAAGCAGGCAGAGACCAGAGGGACAGGGTGTTGAATATGTAGTGGTAGATGGTTCTCCAGTATTTAGAACCTGAGAAGATTAGACAGGTGCTCCTCAACAGAAAGACAGAAGGCAGTGCACTAAAACAACAGCCGAGTAAACCAAAGTTCTCATTTATGGGAAGAGCAGTCATTTGAATATTTAAAGTCAGAGGCCAGGGAGAAATGCAAGTTTAACACAAGTCAGATGTTCTAGCAGCAGCCATGTTTTCCCAAAACAAGGTCCTTAGTGTCCTGGAAGAGGCCATCCTGGACCACTGGGCCGTGAGAATGTAACAATGGGGGAATTCTTAGGTCGATCTGCTTCATCACTTAAAGATGCAGAAGTATGATTGATTTTTCCAGTTGACTTGACCTCGAGACCTACTATATGAGCAAAAGGGGTTAACCTACAAATCGTCTTGCTCTCCTGCATCCCCACAGGTGCAAACTCCTTTTCTCTTCCTTTTCAGCTTTTCTGTTCACTCGTGCTCACTGCCACTTAGATCACACCCCTGCCCGTTCCTTCCACTGAGTTCCAGAAAACTTCAATCCTCCTGTGCCCAAACTCCCCTTAGCTGGTGTCCCAAGTGCTCTGTCTACCTCTTCATCTTAACTGAAATCTGGTCTCTCCAGTGACTGCATTTCCCTTGAGCTTTCTTTAGTGGTACCAAATTTCCCATCTACCAAGAATCCCTGGAGCCCTCATCACTCCCATTGGGGATGTGTTTCCTTCCCTCCCAGCCTGTGTCCCATGGTCAGTCTTCAGTGTCTCTCTCACCAGGCACCCTAGATACCTCTTCTCCTTAATCTTCTGCCATTTCTCCATTCGAGTGTCCCCTCACCATCTTATTGGAGGACACCTATGCAAGGGGGCAATGTGCTAAGCTTGCTTCAGGGAAAAGTGACAGAATTATCTTGATCATGTCCTCAAAAAATTCATTTAATTCTTGTGTAACCCTCATTTCAGCTCTACTATTCTTATATCCATATCCAAATCTTACTGATTCCTTGTTTCCATTTCTAGGTATTTTTAATTTAGTGTTGTACTTTTAACCTTCATTTCTACTATGAGCTATTCCGTGACCCTCCTGCTTTCATCCCCCCATTCAGGAGAGAGTTCATGATTTTTTCTAAATCAACACCCCCCCACATTTTTCACCTTTCTAGACTAATGTTCCCTCTTTGACCTTGATCTTATCAATTTGTCTTCTTCTAAGATTATCCATTACCTAGTCTTCTCCCCACCTCGTTCCTTCCTTTATGCCTGAAAACTAACTCACGTCACCCAATGTGACACCTCCCTCCTATCCTTCCGTTCCCATCACCACTAAAGTGTAGTCACTTCTCCCTTCTTATCACGCGCGGCAGTGATGACAGTCTGGCTTCCCTGCTACTTCCCTTTTACAAGATAGTTTTTACTCCAAAGGTTCTTGTCATCTCTAAACCCAGAGGTAACCTAGCAGCCTTTCATCTTGATCCTTTCCTCCACAGCTGCTCTATATCCTCTGAGTAAGAACATCCAACTCCATTTTCGGGCCTGACTCATCTGTCCCCTGATCTCCTGCCTCTCTGGGCATCCCAATAAGGCCTCCAACAACATGACTAAATGTGAGCCCCATATCGCCTATCACCTCCCTCCCTCCCCCCTCCCCCATCACTCTTTCTCCAAGTGACATTACTCTGTTCGGTTGGTTAGGGCTAAAACCTCAGGAGTTACTTTTGAATTCTCCCCCTCTTTGGCACCAAACTTCAAAAAGTAATAGCACTTCTATGTCCAAAATATTTCCTCCATTTCTTACTTTCTGTTTCCACAGCTGCCAACTGAATTCAAACCTTCATTGCTCATCACATAGTCTTTTGCAAGTATGTCTTAATTAGTCTCCTTCCTGCTAATCTATTTTCCATATAATCTTTTCTATAAGCTACTGCCAAATTAATCTTCTTAATGCATACCTCTGATTACATCACATCTCTCTTCAAAAGCTTTCTCTCACTCCCCATGGCCAGCTAAATAAAGTCGAATGTCCTTTGCCTGACTTTCAGAGATGGCCAAGACTCGGTTCTACTCCATCTCTGTTGATAGCAATGGTCCTTCAAACACTAGCTGGACCTTGGACAGATCCTATGACATTCTACCCCTGGGCCCTCACCCCTTTCTCATCCTGTTAACTGCCCAAAGGAGCAAACAGAGCTGCCCAGAGGCTTCTTAGTGTGTGAAAGGCAACCCGCTGGGGAGAGGTGAGACTTGAGGCAGAGGTTTCAGAGAGGAGGTGGTCTCAGTAACCCAGGGTAGTGATGATGAAGATAATGGTAATGGAGAGAAAAGGCCAGGTGAGCAACAGTGATGGAGGTAGAAATAAGAGATTCTGCTGACATCACGAATGGAAAATGGGTGAGAGGGAAGAGCCATGGTCTACTCAAGTACTTTAGCTTGGGAGGCTGTTTAGAAGATAAACTCATTGGCTTATTCAGTTAGAAATATGAAAGAAAGTGAATCTAGCTTTGGACATGTTGAGGTTGAAGGGTTGATATCCAGGCATCCAAGCCCTGATAACAGTTGGAAATGATAGCCTGGGAGATGGAGCTTGGGAGAAATCAGGTTGGAGATGGACGTTCAGGGTCACGAGCCTGTGGGGTGGATCCAGCATTTGGAAGTCACCGAGAGACTTTAACAGTAAGAAGTCTGAGGATAGAACTCTGGGGTAAAGTAACATTTAGTTGATGATAAGAACAAGAGAAGCCTGAAACCTAGATTTTTCCTAGGCAGAAGTTACCTCTCTTCTTTCTGTTACTCCCTCAAACGTTTATGCCATTCGTCAGAGCTGTGTATTCACAACTTCTCTTTCCTGGAGCATTAGTGCCTTGAGAACAGAGCCAATGCTTTCTGATTTTTTTTGTGTCCTAGTCTTTAGTTATTGTAGGGCCTGGTACACAGGAAACACCCCAAAAATGCTGACCAAATAATTCAGTAGATGAAGGAAGAGTCACCTCCAGTTGCAGGTAGGTTTTGCTTTCTCTCTCAGTGAACCAAAACTTGCATTGCCCTTCACACCCAATTTTTGGCATTTCTGATGGCAGATCAACAATCTAACTGTCATTTTCCTATGTTCTTTTTTAAAAACATGTGTTAAATTGAAGTATACTTGCTGTACAATATTATATGTTACAGCTGTATAATATGTTACAGGTGAATTCACAATTTTTAAAGGTTAGACTCCATTTATAGTTATTGTAAAATATTGGCTATATTCCCCATATTGTACAATATATCCTTGTAGCCTATTTAATACCTCATAGGTTGTACCTCTTAATCCCGTTCCCCTGTATTGCCCCTCCCCCCTTCCCTCTCCCCACTGGTAACCACTGGTTTGTTCTCTGTATCTGTGAGTCTGCTTCTTTTTTGTTATATTCACTAGTTTGTTGTACTTTTTAGATTCCACATATAAACGATATCATACAGTAATAGTCTTTCTCTGTCTGACTTATTTCACTTAGCATAATACCTTCCAACTCCATCCATGTTGCTGCAAATGGCAAATTTTCGTTCCTTTTTAAGGCTGAGTAATATTCCATTGTGTGTATGTACCACATCTTCTTCGTCTGTTGATGGACACTTAGGTTACTTCTATATCTTGGTGATTGTAAATAATGCTGCTATGAACATTGGGGTGCATGTATCTTTTTGAATTAATGTTTTTGTTTATTTTTTCAGATAAATACCCAGGAATGGAATTGCTGGGTCATATGGTAGTTCTCTTTTCAGTTTTTGGAGAAACCTCCATACTGTTTTCCACAGGGGCTGCACCAACATTGTTCCATGTTCTTGACTGCACATGCCAGATGGAGCCAGACTGAGTCTGAGCTTCAGTGCTCCTCGTTTTAGCCCCTGACCAGTACCTTTGTTTTCCTGCCCACTCACCTGTGCTCACCTGCCGTCTTCACCCTGATTATTTTCCACGGGCCTCTATCTGTCTTCTGGATTTGTCTGAGGATTCATTTCTTCATTCATTGATTCCAGACTCAAATCCCAAACTCCTTTACTATGGTTCAGCCGGATGGGCAGAAGCCTTTTGCCCTGACATTTCACTGCTTCCAAAATGTGCATTCTAGAGGACAATTTCACCTAACTTACTTAGCCCAAAACAGATCTGGAAACTGGAACAAACGCTTTATTCTGAGTTTTTGAATGCATCTGTTGTGTCTTTGGGGTCCAAGGAGCAATTTCTCCTTCCTTATCACACATCTTAGATCAGTGGTTCTTAAAGTGTTGGCTTCAGACCAACAGTATCAACATTCCCTAAGAACTTAGTAGGAAGTGTAAATTCTAGAGTTCCACCCCAGAAATACTGAATCTGAAACTCTGGGGGTGGGGCCCAACAATCTGTGTTTTAACAACGCCTCCAGGGGATTCTGATGTGCTCGAAAGTCTGAAAACCATTGTCTTGGATCAACTCATGCACAGGAGTGAGGTTGGGCCATGGAGTCCAGAGTCTGGTTTCTTTAACAGCTTCACCACCTCCTAGATGGGTAACCTTGGCCAAGTTACTTAACCTCCTGGATCCTTAGTTTTATTTTATTTATACTTTTTAAATAGTAATATTTTATTTATTTATTTTTATATTGACTTTTGGCCGTGTTGGGTCTTCATTTCTGTGCGAGGGTTTTCTCTAGTTGCGGCAAGCGGGGGCCACCGTTGATCGCAGTGCGCGGGCCTCTTCACTATCGCGGCCTCTCTTGTTGCGGAGCACAGGCTCCAGACATGCAGGCTCAGTAGTTTTGGCTCACGGGCCTAGTTGCTCCGCGGCATGTGGGATCTTCCCAGACCAGGGGTCAAACACGTGTCCCCTGCATTAGCAGGCAGATTCTCAACCACTGCACCACCAGGGAAGCCCCTTAGTTTTATTTTTAATAAGAGTCAAATTTGGGGGTCAGTTGGTCACGGATTTGAGTCATAGTATTCTCGGGCTCTGTGAACACCTACAAAGACAATACAAATCCTCAGTGGGTTCAGTTAACCAGAGTTCAGGACTGGCTAGACACGTTATAAGGGCTAGGCTGGCTAGTGACCAGGTACATGGCTACCTTCCCCTAACCTTGCTCAGAAACAAATCCATTTGACCAGGTGTCTATGAAGCAGATAAAAGCTTCCTTGCCTCCATACCCAAGTTCTCTGTTGAGAGTGGCTAAGCAAATGATCTATGACATGTGGCTACTATTGAATTAGGGAGTCTTTAACCTGTAAAGAAAGAACGATTTGCAGATATTAGTAGCTTGGGAGCGCTGATACATGAACAGTGATCAACCCAGATTTCGACAGGCAAACCCAGATAGTGGTTCAGTGCTGCCGTGTGTTATTTACTTATGAATTCAGCAGAGGAGCTTGCTCATCGTGTTCTCCATTTCAAGAGTTTAAACGACAAGGTCACTCTGAAAATGAGCTGATTCTTCTAGAGAAGGAAACCATGTCATCAGCTGCCTGTATAGTCAGTACAACTCCCTTGGAACACACTCAGCTTCTATTCTTTTAATGAATATTCATGCCAACACTGTAATGCTTCAGTTGGGACAAATGTTCTCATAAAAGACAAAATAAATTTATCCATAGCTTTATTTGAGTCATGTTTAACCCCACTTAGCTTTCTCCCCACTGCTTAGTTCTGAGAACTGCTCCAAAGTCATGATGAAGACAAGGGCTGCTGCTGGCTGATTTGAATAGAGCAGTGCTCCTAGTTGCACAGTTGCAGTCAGCTCACAGTGTTCCCAGTCTCTTATCCCCATTCTTGGGGGCACTGTGGGGCTCAAGGCAGCTATCGAGACAGGTAAGCGCCCTGCCTGGCACCATGCCCATCCATCCCCAGAGTCCTTCTCTGACTTGGCCTCCACCTAGAGACCTCAAGGGCTATAGACATGGCACCTGCACTTAGAACCCCAAACTGGGGACTCACTATCCATTTTTTAAGAAGGTCACAAATATGAGTAAGTGGGACACGTCTGCTCATATTTGGTTTTTGAAATCTCTTTGTTATCAGGGCCAGTTGAGGGCATACGGATTTAAAAACCTGGCTGGGGCATGTGTGAAGGAGACAGTTTGAATTTTTGTGCCACCACTTTTTTAAAGCCTTCTAAGCATTTCCCCACTTTCTTATACTGGAGCCATCTCCAAATCTGCCCACACCCACCCTGGCTGTGAGGGCTGCTCGGCAAAGAAATACTATTTTATTTGAGAGGCAATGTAGCATAGTAGACAATGCATGAACTTTGGAGTCCAAAAATCTTGGTTTGAGTCCGACTTTGCTGTGTACGAGGTGATTTACCCGGGTTCTCTTACCCTTGAGGCTTAATGTCTTTATCTGCTAAGCCTGTTAGGGAGGGTTGAATGCAATAATGGGTAAGAAGCACAACATGGTGACTGGCACATAGTAATTCATAAATGCTGGTCTAGTAGGTAGAGGTGGATGGGGTCTGGGGTTGGCTGGCCTGCCTTGATTTTGTTTAAGCAATTTAAACTTTGGCTCTGTTTGTTGCAAGTCCATGGCTGTCCATTTCCAGTTCCCAGCTTTTAGGCTAGGAATCACTATATCATACCTCAACTGAAGACCTGTTGCCTTTTTGCCCAAATGCAAATGTTGACATCATAAAATATGGAAGTCCTGTCAGAATTTGGATATTTATTAACTTAGTAGTTGCCTCTTGGATTATGAATCATGTAGAAATGTGAGTAATAATCATGACATTCGAGTGATGTCCATTTATTTCAGTGGGCTTCACTATGCGACATGGATATCACGCCAGATAGTTTGTAAAAATCAAGGTCGTAAATTAGGTCAGAGGAATGGGAGGAGCTCTGCTTGCCTCTGTGGTTGCTGGGAAATATGAGGAAGCTTCGTGGTCCCCTCCTCCTGGACATGCAAGGATGGGGCTCTGTTCTTTTTTTTTTTTTTTTTTTTTTTTTTTTTTTTTTTTTTTTATTTTTTTTTTTTTTTTTTAATTTTTTTTTTTTTTTTTTTTTTTTTTATTTATTTATTTATTTTTAATCTTTTTTTTATTTTTTAAATTTTTTTATTTTTTCGGTATGTGGGCCTCTCACTGTTGTGGCCTCTCCCTTTGCGGAGCACAGGCTCCGGACGCGCAGGCTCAGCGGCCATGGCTCACGGGCCCAGCTGCTCCGCGGCATGTGGAATCTTCCCGGACTGGGGCACGAACCCGTGTCCCCTGCATCGGCAGGCGGGCTCTCAACCACTGCGCCACCAGGGAAGCCCTATTTCCTTTTAATTTTTAAACTCTTAATTTTCTGGCTGAGCGGCATGTGGCATCTTAGTTCCCCAATCAGGGATTGAACCTGTGCCCTCTGCAGTGGAAACACGGAGTCCTAACCGCTGGACTGCCAGGGAATTCCAGGATGGGGCTCTAAATAATCTGCCTTGGGGAGGGGAATGGGTGGGAGCTGGACCTTGTTGTTGATTGTCAGCTAAAATAGAACTGTTTCAATCACGTTTCTAGATTGTGTATGATTGCAGTTCCCTGCAAACAGGTCAAGGGTGACAATTGCATCAGTAATATTTAAATTTTGCCCTGAGCTTTGGGCTTCTGTGCATTCAGAAGTGCTTCTTTGGCAGGTTCAAAAAATATTCATTCAGAGGCACTAACTCTGCAGCAGGTTGAGATCATAAATGGGGACTCGGGACCCTGGGCTCCAGTGAGCAGCATGTTGCCTGACTAAACTGGGGGAGGCTTCAGCGTTTAGTGTGTGGCTCAGGTGTTCCAACCCCTTCTAATATGATGTAGAAATTCTTTTTCTAAGGTAAAAAAAAAATGTCTTGGACCTGAACTTCTAATATCTACCTATTTAGGAATAAAACCCTATGACATAAAGTTAATAAGAGATCAGCAGTGCCTTGAAATGACTTTGTATTTTATAAATCGTGTGTGTGTGTGTGTGTGTGTGTGTGTGTGTGTGTGTGTGTTTGAAAAATAGCCATCTATTTCTGGATGAAATATCAACGTCAATCCCCTTTAATGGTTGGGCTGGCAGGCCCTATCTATTGCCATTACCTATGAGGTCCCTGAATCTGCAGATGGTCCTGCAGGGGGAGCTCTCGAGCATCCTTCTGCCAAAGCCTTCATCTCTAGGACAGGTGCTGGCAGGAGCCAGTGCAATTAGTGAGTCTACACACGTCTTGCGGAGAGGGTCTTTACCTGCAGTACTAGCTCTTAGCTGCATGGGATGTTTCAAGCATAATCTTGTCCTCAAGCAACTGAAACCTCTTGCTAGGAGAGAGAGGAAACAAAGTTATACACTTGAAATCATGTAACCAAGGGCTTGGCTGGCAATGCTGACTGAAATTGCCCGTAAGCTTCGGGGAAAGACAGGTGCCCTTGTGGGGTTGTGGCTGTGACGGAGACTGTGGAGGGGAGTTTTTTTTGCGGGGAGAGGAGAGAAGAAAGACAGGCTTTCGGTCCTGACGTTTCCATGAATCTTTGCCGATCTAGACCCCATCTTCACTATCCCAGCTTTCCTTCCCCTCCCTCCTCACTTTCCCCTTCCTCTCTCACACCCACCTCTTGTGCATCCTGCTGGCTCAGTGTCTCTGTTCTGTGGCTGGCTACTACCTCTAGCAGAGAGTCAGGGCAGGTAACTCTCCCACACAAGGGTATATTGAGTCAGCCGCCACGTGCTTCCGGCTTTAGCTGGGGACCAGATTAAGGTGGGATCCTGGGGAGAGGGACATGGGGGACCATCCTGGCCCAAAGCCCCCAGGCTCTCTGCTCAGTGTTTAGGACCCTCAGGCATAATTGCTCTGGAAACCACTCTGGCTCTTTCTTATTAGTTATTTCCTGGTTTCGCCCTACAGTTATTGCACTGGATGCTTTTAAATCAGAGATTAAGATCCAAACTTCGGAGGCAGCCAGCCTGTGCTCTGACCTGGCCTCATGGAAGGGGGCTGCACTGCACCTGCTTCCTCCAGCTTGGCCTCCTTGCTTCTTCTGGGGCTGTAAGCACAGGTCTGTGAATTTCTGAAGAGGAATGGGCTTGAGAGTTGGGAGCTCTTGGGGAATATGGGAACTCCTTGGGGCCCTGGTACCATGTTTGGTTGGATTCTTGGCTTAGACTTGACATTCAAAGCCATCAGCCTCTCTTTGCTTGTTCTTTCCATTTAGAGCTTGGGCTTTCTGGGAAAGCAGTATAAAAAAATGGTGCAAATGAGGTTGGGGGATTACCTGGGGATTTCAACAATGGTTGATTCTCTTTAAGAAGGATAATCTGGACTTGAATGTATAAGGGTTGCAATTTCAGGGCTTACACAGGCTGCGGGGGCCAAATTGGGCCAGTGAAAGCCAGTAAATACGAGGGAAGCGATGTCTACACAAGGGAGACATGTCTCGCCATTAGGACTCAGGAAAAGTGGTCTTCTCATCACTGTTTTCTCTTAGCTCTAGGGCTGGAGCCGCTGGATCAGCAGG
>NW_006782310.1:693867-706970 GCF_000442215.2 Lipotes vexillifer | reverse complement strand
AGCAGGAAATCAGGGCTGAGAGGCACTCAGAACATACACCTTTTCTCAAAAAAGACAGGACAGACTCTCATTCAGTGCTGTCTTGCTGGGGTGACATTGTGGCTGTGAACCTTCTTAGGTATTCATATCCCTACTTCCCTCTGGGATTTCTCTCATTTGTTAGCAGGAGTCATTATGCTTTGTTCTTGCAGAGAAAATCTCCTTAGGCAATCACACTGCATTGTTAAGCTGTTCCCAGCATTTTGATGTCTCCTTCTGTCCCAAGTAGAAGATGAGGTGGGGAAGTATTTACATAAGGGGAGCATGGAGTCGAGGAAAGAACATGGGTTGTGGGTCAGACAGACCTGTGTTCCAATCCTGCCTTTACCACCCTCTGGGTGAGTGGAGAGGATTGAGGGGGCTTGGGGAGGATCGAAGGAAACTAGGTATGGAAAGCACTGGCTTAACCAAGAACCCGCTCTCAGTACATGTCTGTTGTTTTCCTTTTTTCCTCTTCTAGTAACACCTAGTTTCACTGTACTGTCTTCCTTCAGCCAGACCTTAATTGTAGAAACCTAGACTTCCTGGCCTGGAAGGCACCTTTGTAGTCCCCAGTACAAATTCCCACTTTACAGATTAAACAATGGAGGTTCAATGAGATGCTTGTGGCAGGGTGCATAGAGTAACATCAAGCAGGCATCTATGGAGGGCTTGTGGCGAGCTAGGCAATGTGCAGCGAATCCTTATGACAGCCTTGTGAGAGAGTTACTTTCTTTAATCTACATTTTATAGATGAGAAATGGAGAAAAATTTGGGCAGTTGACCTTTTCCAGATCACTCAAGGCCATACAAATCTTCAGTGAGGAAACTAGAGCTGATACTAAAATAGGCTCCACCTTTTTCCTGCGCAAGGATGCCTTTCCAACACCCTGAATGGGACAGTCTACCTCAAGGTTACGATGTGTTCTCTGAGATCAAGAAAGGCTTTTAACTAAATCCACAAGAGCATTATCTATAGGGAAACACCTAGGAATGTTTTTTAAATGTTTTTTTTTAAATAGAGTATTTTTAGAGCAGTTTTAGGTTTACAAAAATATGAGTACAGAGAATGAGTACAGAGTACAGAGAATCCCACACACGCCCCTCAAACTCCCCACCCCACAATTTCCCCTGTTAATAACGTCTTGCATTAGCGGGGCACATTTGTTACAATTGATGGGTAAAATCTGATACATTATTATGAACTAATTGTTTACATTAGGAGTCACTCTTTGTGTTGTACATTCTATGGTTTTGACAAATGCAGTGACATGTATACACCACTGCAGTGTCACACAGAATAGTTTCACTGCCCTAAAAATCCTCTGTGCTCTGCCTATTCAACCCTCTTCCCCCCAGGCCTGAGTAACCCCTGATCTTTTTTTTTTTTTTTTTTGCTGTATGCAGGCCTCTCACTGCTGTGGCCTCTCCCTCTGCGGAGCACAGGCTCCGGACGCGCAGGCTCAGCGGCCATGGCTCACGGGCCCAGCCGCTCCGCGGCATGCGGGATCTTCCCGGACCGGGGCACGAACCCGTGTCCCCTGCATCGGCAGGCGGACTCTCAACCACTGCGCCACCTGGGAAGCCCTACCCCTGATCTTTTAACTGTCTCCATAGTTTTACCTTCTCCCGAATGCCATATAGCGGGAACCATATAATACATAGCTTTTCAGATTGGCTTCTTTCACTTAGTAATATGTGTTTAAATTTCCTCCATGTCTTTTCACGACGTGATAGTTCATTTGGCTTTATGGCTGAATGACGTTCCTTTGTCTGGATGTACCACAGTTCGTTTATCCATTCACCTACTGGAGGACATCTTGGTTGCTTCTGCATTGTGGCAATTATGAGTAAAGCTGCTATACACATCCGTGTGCAGGCTTTTGCGTGGTAGAAATGGTTTCTGATTGGCAGCTGGAATGATTGGCTGAGCTTTAAGAATAATCTCAACTTCTCAAATTACACTTATTTATTTTAATCTGGTTTACTTCATCTAATACACACAGGGATTCCTCGATTCCCCAAGCACATGTTTTCTTATTTAAAGAGGAACAATCCATATCAGAACAGAACTCATAACAGAACTCTGAAGCCTGGGAACCTCTCACACCTTAAGTTCACACAATGTCCCCGGGGTCCCCACATTTGATTAGACTTAGGGAAACTTATCACTCTCAGAAGCAATCAGCAACCATGGAGTCTTAACCAATACAAGGTTCACATAGAGGATTCTGGAATGTTGCAGTCAATTCATGACTAAACTGGGGTCTAAGCTTGGTCACAGGCACGATTCTTCGGGACTTAACAATCCTATTGTTCCTTCTTCTAAAGTTGGCTCAGGAAAGAACAGTTTCTCAACAGCTAATGCTCTCCGGAGTATAACTCAGGTTTAGGAGAGCAGATGTGAGAACCATTAGACCACACGTAGACCAAGGGGGAAATACCCGAATTTTAATGTTGTCCTGTTACTATTTAGGCAAAGGGGCTGTGGAGACTGTCACACGTTTCCCAATCACCCTGCTGACTCAGCCCAGTCCCTTCCTTTTACTGGTGGACTGAGACTTGCAAAATTCTCATGTTCTGTTTGCTTCTATTTTTACACACCCATTTCTTTCCCTCTCACCTTTATTTGCTTCTGTAAAAAAGAACCTTGTAGAAAATCCTCTGGATAGCCGTGCTAGTGATGATGGCACTACGTTTTGTTTCAAGCCATTAGGCTTTTCATTTTATTATTACTTTCCATTCTTTTTGGTAACCTTAGTCAAAACTTTAAATGAAAATAAAAATATGTTCCTGCAGTCATTTGGGAATGAATTTTTTGGGTGATGGAATTAAAATACCCCTTTCTTTAGTTGCTAACATTGGAAATAAGGAGGGGATTGAGGTGAGAGGAGGGAAAAATAAAATGAGGTAGACTCTGTTTTTTCATGTCAAAGATGCCTTTATTTTTCTTCTTTTTAATTTTTATTGGAGTTTAGTTGACTTACAATGTTGTGTTTGTTTCAGGTGTACAGCAGAGTGAATCAGTTATACATATATATATATCCATTCTTTTTCAGATTCTTTTCCCATATAGGTTATTACAGAATATTGAGTAACGTTCCCCATTTTATTTATAGTAGTGTGTATATGTTAATCTCAATCTCTTAATTTATCACTTCCCCCCACATTTCTCCTTTGGTAACCGTAAGTTTGATTTTGAGATCTGTGAGACTGTTTCTGTTTCGTAAACAAGTTCATTTGTATCATTTTTTTTTTAAAGATTCCACATATAAGTGATATAATATGATATTTGTCTTTCTCTGTCTGACTTACTTCACGTAGTAGGATAATCTCTAGGTCCATCCCTGTTGTTGCAAATGGCATGATCTCATTCTTTTTCATGGCTGAGTAATATTCCACTGTATATATGTATCACATCTTCTTTATCCATTCCTCTGTTGATGGACATTTAGGTTGCTTCCGTGTCTTGGTTGTTGTAAACAGCGCCGAGGCAGACTCTTTCTAGTGTTACTGATGAAAGAGCCCTGGGGACATGCATATTTTCTAATAAACCACATGTAAAAGTGCACTCATATATGTGTCCACGTTTATAAGCCTGGGTGTCCAGGTACAGCTTAACACTTGGAAATTAATATATAAAGGACCCCAATTAGAGGTGGAGTAGAGGGAGGGGATGGGGTTGTGGCCAGTGGGAAGTGGGCCCAGGTGAAGGGGCAGCACTCAGAACAGCCTGATACTGGTTCCTGGGGCCGAGAGGCCGCATATAACCCTTGGCAAACCTACCTGCCCAAGCTGCCACCCTATGTCAGGAACAGGTTCAATACAGGTGATGGGAAAATGCTTGATGGCCTGGGCCTGTTCTCTGCATAGATAAGGACGTCAGAATAGTGATTGTCCAAATGTATTTAATGTCAGAGCTGAAGCCAAGACTGAGGTCCTCAGCCAAGAAGGGTGATTAACAAAACTCATGCCTCAAGATCCTGTTTACTTTGTATTGTGAAGTAAACGTATGCACAAACTCAAGGCCAATTGGATGCCTTACTTATAATTTATAAATAATGGCTGAAATTACTGTTTAGCTTTGAAATAGGCGGCAGTGAAATTCTCACCTGTGCCTACAGTGAAAATTTGATTACATTCTCTATATTGATAATGACAGCCTCTAGCACAAAGTAGGATAAGAATTATTTACTGAATGCAGTATCCATTGATAGGTATCAGTATTGCTGCAATAATTACTGCAGAAGACCGCCATGCAAACAAATACTTGATTAGAGTTGATACAGAAGAATGTCTAAGACTCTAATGAATTTGATATTATTCCTCTCGGGGCATTGATTTCTTCTTGGTACTATACCTGATCTTCAAAGTTCCTTCTTTTCTGGTGGACATACATTCAACTCTAAGGAATCACATAGGGGAAAGTATATTGTAAATCTAGAAAAATCCCACGAGTCTTTCCCACACACAATCCTCTGGGCCAAACCCCATGGTCTCCATTTATCCTTTTGCTGCCTGTGGATGGAGGAGTGAGACAGGTTCAGTGGGCGTGGGGTGGCCCAGCCTGGAAGTATCAGGCCCGGGGCATGAGGTTACCTGGGGTGCAAGGATGCTCTGGGCAAGAGCTGGAAGTGTTCAGAAGGAGAACAAAGGTCAACATGTGTTAACACCCCTAAGGCCTATGACCAATGTAAAAGACTAGCTGGCCAGCAAATCTTTGGCAAGAGAAAGCAGCAAAGCCAGGAGTCAGCAGAATCTGACCAGAAGAATGAGAGGAAAGCCTGGAGGCCCAGAGCAGGCCACTGGGGTCTTTGTGTGCGGCCCCTCGTAGGCTTGCTCGGATGTCCTAGTTCAGTCTGTGAAGGGCAGTGGATTCCTTGCAAAACTGGGAACGTTCAGATGGTATCAAGCTTGGGGGTGAGTCTGTGTGGAATGGGACACCTGAGCAAGGGTGGCCAGAGCACACATGCTTCTCTGCTCACATACAAGGGGGTCAGACGTAGGTGAATGCAGTTTGTCTCAACACCGCTCTGGGCCCAGTTTCTCTGCCACTTGCTTGGCTTTCCCTGAGGGCTGTCACCCACCCACTGGCTGTCCCCATCGTGTCTTCAGACAACAGAAACCTGAGCAGAAGAAGGGCATTTCTGCTGATTGGGAGGAAAAGCCTTCCCTTGACTTTCCCTCTGAGCCTGTTGGCCAGGATGGAGCCACAAGCTCAGGACCTGGCCACAAGGCAGGGCAGTAAAGCTGGTGTCTGGCATTTTCAGCTTTTATCAGCCAGGAAAGAAGACAGTCCAAGGAGTGGCAATTGGAATTCTGCAGACAGTGCCGGCTGCAGCGTTTTCACGCCCTGGGGTCTTTTAGGTCTCGTTCAGAAGATATAAAGTTCAACCACAGGGCTAATTCACATCTCAGCCAACCCATTTGATTGTGCTCCATCCTGGTTGAGAGAGGAGTTACAGATGCACCCAAACTATTCTTGAGAAGCCTAAATGTGAGCCAAACAGGAAGCCGGTGTTTCCTATCCTCTTGTTTCCCATAACCTGCTGCTGTTTGTGGAGTAAATGGAGACAGCAGGACCAGGTCGAGAACTCTCTGCTAAGGAAGAGTGAAGGTTTTTGCGGAAGTGTTGGAATCAGGAACGGAACACGTGTGGGTCATGAACTATATTGCTCGTCAGAGAATCTGTCACACGCCAGCTACCACGTGACAGATATTCCATCTACAACATGATTTTTAGTATCAGATCCACCCTCAGTGTCAGCTTTTGCCCTGGCTTTCTCTGAATTCCACCGATTTCATTTGACACTGCTCTGTGCGCACGTGTCTAGTAAGCTTCAAGCTATTCCGTAGCAGGATGGAAATGTATACACAGTGTGCTGGATTGTTCAATGGCCACATTTTTGCTTGAGGAACAGAATCCCCTATGTGTTCCAGCGTCCCCTTCCCTCTATGGTCTGAGTGAGAGTTGGCCAACAGAGACACCTGCATGAGATTTGAGAGGCAGCAGGGGAGTAGCGGCTGGTTTGCTCTGAGGCTCTTTGCAGGCTGATATGGTGGCAGACGGATGGGTGGTGTCCAGTGGCTTCAGCCTGTCCTTGCTGCATCCCTCCGGTGTGCAGCTCTTTTTCCTGATGGTTGGCCCAGCTGAACGACAGTCTAGCACCAGCCACGTGGCTGGGGATCTGCAGTGCCCCTCTTCACCACACAAGCAACCCTACTGCTGTTCTCCTCAGTGACTGACCAGCACTTGGCCAGCTCTGGTCAGCCAGCGCTTCACGAGGCCTGGACAGGGCGTTTTCTCTGATTGTCTCACTTTCCCTTCCAGTTTCTTGCTTTCCGAGCTCCTCCCACAGTAGGTCCACTCCTTAGACTAAATCTTATCCCACGGCACCCATGGCGACTCTCCTCGCGTAACACAGCCTGGATGAGACACATGCTACTCAAGCGTGCACAAAGCTGGCCTTCATTTATTTTTCTCTAAGCCATGTTTGGTGCCCCCATCTCTCCCCAGGATAAGGGGATGGGGGATGCTACTTAAACTTGCCAAATTAAGGAAATCCTGTCTCTTATAGTTTAAAGCACTCATTTTCTGGGTTACCTTAAACTGTTTTGCATCTCCCTCCCTCCTCTTTGTCCTGGGTGCCCTGTCCCTGGGCACGAGGGAAAACACCCATACCCTGGTGGGACGGCCCTCTCTCGGCTTGTTGATCTCCACGGTGGTATAGCCAGGCTGTCCCTGGAGGCCCTGTACTGCTCTCCCTTGAGATGTGGCTAATTCCATATGGTCCTTCGGGCCAACGTGCTGGAATCTTCTGCTGGATTCCAAGGCCCCTGACATTGTGGGGTTTTTTTGTTTTTTTTGTTTTTTTTGGCTGCAACATGCAGCCTGCAGGATGCTAGTTCCACAGCCAGGGATTGAACCCACGTCCCCTGCATTGGAAGCGTGGAGTCTTAACCACTGGACTGCCAGGGAAGTCCCCCAAGGCCCCTCGCATTTGCCTGGCCTCTCTGTCCTTGTCTCCTGACCCCAGCTCTCCGCTGGCTCACCCATGCTCTTAGCATCTCCACATTCCCCCACTTGGACACTCCTGGTTTCCTGAATTCCACGCCTAGGCTGTGCGGGAATCTGGGCACTATCAGAACCATTTAGGGCGTGTCTAGAAGTCTAGGGAGAATCCAGTAGCAGGCAAGAGGTTTCCAGTCTCCAGAATGTTCAAGAGTAGATGCAGTGGGAATGGAGACATGCCTGGGAAAGCGGGGACTTGAGATACAGGTTTCTGAGGTAGGTTCCTGGAGCTGACAGACTCGAGGACATTCCCCAGGAGTGGGGATGGAGTGAAATGACCCTGAAACGGAGCACACAGGAAACTCACCTCGTGCTCATGTTGGGGAGAGGCTTCAAGGAGAGCAGGCAGGAAGCCCCAGGATTTGGGGGGAGAGCAGAAAGCAGCTCAGGAGAGTGGAACAATCATGGACTTTGTAAGTTAACCTCCTGAGTTTAAATCCTGGGTCTAAGGTCGAGGTAGTTTCTTTCTTTGAGCCTCTCTTTCCCCAGGTGTTAAATGGGGGCCATGACGTCCCTTCTGCAGGATGACTTGTGAAATAGTCAGCAGGTACTTGGTGCTCTGCAATCCATCATTAGCTACATTCATGACGCATCATTAGCCGGCAACAGCCAGAAAGGAAAACAATAAAAATGCACCACTGTATCTCCTTGCACTCCCCTTGGGTTTCTAGAACCCAGAGGGTGTATATGTTGTCGTACTCACTCCCATTTCTGGCCTCTTTGTTCTATTATTAATGCAAAGTCCATCTCATAATTTATGGTACCTTAAATCCAGGAGAGATATTAATTTACTGCCACTCCATGCACGTACGACGGAACTGGACACAGTTTGACGTTCCTTTTATCTCATTTTGCCCCTAGAGGGCGTGCCCATCTGCTATGGTGGCCCCTCCCTCCCCAGCCTAGCTCCTCCCTCTCCCAGTGGAAATTAAGAAATAATTGGATTTTAGTGATAAAAATAGAGCTGGGGGGCTTCCCTGGTGGCGCAGTGGTTGAGAGTCCGCCTGCCGTTGCAGGGGACACGGGTTCGTGCCCCGGTCCGGGAAGATCCCACGTGCCGCGGAGCAGCTCGGCCCGTGAGCCTGCGCGTCCGGAGCCTGTGCTCCGCAACGGGAGAGGCCACAGCAGTGAGAGGCCCGCGTACGGAAAAAAAAAAAAAAAATAGAGCTGAAACTTTGACATGGAAAAGTTAAGGTGGTTTTGAATGGTCGCTCATCAAAATGCAAAGTTTCAAAAACAGAACACTCCCGAAGTGCACACAGCAGTCTGCTGCCATTATTTCATTAAGTATCTGCATCACCGCAGGAGACCATAAGCTCCTCGCCAGCGAGGACCGTGTTGTAAGGATCTTTGTATGTCCAGGACTTAGTCTAGTGCCAGGCCCGGTAAATGTCTTTCTAATGAATGATTGAAAACTTGAACCTGGAGAAGAGACAGGTCCATGTGAATTCATGATGCCTGTCAAATTAATAAAAGACTAAGGAAAATCATAAGAAAAATAGATGCTTCCATTATAAAGAGTCTCAGAAGGGATTCGCTTGAAAGAGTTCCATGAGGGATTCCAGTGAGACTTAGGGAAGAACTTCCTGACACAGAAGCTGTGAATGGGAGTGGATAACAAAGAACAATGGAGCCCACCCACACCCCACTTTCCTACTTTCATTGGTCAGGAGGTGCCTCTGAATGGGAGGCTAGGTCTAGCTGAACTTCCAAGCTCATTTCAGCCCTGAGACTGTGAATGTGTTTTCCTCACTTATTGCAAATCATTGCTGTTTTCTTCACTGCTGAAATCTAGTCTTGACAATTTTTTTGGAGGCTTCATAGCATTTCACCCCTGATCTTAACTACTGTGGGCTGGTGGGGATTTCTGTGGATGTAGAAAGCTGAGACGTTGCAGAGGCTGAGTAATGGGCACAAGACCTCCCAGGGGTTCAGAGACTAAGCGAGTGGGGACCCTCCCCACAGCCCAGACTCTGGTCTCTTTCAAAGACTATATGTATTTTACAAGCCAAACAAACAAAGAAGACTTATTTTGCAGTGAAGGAAAAAAACTCAAAGCAAACCGACAACAATTTTGCCTGACCTTTAAAACCCCTGTAAGCCTCAGGGTTGTTGGCTGTATTTTGTAATAACTCTGATCTTTTTTGACTAAAAAAAAAAAAAAAATGCTGATCAGCCTGGGGATGCCAACCTCCATTTGTTACCCTGTTGCTAAGTGATAGCTAAAGAGGATTAACCCTCATAGATCACAGATGCATGGAAATTTCTGCCTTGTGCTTTTGTTTGTAATGATGAAAAATAGAGTATTTGAGGAAAGAAAACCCTTTCCTGCGTCTTTGGCTCTTGAATTGTTTTCAAAGAGCCCCTCTCTGTCCCAAAAAACCCAAAGATGGGAAGGTGCAATAAACAGATTTCTGCAGTCCTGAAGTGCCCCTTACACTTGACTTTCTCATCTTCCTGTCATCATTTCTTTAGCTTGGGCTAAACCTCTGATGATGGAGAAGGCATGAGATGGATCATCTAGCTTTACATATTGTGTAACTGCACTAACCATCAGCTTACTCATCCATAAAATGGGAGAAAAAATAGGATGTATCTCTAGGATTGTTGAGAGGATAAAAATAGATTAGTATGAGAAATGCTTAATTAACATCGTGTCTGCCCAAAGAAAGTACCCAGTAAATACTGGATACTGTTATTACTACCACTGCCATTGTCATGTATCAGTGTCTCTCTGTGGCTTCAGAGTACTATTATTCCAAAATGAAATGCGCATTTATTTTCTTCTCTTAAAGACTGACTGTAGTTACAAGTTTTGATGGAGTGAGGACAACTCAGGGGCGAAGGTCACCGACCCAGGGGCGAAGGTCACCGCATGTGAAAGCTTTGCCCAGCAGCCTGTACACGGGGCCACACCCTTTGGTTTGCTCATATGAAAAGTGGGCCATTAAGCCCGCTGTAGCTGACACACACTGTCATGAAGTTTGGATGGAGCCGTGGAAATACTGATTCCATGTTCCCTTGTATTCTTGCAATTACTGAAAGTAATTTAGAAATATCACCATTTTGTAACTTTAAAGTATCTCATTAATCTACAGGTGGCACTGCACAGAGCTGACTTTTAATTTATAATGTTTGCATGATAACACTGTGATGAACATCCTTCTACACACATCTGGGCCTCATTGTAAGATTATCTCCTGAGGCGAAATCTCAGAAACTTAGCTGCTGAATCTGATTATCTTTTGATGGGTCACTGGCAGTGTCACAGGAAGCGCCTGGTAGCAGAGGTTACTCATCCCCGTTACCAGGGTGTTAGAGCTGGAGGGGGGAAAACCTGGAGAATTTGTTTCCCTCTGCATTCGTTTTACTTCTTTTGTATTTCTCTGCTGCTTTTTTTCTAACCCCCTGATTTGTACTTATGACCAAACATTACTGGAGACACACACAGAGAGAGAGAGAGAGAGAGAGAGAGAGAGAGAGAGAGAGAGAGGGAAAGAAAGAAAGAAAGAGAGACAGAGACAGAGAGACAGAAGTGAGAGAGGGAGAATATTCCTCTTGATCATTGCCTTTATTTCCTTTTCAACCGAGCTATTGTCTGTGGCTAGGGTAGGTGGATCCCTAAGCCAGTTTTCCTAATTTTTAAGAATTTAAATCCTGCTTTAGCAATAATGAGGTGGATTATATCAATACTACCCTTTCTGAGAATTCTCTAGATTATTCCTGTTCATTTGCAAGGGAAACTCCTGGATGAAAAAGCTCATATCTTAGAAAAGCAAGAATCCCCATTTATCTCTTTAACCACCAATTTAGCTGCTTTCAAAGAATTGGAAGAATGCTTTGTCTCTTTTTCCTTCTGTGTCCACTTTTAACTAAATGCTTCTTTCCAGTGTCTCCATTTCAAATTCTCAGAGAAAGGAATTAACTGGACCAGTTACTCACCATCGTGGCTTTGCGAGCAGATCTTTGAATCAGTCTTATCTTTTCGGCTTCTAGACACCCTATAGATGGCTACTCTCGGGCTAAGCATCCCTCTGTCATCTAATCAGCTTTCAGTTCTGTGTGTGTGTGTGTGTGTGTGTGTATTGACAGTCTATTTGAGCTGCTATAACAGAACACCATAGACTGGGAGGCTTATAAACAAATTATAAGAACAATTTAATTTCTCACAGATCTGGAGGCTTGGAAGTCCAAGATCAAGGTGCCAGCATATTCAGTGTCTGGTGAGAGCCCCTTCCTGGTTCACAGACTGAGTCTTCACATGGTGGAAGGGTTGAGGGAGCTCTCTGGGTTCTCAAGGGCACTAATCCCATTCATGAGGGCTTCATCCTCATGACCTAATCACCTCCCAAAGCCCCCACCTCCTAAAACCATTACATTGGGAGTTAGTTTGAATTTTGGGAGGACACAAACATTTGGTCTATAGCTGGTGTGTATCACATGGAGTGGAAAGACCCCTCTGATGTTCTGGAGTTTTGAGTGAGGTGTATAGCATTCAGTGAGCTTGTATGGGTGCTCTTACTCAAGGTTTCTCTTAGGTTGTCAAACCAGGGGGGAGAATTGCCAAGCATTTTGTAAAAAGGAGCTCCTGAAAATATCTAAACATTTACCCTGTGACCGGCAATTGCAATCCTAGTTATTTGCCCGAGAGAAATGAAACCATACGGCTGCAAACACCTGAACAAGAATGTTCATAGTAACTTTATTCCTGATAACACAAAATTGGAAAACAGCCCAGGTGTCCATCAAAATGAGAATGGATAACCAACTTTGGCATGATTATATGATAGACCACTACTGCCGACAAAAAGAAATGTATTACTGATACACACAACACAGGTGAATCTCAAAAACATTATTCTGAATGAAAAAAGACCTATCCCCAAAAGTACAAAATATACGACTCCAATTTACGTGAAGTTATAAAGAGGCAAAACTAAAAAAATAATAAAAAAAGTTGTTGCCTCTGGGTTGGGAGTGGGGCCTCGGTAGGAAGAGGCATTAGTATTTTTGTTGTGATAATTTCTACATCTTGAAAGGGGTTTGAGTTGCACAGGTGTAGGCATTTGTCAAAACTTAGCAAATGCACACTTAAAATTGGTACATTACATTGTCTGTAATTTTAACTCAGAGGGAAAAAAATGTAAACAAATCTTGAACTCTAGTTAAAGATATGCACGCTGACAAATTTAGGGTGAAGTGTACTTATGGCTATAATTTACTTTGAAATTGATTAAAAAATAAGATGGATTGATGGATGGATAGAGAAATGGGTAGGTAGATAGATATGTGATAAAGAAAGAATTAGTAAAATATTAATGGTGGAATTTGGTGATGGGAATACAGGTATTCTCTGAAAATTCTTTCAAATTCGCTGCATGTTTGAAGTTTCCCAATAGAATGTTGGCTAAATACCTGGTGAGGCAAGGAATGCCATTCAATTAATTTCAATAGTACTCAGTTTAATTTAAGGTCAATGCAACAACAACAAAAAATAATTGAGTACCTGTAATCTATAAAGCAGTGTGTTATGTACTAAGGATACAAGAATAAACAAAGACAAAGTACTTGGCTCAGGAAGCTTACAGTTTCATAAGGGAGACCAAAGAAAACCCAACCTGTCATGGGGACAAACACAGGTCAATGATTTTCTGGAATAGTCTAACTGCAAGTACTTTCATTATTTTTAAATGTTTACGGATTCATTAAGTAAATAACTCAGTGTTATTTTGATTGCTTAACTTTGTAAGACTTTGTATATGAATATATTCACAAATCAGGAAAGAAAATCCTTTGTTAAGTGCAATCTCCCGATTTTGTTTAGGAAAACATTTTTGCTATAATTACATCTGGCCTCTCTGTTGGTTCAGTAACCTTGTTGACATAACATTTAAAATTTACTTTACCCCAAGGAAAGAGGCACGGGAATACATGGAAAAAATCAATGAACATCAGAGAAGAAAAGGTTACTGTTTAAGGTTCCCACGGGTTGGAGTTATTTTTAACTCCCCCC
>NW_006782310.1:673574-693631 GCF_000442215.2 Lipotes vexillifer | reverse complement strand
GTGTAGATGTATTTCTGATGTATCTGTGGGGAGGAAGGTGATCTCCGGGTCTTACTCTTCTGCCATCTTCCCCCCCCCCCCCCCCCCGCCCTCTTGCTTTAGTATTTCCGACCTGCAGACCATCCCCCACTACAACCTGGGGGCTCTTTCTAAACCCTGATCATAAGACTGTCCTGCTCAGAAATGTCACGTGACTCTCGGTTGCATAGAGTCTGGTCCCACGGCCTTCACCTTCGATCTGCACGTACCCTCCATCCATACCTTCTGCTGCGTCCTCTGCATGTCATTTCCCAAACACTAGCTACCCGCAGCCCTGTGAGGTGAGCCTGTGATCCAGCTGATCCCTGTTTACTTAATTTTCACTTTTCATGAAAAGCCCGGCTCTCTAAGAAGTCTCCTTAGGTATTCCCATCTCCACAACCTCAAAGGGGAATTAATCTCGCCCAGCAGCCTCGGCGTTTTCTATCTTTGATGTCTTGTTTAGTACAAGCCGTCTTGGTTTTCGGAATAAGGTGTTTGTGACTACCACCTGCACTACTGTGTGGGCCCCTGAAGGGCAAAGGCTGGGTCTTACTCACCTTTGAATAAACTTTAAGGCACTAAACAGTGCTCTGCCCACAGTGAGAAGACAACAAATGTTGCTTTAATTAAATCTCGTTTTGCAGAAAAAGTCATCTCTTCTTAAAATTAGCCCACACCGGGCTGAGTCCGTTATTTGTAAATCCATGGGCCAATCCATCCTCCAAAGTGCAGCATTTTTTTCTTTTTTTTAGCGGTACGCGGGCCTCTCACTGTTGTGGCCTCTCCCGTTGTGGAACAACAGGCTCTGGATGCGCAGGCTCAGCGGCCATGGCTCACAGGCCCAGCCGCTCCGCGGCATGTGGGATCCTCCCGGACCGGGGCACGAACCCGTGTGCCCTACATCGGCAGGCGGACTCCCAACCACTGCGCCACCAGGGAAGCCCCAAAGTGCAGCATTTTTAATAGAACCGAAGCCTCCTGACTTATCTTCGGAAAAGACGCTGCGTATTTCGACACCAAAGGAGCCTACAGGTTTCATCAGACTTCCATAATCTGGACCTCGTTTCCCAGGTAATCCTGAAGCAGATCACACTTTATCTGGGAGGAGCACAGTTAGCAAAGGCAGGTATTGGTCTTTGTGAGTTTGCATTGCTAATGAGTTTATTAAACTGCTTAATTTTTTCCCTCGTAGTTTTGATACTGATCGACTTTTGATTCCTTTGCTGCATGCATAGTGCCATCTTGTGGCCACAATGCATATAACACTCACTTACTCCAATGGTACTTTGGCAGTGGTTTTTGAGCATGTACTTGCTTAGGTCATTGTGCTTCTGTTATTCCATCTATTTCTGTGGTCCAGAGGATCTCCAAATGGAGAAACATGTGAATTACTACTAGGTGAACGTACACATAATTCACTGCTAAGCCAACTCAGCTTGGGCTTCATCTACCAAGAGTATATTTAGAAGAAATTATGATGTTGGTATTTTGTGCGTTTTCTTATTTTTTTCATAGCAGTACTCCAAGGGCTGTTTTTCCCTCCTCGCCCCAGTATTTTTCCTCTGATAAAGAGCCCGTGTAAAACTGGGGCGATGGTAGGCGTGGTCCTTAGAGGGGTTGGGAATGACAAAGCTCGAGATTACTCCAGCAGGGTCCAACTCAAGAGTGTTGTGAAACCAAACTTTCTGCTGGAAGAAGCTGAGAGCAGGAGATGAGGGGAAGTGGGACATCTGGGTTCCATCCCAATGTCAGCCTTGAGTAAAAGGACAGAACAATAAAACAAGTCTTTAATACAGTGAGTAGAATGTCTTGACAATCTAAGCAACTGGAATATAGAAAGGAGCTCTGAAATAAACACATATGTTGAGTCATTGCAAATAATTCCCATTCTCCACTAAAACCTTCATAGTTCTCTTTATAGTCTCAGAGTTTATTGGTAAGACTACAATGAGAACAAACTTGGGCTTGGGATGCAGCAAGTTAGAGGTTGCAAGTTAAATGAAGGATGGACGGATGAGACACATCATAGATTACGCGTAGGTTTAGTAAATCTACTTTGAAAATTTTGTTGGAGTTTCAAAATTCACAATTGTCCTGTTTGAGCGTATCATGAGAAGACAGATTCCTGCCTTCAGTGATCTCAATTCCTAGTGAGGTTGGGGATAAGATTAATATACACAAAATAGTTTCTTTTTCTTTAATCTGCGTTTTGCCTTTTTTTTCCCCAACAAAGTACCCATAATACAAGAAAACATTTTGGTAAAATAACACTTTAAAAGTGAGAAAATTGGAGTGACAGAAAGAAGGGGTTGAACCCAGGCAGTACATCTTCTAAGAAAATTAATTAAGTGAACATTCTGGTTAGCAAATGACAACTTATTAAGATTTAAAATATTGATAATTTCTGCTAGTCAGAAATAGGGGGTTGTACCAATGGTTTATTACAAAACAAACATTTAAGTCTACAAAATGTACAAATATTTATTAGCAAACAGGTCGAGAAAGTCATACAACCTGATTTTGTAACTCACGGCATTTCTACTCTGCCCTAGTCCCTTCTGACTAGCAGTTGATGAAAGGTAGATGGAATCGTGTTCAGATGACAGAAAGAGACAGCATTGTGGTTGGCCAGATGGCAGGAATCTCCTGGGAGTGGAAGGACACAGGACTGGTGAGACTCCAGTGCTACAGTGGAGCCATCCGACTCTTGGGACCCCCATATTTTCATGCCTTGTTCATGGATCTGCATGTTGGGGGGTGGTGTACCCAATGCCTCAACAATCGCCAGTCTCAAAACCATTCATTTCACCAATTAACAAACTTCTATCCCTTATGCTAGTTAGCAAATCTTCCAATGTGGATTTTTTAAAATATATTTTAAAATTGAAGTATAGTTGAGTTACAGTGTTGTGTTAATTACTGCTGTACAGCGAAGTGATTCCGTCATACATATGTATGCATTCTTTTTTTATATTCTTTTCCATTACGGTTTATCATAGGATGGTAAATGTAGTTCCGATGTGGATTTTTTTTTTTTTTTTTTTTTTTTTTTGGGGTACGCGGGCCTCTCACTGTTGTGGCCTCTCCCGTTGCGGAGCACAGGCTCCGGACGTGCAGGCTGAGCGGCCACGGCTCACGGGCCCAGCCACTCCGTGGCATGTGGGATCTTCCTGGACTGGGGCACGAACCCGCGTCTCCTACATCGGCAGGCGGACTCTCAACCACTGCGCCACCAGGGAAGCCCCCGATGTGGATTTTGATAATGATATTTGAAGGGCTAACTAACCGCCCCCGGAGTGTCAATTTCTGATTAGAATCCTTCAAACACTAAGCACACCTCGGAAATAAATTAGAACTAAGTTGTACACGTTTATCACACACCTTACACTGAAGTGAAAATGAAGTGAATTATCTCGTAGATATTATGACAGAAGTCATGATGAAGAAGAAGATCAACATATCTTATTTTAAGGTCTTTGTATCAACATTTTTTTTTTTTTTTTTGTGGTACGCGGGCCTCTCACTGTTGTGGCCTCTCCCGTTGCGGGGCACAGGCTCCGGACGCGCAGGCTCAGCGGCCATGGCTCACGGGCCTAGCCGCTCCGCGGCATGTGGGATCTTCCCGGACCGGGGCACGAACCCGTGTTCCCTGCACCGGCAGGCGGACTCTCAACCACTGCGCCCCCAGGGAAGCCCTCCTGGTTTTTTTTTTTTTTTGTGGTACGCGGGCCTCTCACTGTTGTGGCCTCTCCCGTTGCGGGGCACAGGCTCCGGACGCGCAGGCTCAGCGGCCATGGCTCACGGGCCTAGCCGCTCCGCGGCATGTGGGATCTTCCCGGACCGGGGCACGAACCCGTGTTCCCTGCCGATGCAGGGCACACGGGTTCGTGCCCCGGTCCGGGAAGATCCCACATGCCGCGGAGCCGCTGCGCCCGTGAGCCATAGCCGCTGAGCCTGCGCGTCCGGAGCCTGTGCTCCGCAACGGGAGAGGCCACAACAGTGAAAGGCCCGCGTACCACAAAAAAAAAAAGAAAGAAAGAAACAAACAAACCAGGAAAGGCCACTGAGCTAGGTAGAGAAGCCTCAGAAACAAGTAAGAAAAAAAAATTAATCCTTGGAATGAGTTCCACGGGAGAGTATCATTATGCTTCCCCTCACTTAGCTGAAGAGTCATTTGTGGTGCATGGATTGCAGAAACCTCTGAGGAAGCAGAAAAGCTTATATGAAGCCCGCGTCCAATGCTGCTGAGCTGGGGTATTTGGTGCTGTCAACGATCTGAGGTCCCTGGGTTTGGAATCTGTACAACCAGGTGTGCTTTGCTTTGATTGCCTTTGAGGTTTTCTCTAAAGGTTCAGTAGATACTCTGCAGTGTCTCTGTTCAGGCTTCTTTCAACTCAGGTTTAAATTTTATTACTGTTTCAAGCAATGTGTATTAATTATTAACCAAATAGTTGGGTGAAGAAAGTCATGGCTTTCATGGAAAAAAATAGTACAGCTCTTCAAGCTAAGTCTGTTTGTTTACTAGGTGTTACAGGCTGAGTCCTGTTCCCTCAAAATTCAACTGTTGAAACCCTAATCCCTAGTACCTCGGAACGTGACTGTGTTTGGAGCTAAGGTCTTGACAGAGGTAAAGTTAAAACAAGGTCATCAGGATGGGCCCTAATTCAATATGACCAGCGTCCTTATGCAAGGAGGAAATTTGGACATAGACACGTACAGAGGAAAGACCATGTGAAGATACAGGGAGAAGACGGCCGTCTACAGCCAAGGAAAGAGGCCTCAGAAGAAACCAACCCTGCTGACACCTTGATATTAGACTTCTAGCCTTTAGATGTGTGAGAAAATAAACGCCTGTCGTTTAAGCCGCCAGTCTGAGGTGCTGTGTCACAGCAGCCCGAGAAAACTAACATAACAGGATTTTTAAAGGGGGGCGGGTCTTACAACTTTAAAAATGAATCATCGTTTAGCAGTTGAATACCTGAGTCAGTGAGTGTCCTCTCCCACGCTGCCCCAGCCGCCCCTGCCACCCCAGGAAGCAGCTAGAAGTGAGGAGAGTTTAATGGATGAAATACAAAAGGTGAGGCAGGTGGGGGGAAAACTCATGGGACGGTCCAGGATCCTGAGTCTGGCAACATTTGAGGAGGGGGCAGTCATCACCAACAGGCCTTCAGGTGCAGAGAGAGGGAGTGGGTCCTGGAACTCAGAAAGGGAGTTGCTTCATAGAGAGAGATGCCTGGCAGGTGCTGGCAGTAGGAGATGGGGAAGAAGTGCCCTGACCTTCTTGTTCTCTTTCTCACCAATCTCCAGCCAATGCCTCCCACTGGCCAAACCTATCTAGAAGCCAGAGGGCAAGGATGCTTGGTGAAGCATCCATGGGTTAAAGCAGGTGAGAAGGGTAGGAGCACGATATGAAGGGTTACATGGGGAATCTACAGCTCCAGGCATATGTGGATTTTAGAGGTACACATACCTCATCTCGTTTTCCCCACTTGGCTCATGGGTTGGTGGAGCTTCTCAATCCGCGGAACCTTGAGTCCATCTCCACTCATAAATGGACTTGATAGAGTTTCAGAATATTCACGCCAATAATGCATTATAGCCAATGGGGTGTATCAAGGAAGGTGTGGGGGGACAGGAGGCCATGTTTGAGGGCCTCTTAATGACAGTATGGGTGTGAAGAAGGTTGGAGACTTAGTGACATAGCAAGACGCACAACGTGTAAGTTCAAGGTTTATGTACATTGTGAGGCAGTAGAATATTTGAAGGCAGACTACGTAAATTAAAGATGCACACTGTAATTTCTAGAACTATGGCGCCAGAAACCTTTCCACAATGATAGAAATGGTCTATATTTGTGCTGTTCAGTTGGTAGCCACTTGCCACATACAGTGTAGCCCTAGAATCTAAGGGCAAGTAGAAATCTTAAAAAAGAAAAAATGGAATTTTTCCTAATGCGAAAAGGGAAAGAAATTTCCACCCCCCACCCCCTCTTTACTTTAGAAAACTGGTAATTGTTCATTCTTTCTCTGCCCTTTCAGATGGTATATCAATCTTTTAAAAATGAAATAAGCCTTTTGCCAGCTTTACAGGCAGGAATGTCTTTCTCAAGGACTTGGGAGCCATCTCTTTGAACATCAAGGGAGAAAGCACCCCTATCTCTCCTTCTCCATGGGTGCCTGGCTCCAAATCATAACTAGCTCCCTGTCATAGATATTAAAATTTTATTTCTTTGGATAAGGGCAATCAACAAACACAATGGCCACCTCAATTACCAAGAGAATTTAAGATGAGCTATGTATGAAAATGGTTCTGGCACATCTTGCTTGAGAACTAGTTATCGTTTATCTTGTGAACAAGTATGTAATCAGTCGTGCGCCTGGTAAGAGATTTCCTTCTGTCTTTGCAATTTCTTTATGGGTTGCCTATGATGCACATCGCATTCTGGCTTAATACTTATTCAATACTAAATCTGTTCTCTTTCTCTTCTACCTTTGTGAGAGTTTTTCTGGGTTGGCAGGAGATTTTGTCTTTAATTAGATTTCCACAAGAGCAACCAGTTAAAAAAATAAACATAAGGAGGTATAGTTAAAAGGTCAGTAGAAGAGCTACAGTGGAATTCTAGAACACACAACACACAAAGAGAGGCAGAAAATAAGGAACAGAGAAATGAAAGAACAGATGGGACCAAGAAAAAGCAAACACCAAGATGGTAGGTTTAAACTCATCCATGTGAATAACTGCTGTAAGTAAATTAAAACTTTCCATAAGAAAGCAAGACCTATCTATATGATAATTACAAGAAACACACATTGGAAATATAAAGGCATAGACAGGTTTAGAATAAAAGGGTCAAAAAAGATATACCATGCAGACTGTAAGCCTAAGAAAGCTGGAGTGGTGACAATGTTAGGCAAAGCAGATTTCAAGACAAAAAATATAACCAGAGATAAAGACATTCTATGATGAATCATTTCTTTGGAAAGTCACAATAATTCTAAATGTATTTGTACCTAATAACATAGGTATAACATTTTTCAAGGTACAAGAAGTAAACAGAGGAAGAACTAAAGAAGAAACAGACAAAACCACAATCAATTGGAGATTGTAACTTTCCTCTCTCAGCAATTAATGGAAAAAGTAGACAAAAAAATCAATAGTGATATAGAGGATTTGAACTACACTAATATAGTGAAACCAAGAGATTTCTGTATGTTAAAGAAGTAAGATTTAATTATCTGACAGCTATTATGTGAAACACCTCATTTCTAGATGATACTTGATAAGCAACTTCTTACTGTATAAATTTCGATGTAGTGGTGACTGGAATATGTCTGTGGCGATTCAGGAAATCAATCAAGAGTTGCTCCCATGTGCCACTTGGGGTGGGAGCCCTGTGGTCACAGAACAGTCTTCACGCTTTAGGATGTCATGATGCACCCATGTTGTGAAATACTTATTAATTGGTTTGAAACTCAGATTTAATTGGGCCTCCTGTTTTCTACCCTACTTAGGAAGGGAAATATATTCTTGCAAGGAGGCTGGCTGAGCAGGATATAAGCAGTTCGAATTAAGATGCCAAAGTCCCATAAACACCTGCCTTCAGAGTGCTGTCTCCTCCCTGACGACCAGCTATATTCCTTGTAAACTATGATGGGGGCAATAAGAAGATATGGGCAATCCACCAGAGAGCAGACAGCAGAAGCAAGAAGAACTACAATCCTGCAGCCTGTGGAACAAAAACCACATTCACAGAAAGATAGACATGATGAAAAGGCAGAGGGCTATGTACCAGATGAAGGAACAAGATAAAACCCCAGAAAAACAACTAAATGAAGTGGAGATAGGCAACCTTCCAGAAAAAGAATTCAGAATAATGATAGTGAAGATGATCCAGGACCTCGGATAAACAATGGAGGCAAAGATCGAGAAGATGAAAGAAATGTTTAACAAAGATCTAGAAGAATTAAAGAACAAACAGAGATGAACAGTACAATAACTGAAATGAAAAATACACTAGAAGGAATCAACAGCAGAATAACTGAGGCAGAAGAACAGATAAGTGACCTGGAGGACAGAATGGTGGAATTCACTGCTGCAGAACAGAATAAAGAAAAAAGAATGAAAAGAAATGAAGACAGCCTTAAGAGACCTCTGGGACAACATTAAACGCAACAACATTCGCATTATAGGGGTCCCAGAAGGAGAAGAGAGAGATAAAGGACCTGAGAAAATATTTGAAGAGATTATAGTCAAAAACTTCCCTAACATGGGAAAGGAAATAGCCACCCAAGTCCAGGAAGCACAGCGAGTCCCACACAGGATAAACCCAAGGAGAAACATGCCAAGACACATAGTAATCAAACTGGCAAAAATTAAAGACAAAGAAAAATTATTGAAAGCAGTAAGGGAAAAATGACAAATAACATACAAGGGAACTCCCATAACATTAACAGCTGATTTCTCAGTAGAAACTGTACAAGCCAGAAGGGAGTGGCATGATATACTTAAAGTGATGAAAGGGAAGAACCTACAACCAAGATTACTCTACCCAGCAAGGATCTCATTCAGATTCGATGGAGAAATCAAAAGCTTTACAGACAAGCAAAAGCTAAGAGAATTCAGCACAACCAAACCAGCTCTACAACAAATGCTAAAGGAACTTCTCTAAGTGGGAAACACGAGAGAAGAAAAGGACCTACTAGCAAACCCAAAACAATTAAGAAATGGTCATAGGAACATACATATCGATAATTACCTTAAATGTGAATGGATTAAATGGTCCAATCAAAAGACACAGGCTTGCTGAATGGATACAAAAAACAAGACCCATATATATGCTGTCTACAAGAGGCCCACTTCGGACCTAGAGACACACACAGACTGAAAGTGAGGGGATGGAAGAAGATATTCCATGCAAATGGAAATCAAAAGAAAGCTGGAGTAGCAATACTCATATCAGATAAAATAGACTTTAAAATAAAGAATCTTACAAGAGACAAGGAAGGACACTACATAATGGTCAAGGGATCAATCCAAGAAGAAGATATAACAATTATAAATATATATGCACCCAGCATAGGAACACCTCAATACATACGGCAACTGCTAACAGCTATAAAAGAGGAAATCGACAGTAACACAATAATAGTGGGGGACTTTAACACCTCACTTACACCAATGGACAGATCTTCCAAACAGAAAATTAATAAGGAAACACAAGCTTTAAATGACACAATAGAGCAGATAGATTTAATTGATATTTATAGGACATGCCATCCTAAAACAGCAGATCACACTTTCTTCTCAAGTGCGCATGGAACATTCTCCAGGATAGATCACATCGTGGACCACAAATCAAGCATCAGTAAATTTAAGAAAATTGAAATCATATCAAGCTTCTTTTCTGACCACAACGCTATGAGATTAGAAATCAATTACAGGGAAAATAAAGTAAAAAAACACAAACACATGGAGGCTAAACAATATGTCACTAAATAACCAAGAGATCACTGAAGAAATCAAAGAGGAAATCAAAAAATACCTGGAGACAAATGACAATGAAAACGCGATGATCCAAAACCTATGGGATGCAGCAAAAGCAGTTCTAAGAGGGAAGTTTATAGCTATACAAGCCTACCTCAAGAAACAAGAAAAATCTCAAATAAACAGTCTAACCTTACACCTAAAGAAACTAGAGAAAAAACAAACAAAACCCAAAGTTAGCAGAAGGAAAGAAATCATAAAGATCAGATCAGAAATAAATGAAAGAGAAACAAAGAAAACAATAGCAAAGATCAATAAAACTAAAAGCTGGTTCTTTGAGAAGATAAACAAAATTGATAAACCATTAGCCAGACTCATCAAGAAAAAGAGGGAGAGGACTCAAATCAATAAAATTAGAAATGAAAAAGGAGAAGTTACAACAGACACTGGAGAAATACAAAGCATCCTAAGAGACTACTATAAGCAACTCTATGCCAATAAAATGGACAACCTGGAAGAAAGGGACAAATTCTTAGAAAGGTATAACCTTCCAAGACTGAACCAGGAAGAAATAGAAAATATGAACAGTGCAATTACATGTAATGAAATTGAAACTGTGATTAAAAATCTTCCAGCAAACAAAAGTCCAGGACCAGATGGCTTCACAGGTGAATTCTATCAAACATTTAGAGAAGAGTTAACACTGTTCTTCTCAAACTCTTCCAAAGAATTGCAGAGGAAGGAACACTCCCAAACTCATTCTTTGAGGTCACCATCACCGTGATACCAAAACCAGACAAAGATACTACAAAAAAAGAAAATTACAGACTAATATCACTGATGAATATAGATGGCAAAATCCTCAACAGAATACTAGCCAACAGAGTCCAACAACACATTAAAAGAATCATACACCATGACAAGTGGGATTTATCCCAGGGTTGCAAGGATTCTTCAATATATGCAAATCAATCAATGTGATACACCATATTAAAAAATTGAAGAATAAAAACCATGTGATCATCTCAATAGATGCAGAAGAAAACTTTTGACAAAATTCAACACCCATTTATGATAAAAACTCTCCAGAAAGTGGACATAGAGGGAACCTACCTCAACATAATAAAGGCCATATATGAAAAACCCACAGCAAACATCATTCTCAGTGGTGTAAAACTGAAAGCATTTCCTCTAAGATCAGGAACAAGACAAGGATGTCCACTCTCACCACTATTAGTCAACATAGTTTTGGAAGTCCTAGCTATGGCAATCAGAGAAGAAAAATAATGAAAAGGAATACAAGTTGGAAAAGGAGAAGTAAAACTCACTGTTTGCAGGTGACATGATACTCTACATAGAGAATCCTAAAGATGCCACCAGAAAACTACTAGAGCTAATCAATGAATTTGGTTAAGTTGCAGGATACAAAATTAATGCACAGAAATCTCTTGCATTCCTATATACAAAGGATGAAAAATCTGAAAGAGGAATTAAGGAAACACTCCCATTTACCATTGTAACAAAAAGAATAAAATACCTAGGAATAAACTTACCTATGGAGACAAAAGATCTGTATGCAGAAAACTATAAGACACTGATGAAAGAAATTAAAGGTGATACAAACCGATGGAGAGATATACCATGTTCTTGGATTGGAAGAATCAATATTGTGAAAATGACTGTACTACCCAAAGCAACCTACAGATTCAATGCAATCCCTAACAAATTACCAATGGCATTTTTTACAGAACTAGAGCAAAAAATCTTAAAATTTGTATGGAGACATAAAAGACCCCGAATAGCCAAAGCAGGCTTGAGGGAAAAAAATGGACCTGGAGGAATCAGACTCCCTGACTTCAGACTATACTACAAAGCTACAGTAATCAAGACAATATGGTACTGGCACAAAAACAGAAATATAGATCAATGGAAAAAGATAGAAAGCCCAGAGATAAATCCATGCACGTACGGTCAACTAATCTATGACAAAGGAGGCAAGGATATACAATAGAGAAAAGACAGTCTCTTCAGTAAGTGGTGCTGGGAAAACTGGACAGCTACATGTAAAAGAATGAAATTAGAACACTCCCTAACACCATACACAAAAATAAACTCAAAATGGATTAGAGACCTAAATGTCAGACCGGACACTATAAAACTCTTAGAGGAAAATATAGGCAGAAGACTCTTTGACATAAATCACAGCAAGATCTTTTCTGATTCGCCTCCTAGAGTAATGGAAATAAAAGCAAAAATAAACAAATGGGACCTAATGAAACTTAAAAGCTTTTGTACAGCAAAGGAAACCATAAACAAGATGAAAAGACAACCCTCAGAATGGGAGAAAATGTTTGCAAATGAATCAACGGACAAAGAATTAATCTCCAAAATATATAAACAACTCATGCAGCTCAATATTAAAAAAAAGAAAAAACCCAATCAAAAAATGGGCAGAAGACCTAGATAGACATTTCTCCAAAGACATACAGATGGCCAAGAAGCATATGAAAAGCTGCTCAACATCACCAATTATTAGAGAAATGCAAATCAAAACTACAGTGAGTTATCACCTCACACCAGTTAGAATGGGCATCATCAGAAAATATACAAACAACAAATGCTGGAGAGGGTGTGGAGAAAAGGGAACCCTCCTGCAGTGTTGGTGGGAATGTAAATTGATACAGCCACTATGGAGAACAGTATGGAGGTTCCTTTAAAAACTAAAAATAGAATTACCATATGACCCAGCAATCCCACTACTGGGCATATACCCAGAGAAAACCATAATTCAAAAAGACGCATGCACCCCAATGTTTATTGCAGTACTATTTACAATAGCCAGGTCATGGAAGCAACCTAAATGCCCATCGACAGACGAATGGAGAAAGAAGATGTGGTATATATATATACAATGGACTATTAGCCATAAAAAGGAACGAAATTGGGTCATTTCTAGAGACGTGGATGGATCTAGAGACTGTCATACAGAGTGAAGTAAGTCAGAAAGAGAAAAACAAATATCATATATTAACGCAGATATATGGAACCTAGAAAAACCGTACAGATGAACCAGTTTGCAGGGCAGAAATTGAGACACAGATGTAGAGAACAAACGTATGGACACTAAGGAGGGAAAGCAGTGGTGGGTGGTGGTGGTGGTGGTGGTGGGATGAACTGGGAGTTTGGGATTGACATGTATACACTGATGTGTATAAAACTGATGACTAATGAGAACCTGCTGTATAAAAAAATAAAATAAAATTCAAAAATTAAAAAAAAATAGACCTTAATTAACAAGGGGAAAAAAAGGAAGATATGGGCAGTAAGAAGATGGGGGCAATAAGAAGATATGGGCAAAAGGCTGCAGAGAAGGTTGCCTTTTTATTTAAATATTTTGATGATACACATACAATTACAACGTTTCTTCCGTAGGACAAATGTAAAAACTAATACAATCACCCTTTCAGGAACAAAGAAAATCATTTAGAAAACGTGGTGACTTTATATATAGGAGACATGTTAGGTTTTTTAAGCCTGTCTGAGGAGGAAATTTAAGACCAAGTTTTGTCTGGAGTACATAGGTCACATTCACATTTTCACACAGTAGTGATATTCTTGTTGCAGACTTGGCAAAAAATAAGTCTATAATGAAAAAAAAAGCAAAAACAGTATGTAGAGAATAAAAAATTTATAGCATGGAACAGTGACCTTCATTTTGGCCACAGGCTTATGGTGTCTAAAAATATTTGCCTTTTATTCATACACGTCAGTGGGAGTAAAAAAGTATAAACCTTTTGCATAACACATTTTTAAGTGTGCCACAAAATGAATTTTTAGAGATTCATTTTCCTAGTAAATATATTAAAAATTCATGGAATCACAGCCTTTAAAATTTATGGAAATTATTTTGTTGTGCAGGATATTTATATAATTGATTACTGATATGCACTTATACTTTGAAATCTGAAATGGATCATTTCTTCAGGGAGCAATAAAAATACTCTATTTATTTGGCCAAAACACCCAAAACACTTTTCAGAAAGAAAAGGCAACATGTACAAATTCAGGTCAGCTACACAATATTTAATATTCCATGTAGTAAGACATGACCAGCTAGTCAATGACTTTGAGATATGGAATAAATCATAATTTCAAACTCATAATTATAGAAATTATAGGGTCTTTCAGTATTTTTTGCAAGTATAGATAAAAGAGAGTAACTTCTAAAATTCAGTTTAATTCTACAAATATTGATTTGGCACCCATGGTAGGCACTGAAGATTTATAGCAGTGAAAAGGATTCTTACCACCATGTATATAGTTAATTTAGATGTGCTAAGTTAGAAGATAATGTATCCTGAGTTTTTTAATAGTATATTATTCTTATAAAAAATAAAGTGATTTTATATTTATGAATTTTGCCCTGAATTATTCTACTGAATTTGAAGTATTTAATATTTTCATGATTATTGAGTGACAAAGGGAAGGTATAATGCTATTTTTGAGGTCATACAACACACGCACACACACTCAGAGTCACATGCACACACACACACACACACACACACACACACACACAGTTACGTGCACAGAAACACAAAATGTGTGTTCTTACCATGTCAGTGTTCCAAAATTCAATTAACCTTACGTGGATTGAAGGGCCTCTAGTTTTAAGGAAATCAAACAAGCAAAACAGGTCACTCAAACTGTGCATGTATCTTTGGATAAATAAGTTGTTGATAATCTGCTAGGTGCAGGAACGTATGGAATACAGAACAGCAACGTTCAATGTTAACATGGTAGGCAAAGAGGCCCACTCAGTTTCATGGGGGGCTCTGTCAGATGGCTCATGAACTGGACACTTTGTTAAATTTGATAAAATTCTTAGAAACCAGCTTTATTCTCTATTTAACTTGCTTTGTGAGTATTGTGAGTATTGTTTGGCCATAAGTCACTCAAAGGCACCTAAGTCACAGCATCATCATTATGCCCCCTCAGTAAGTCCTGGGGCATTTCTGAATTGCACTCTTAGAAGCTGAGACAGTGAGGTTCTCTGCATATTAGTGACTGAGAAAAATTTGAAGCCCAAGGTATATGTGCCTCTTACATCTGTAAGGCTCATGAAAAGCCAGGTCCTTTGAAAACGTGAAATGAGTCACTGCTAGCTAAACTCTGGGGCAGTGTCTGGTTAGGAGGACTGCTGGACTGTGCTAGGCTTGGAGACCCTGGTGGAAGATGTGGTTATTGTATAATTAGAATGACTAGACTCCTTGAAGCCTGAGTCTGGCGGAGGGCCCGGGACTCCAGCTCCAGAAACCACATTCTTTTTGGCCATTATAGAGGTTTCGGCAGGAATCTGGTAATTAGATTGCAGAGTGGTAGCTGGTGTTAGCACTCTTTTCATCACTGTCACATTCTGTCCTACGGCTACACTGGTGTTAGCCCTCTTTCCATCACTGTCACATTCTGTCCTACGGCTACACTGTGCGCGGCCAGAGGGGGCTGCACACGGGAGCTGGGGGTGAGGAAGCGCTCTCTTTCCCGCACCGTAACATAGTGTGCATCGGGCAGATGCGGGGTGCCCTCCAGGGGGCCAGGTGAGCCCCTGTGAGGCTGGATGACTCTCTTGGTAACCATGATGCTACCCTCGCTAGCGTACTGCTGCTCTCCCAAGGGGAACGCTGGGGCATAGACCCGCTCCGTCACTATCAGGCCTTCGGACTGTCTGGGGTCCAGGACCACAGTGCTCAGTGGCACTGTGGAGCCCATGGCATGGGAAGTTTCTGTCACTATCACGTTACCAGAAGCCAATGGATCTGAAAGTGGTGCAGCTATCTTTTGAGCCTGCCTAGAAGACACAGATTTTTCAGTGACTATTTCCTGAGTGACTTTCTCTGTGTTTGCTTCATGCAAACGTTTTGGAACTTGAAAGCTGCTACCGGAGGGATAAGTATTCTCGGAATTAACCCTGGTTTGCTCATAGAATGAATGTGAAGCCGCCTTCACGTCTGTTTCTCTCATAGGTTTTGGCCCCTGCTCGGTTTCCGTATCCATCTCTATTTTTTGACCCCAGCAAACTTCAGCGAGTGTCTTGAATTTCAATCCTAAGTCATCTAAGAAGCCGTCATCTAGCTCTCCTTCAATAAAACTGCAACAGCCAATGGAACCCTGGAGAGAGTCAGTTTCTTCCTGAGAGTAAACCAGAAGGCAATCTTTGGCTGTGTGACTGTCATCTTCCTCGGTATAAGAGGCAGCTTTCTAAAACGGAAAGAAAAACAGGCATATAACGAGTGAAACACTTCCTTTAAGAACATGACTCTAGATTCCTGCTCAAAATGTTGAACCTCGGTCTTGTAGTTAGACAAGAAACACCAGAGAAGCACAAATTGAAGGACATCCTACAACAGGACTGGCCTGTATTCTTAAAAAATATTAAAATCATGAAAGATGAGAAAGGCAGAGGGCACTGTTTCAGGTTAAAGGAGACAGAAGTGTCATGACAGCTAAATGGAAAGCAGGGCCCTAGACGGGAAAAAACAGTGCCTATAAAAGACATTTTGGGGATAACTGGCAAAACTGAAATATGCAATGTGTCACTGTTCAATCTCTGTACTGTGGTAATGTAAGAGGATGTGCGTGTGCGTGTGTGGGTGTGTCTGTGAGAGAGAGAGAGAGTGACAGAGAGACAGAGGGAGGGAGGGAGAAAAGGCAAAAAGCAAATGTGGCAAAGTGTTAATATTTGGGTCATCTGGGTAAAGAGTATACAGGAGTTCAAACTTTCTATTATTCTTGCAAATTTTCTGATGAGTTTGAAATGATTTCCAAATTAAAAGCTGAGCACACATACATAATCAAGACTGGTTCACGCAGGATTACAGCAGAGAGGGAAAAAGATACTGAAATAAAACAGGACACCAGAGTGGAGCCTGGCAGTGAGATGGGAAATGGACGAGAAGTGCTCTTCCTTGACACTGACCAAATCACCATTTCCCCATTTACTTGGGGGCGGGCAGATGGTATGAAAGAAGGGAGAATGGGAGGGAGCAGAAAGTGGGAAAGCACTCAGGTAATTTGCAGCCATGCAGATGGGAGGGGACAGAAATAAACTGGCCTCTGTGGAAGCCCATCCCCTCACTCCTCTCAAGGGTCCTTCAGGTCCCTAGCAATCTGACTCTGCCCATCCCATTCCCAGGCATGACCCTGTTCTCAAGAGAAGCTTCTAATTTCTAATCCCAGGCATGAGCTTTCTGACTGCATCCCATCATCTTTCCTGCAACTTTCCTTCGAATTTTTTTATGAACCACCTCAATAGTGAACCAAGTACTTGCCTTCAAAAGAAAACACTTAAAGGGACATAACGGATTGTGTTTTTTGGGTCACATAGTCTCTCCCCTCCCACCCTACCCGGTGCATCCCTATCAAGTCTGCTTCTGCAGGGGGACAGCACTTTCTGACCCACTGACATCAGCCTGGTCATGTGACTTGCTTTGGCCAATGAAACGCGAGTGGGAAAAGGCAGTGGCTTTGGGGGCCATTGTTAGGTTTGGTATTGCTCTGTTCCCTGCGCCCCAAGGACGCCAGCTTCCTGGGCACAAGCTGTGCTCTCAGCACACATCTTGGAATGCGGACCACATGGGGCAGAGCAGAGCTGCCTCGAGGGGCAAAAGCTCGAATATGGGAAATATGCCTGGGTGAGAAGCAAGATCGTGGGGTCATTTGTTGTCACCACATAATTGAGCTGACTGACTGACCCAGTGGGTCACACCTCTCCTTTCTTATTGCCTGTAAGCATTCTCTTAACGAAAGGAACAATGTCCCATTTAGATCCAAGAAAATGATTACCCTAATAACATCACGTTCACATAGAAATGTCCGCCCCCCTTTCCCCGCCAATACATAAAAAACAACACTTACTTCAGTGAAATAACTTCTTAAGAATTCCTCATTCACTGCCACCGCAGCTGCTCGAGCTCCGGCCACATCTCTAGAAGCCACCGTGGCTCTCGTGGTCCTAAGGGTTTCCGTGGTCATCAAGGCTCCTGTTGTCCCTGTAACCTGGGTGGCCCCCCCTGAGACGAGGCTCCTGTATTCCTCCCATCGGCCGTCCACCTCGGACATCTCATGCTGCCCTTTGATAAAGGAAGCGGAGCTGCTTCCTTTCACGGTGGCACCCTCGGTTGTCACAGCCCCTGCTCCGCCGCCTACAGCTGCACTGTCTCTGTGGTCTGCCTTTAGAAGAGGCAGCACTGCCTGTGAGAGCAAATACAGCCGAGTCATGGACGGTCAGTATGGTTGGTAGAAGGACCTGAGCTAAGTGAGCGTATGCAGGGAATAAGATATTTCCGCAGAGGCAAATTAGGAGAACTTTGCTTGAATGACTTCTGCCGGCCCTGTGCATCGCGTGGAATGGAAATGCAGAAGCACCTGGCTGTGGAGGACAGCCATTTAATGTCGGGACAAACATTTCTACCTAAATCCCTACACACGCTTCCTCTCTTTAAGCTTTGTTCTACATTCTCGGTGTCACTGCCTGATGCTTCTCCTACATTCTCTGTAACTTAGGACCTGTCAGGGTAGAGCAAAACCACCTCAGCTCTGTCCTGGCAACAAATACAAAGTAAGTTGTTATTCCAGCCCTGTGTTTAATGAAGGCATGTGAATGAAATCTGTAGTAACTACTTTACTCTCATGACCTAAGGTGTTAGAAACACTTCCCAAGGCCCCTTTAAAGCAGAAAAGAAGACATGTTCTGTTGACATCTGATTATCTGACCTTGTCTTCAGGTGGTGCCCCTTCGTTGTTCCAAGGATGCAGCATCTCTATGGTACCAGGGATGGGGGTAAAGCCTTTGGCGCCCTTCCCATAATGGCACTTCAGTAGTAGGAGTGGTACAACTGGACAGAAACAAAATTGAGTACAGATTTTCAAATTTATGTTGCATAATTTTGGAATTTGCGTATCACTTCCTGAGTTCAGTCTTCACTTATTTACAGCCCTATTTTTCTGTTTTTCTTTTCTCCCCCTGATCTAACGTCACCAAGCCTGTTTCGGGTGAGTTATACCAAAGCCTAAAGGCAGGATGAGGGAGTCTTATGGATTCAGAGTTCTTGGCCATCACAAAGACTGTGGTCAACAAGTGGAACACCGAGACTGGATTTGATACTATCCAAATCATCAAAACCAACTTAAAGGCTGAAATTTTGGGGTTTTTTTTTAAACCACTTTAATTTTTAATATGAGAAAAATTCACCATCTAAAATATATATGTGTGTTAAAAAAGAAGTCAGAAGTACCTAAGGGTAGAAAAGCTTTAATATATTCAAATATTCGAGAACATTAGAACTTCTATAATATTTGACCACTTTACCCTAGAGTAGAATTTGGCAGAAGGCATGACTCACTGAGGTTCCAGTTAACCTTTGAATTACCTAAGTACTATTTTCTAAAGTGATTCCACATTAAAAACCCTTAGAATATATACAACATTTCATCTAGAAGTTAATAAAATTTCAGAGCTCCCTCCTTCAATTTTATTCTACCTCCAGGATGAAGTAAAGGCCAACGCTGGCCCCTTGATCAACAGAGTAAAGAATTAACCACATCTGCAAGCAGCCCACCCCAAATTAGCTTTTATTGACGCTCCTATGTGGCAGCTTCCAAGTAAGAGCTGACTACTCCCTAGGCTCCTTTTTATATAATAGTCACTATAGTTACTCTGCGTAATGAAAAGACGTAATGAAAAGATCAGCCAGGGGTAATTCAACAGATGTTTATCAAGTGTCTGCCATGTGCGAGGCACCATGTTAGGTGCTGGGAAACCTGAGATGAGAAGGCAATGCAAGGAATCTCCAGGTAAAAGATGTAGTCCTACCTACCTATAAACTTGGTAAGCTGAGACAAGTCATTTACCATCATGCCTGTATTTTTACCCATTAAATGGAGATGATGGTATAAAAGTGCACTATAAACTGTTGAGTGCTGTGCATTCAACTGAACATCTACTAATGGCTTTGACAAGCTCGTCTTCTGACACTGTAATAACTGAGGCTGCCCTGGAGGCGTTTCTCTGCCCATGAGCAGGGGTCAAGTGGACTGGTTCCACACGACCCCAGGCTGCAGTCTTCTGTTCTTCAGTGAAAGGAAACCCAAGGTCGTTGGAGGGCATGCTGGGAGGGGAGGGCTGGTTGTCACTGCTGGGAAACATAGAAGTGCTCAGAGGGTCTGGTTCCTGTTGGGGCAGGTGAAGGGGCAAGCCAAGCAGAGGGTCTGGGGAGGTGGAGCTCTGACAAGATGAATGTGAAAAGCAAGGATCGATGGGAAAAAGATGAGTTTGTAAAATAACCTTGTAACCATAATCTAAATGCATGCAACGAATCTTTTCTGACAGCTTTCTATGCACAAGGTGCTGTTCGCGGCACTGGGTATGGAAGAGCAGACGACATCCCTCCCTCACGCAGAGCTTATCAAAATGGAGACACCAAAAAGGTTTAGGTTAAAAGGGTGTTGCAGAGCATGTACAATAACCTTGGTTATTTAAATCAGGGATGGTACAT
>NW_006782310.1:633202-673537 GCF_000442215.2 Lipotes vexillifer | reverse complement strand
GCCGCGGGGCGGCTGGGCCTGTGAGCCATGGCCGCTGAGCCTGCGCGTCCGGAGCCTGTGCTCCGCAACGGGAGAGGCCAAAACGGGGAGGGGCCGGGACACCCGAAAAAAAAAAAAAAAAAAAAAAAAAAAAAAAAAACCAAAAAGGTATTAACATTACTAAAAGAGCTAAAGTGTAGCTTTTAAAATACTAACATTACTAAAAGAGCTAAAGTGTAGCTTTTAAAATACTTACGTAGCAAGAGCAGAAGAGCAAATATTATAAGCGCGATTGCTGCAGGTCCGAGGCCAACGTAGGAGTCATACCTCATTCCTACACAGCCACCGCCTTCCACACACTTGCAGACTGTGAGTTTAAGGACTTGCTCTTCAGGGCAACTGAAGCCTTTACTATCTGCAATCAGCAAGTGAATGTCACTCCTCCCGAGCGTTCGTTCCTTTTGTTGCAGTAGCACGCTGGTACCTGCAAGGACAAGATAAAAAAGGAAATAAAAATGAGTGATTACCAAGGAAGGGCAAGATTAAATTACAGAAACATTCTTTTTTAAAATTTACTGAGATATAGGGACTTCCCTAGTGGCACAGTGGGTTAAGAGTCTGCCTGCCAGTGCCGGGGACATGGGTTTGAGCCCTGGTCTGGGAGGATCCCACATGCCGCGGAGCAATTAAGCCTGTGTGCCACAACTACTGAGCCTGCGCTCTAGAGCCCATGAGCCATAACTAATGAGCCCTCTTGCCACCACTACTGAAGCCAGCGTGCCTAGAGCCCACGCTCCGAAACAAGAGAAGCCACTGCAATGAGAAGCCCGCGCACCGCAACGAAGAGTAGACCCGCTCACCGCAACTAGAGAAAGCCCGTGCGCAGCAACGAAGACCCCACAGAGCCAAAAATAAAGAAATTAAAAAAATTTACTGAGGTATAGTTGATTATATTATATAAGTTTTAGATGTACAACACAGAGATTCACAAGTTTTAAAGGTTATACTCCATTTATAGTTATTATAAAATATTGGCTATATTCCCGGTGGTGTACAATATATCCTTGTAGCTTATTTATTTTAACATAGTAGATTGTACCTCTTAATCCCCTACCCCTATCTTGTTCCTCCCCACTTCCCTCTCCCCAGTGGTAACCACTAGTTTGTTTTCTACATCTGTGAGTCTACAGAAACATTCTTTAATAGCTAATAATTGTTAGCTCCAGTTAGAAGCTGTATTATTTCATAACTTCTCTATTGAATTCACACTGTGTGCTTGATGAAATTAGTCCACATATGCAGGTAAATAGCAAAGGATCAGATCTGGACATACCATCCTTTTATAATGACCAATGTTAACAAATGTGTGTGGTTTACCAGATGTTAGGAACTCTTCCATTACTGGGATACAGTGACAAACAAGTGGAGAGTTAAATGACATTTCCATCGAATGACCTTTATTTTACTATTTCTTTTTTTTAATATGTATTTATTTATTTATTTTGGCTGTGCCGGGTCTTAGTTGCAGCACCAGGATTTTTGTTGCGGCATGCGGGCTCTTAGTTGCGGCATGTGGGATCTAGTTCCGGGGCTAGGGATTGAACCCTGGCCCCCTGCATTGGGAGTGCAGAGTCTTACCCACTGGGCCAGCAGGGAAGTCCCCATATTTTACTATTTCTTAAAAGAACTTTATTGGGGCTTCCCTGGTGGCGCAGTGGTTGGGAGTCCGCCTACCGATGCAGGGGACACGGGTTCGTGCCCCAGTCCAGGAGGATCCCACATGCCGCGGAGCGGCTGGGCCCGTGAGCCATGGCCGCTGGGCCTGCGCGTCCGGAGCCTGTGCTCCGTGACAGAAGAGGTCACAACAGTGAGAGGCCCGTGTACCGCAAAAAAAAAAAAAAAAGAACTTTATTAAGGCAATTTTCAAACAGACGTAATCCAGGAAGGAGCATAATTAACTCCCATGGTACCCATCTCCAGCTTTAATAATTTTCAACAATGGGCCAATCTTGTTTCATCCAGTCTCATCCTTTTTGTTCCCAACGCTGTATATTTGAAATTTTTCAAATTTCACTGTATATATGAAAACCTGAAAGACCATTACAATGAATATTGATAAACCCTTCATAAATTGTTTACATTTTAAAACAATACTTTCTCTCTACATGCACACTTATTTCCCCCTGAACTATTTCAAGGTAAGTTGCAGATCTCATGACGTTCTTCAGCATAAATCTTCTAAGACCAAAGGATATTAACCCTCTCAAGAAATTCATTCTTGATATAATAATATATTTAATATATAACCCATATTCAAACTTTTCAACTGTTGTAAAAATGCCCTTTACAGTCTTCGCTCTTACTCTCTCTGGCTTTTGTTTTTTGTTTTTTTTTATGATCCTGGATCCAATCAAAGATTATGCCCTGCATTTAGCTGTCACCTTAGTCTCTATTAATAATCTATAACAGTCCTAACTTCCTTTTGGCCTTTCAGGACTTTGACCTTTTGGAAGTCCACTTATTTTAAAGGATTTTCCACAGTTTGAATTTGTCTGTTTCCTCATGATTGGATTCAGGCTACACATTTTTGGCAAGAATATTACACAGAAAGTGTTGTGCAAATGACCTTTTATCTTATTTTTTTAAAAATGTGACTGATGATTATTTAAGAAAATTTCTTTCAACATGAATAAAAATAATGACCAGTTTTCCCATGAGTAAAAATAACGATCAGTTAGAATAGTTTAAAACTTTTTCTGATATATGTATAACATTTATTAAAAAATAATTTACTTGCAAGGCAAAGATGGATGAATACAAAGATAAAAAATGAGGTGTTTGGGAGGTTTTTTTGTTTTATTTACTTATTTTTGGAAGTAAGAGACATCCTCTTCTCATTTTAAGGTCCATATTTTATGGAATTTGATCTCCAAAGCTAGAAATATACTTATTAAATCATCCCCAAAGCTCTGGAGAAGTGAGGAAAGCATCTAGTCATTCATTTAAGGAATATGAGCTTATTAAAAGAAATATAGGAAAACATGGCCTGGAAGAATATAACTAAATTCATGATTGGCTCTGAGTGGAAAGATGGAAAGGGGAGGAAGGGCCCAAAGGGGACTTCTACTTTGTCAGTGATCGTTAAAAAAAAAGGCCTGACTCAAATACCACAAATTGTTAATATTCTTTTAATTCTAGGTGGGAGGTACAAAGGTATCTGCCTTATTAGTCTCTGTAATTTTCTGTACTTAAGACATTTCCCAAATAAATAAAATAGTTAGGAGCTATTTATTATCATGATAGTTGGTCAATCATCTCATTATATAGCCAAGGAGAAAAAAGCCTGGGTTACAGAACCCTATCTCTCTCAGTTGTCTAGATATGTACAGTATAAGCTCAGTGACTTCCTGTTATAACACTCTAACATGTATGTGTATCCTAAAGACTTTTATGTTTCTAAGGCTAGGAAAAAATTCAAGAGCCCATCAAATTCAAACATCTTTATCTTTAGACAGAAAATCCATTGTGTATCTGGAAAGGCAACAGAGCATAAAGGTAGTGAGTAGAGACTCCACAGCTAGAGTGCTTGGGTTCAAATACTAATTCCAGCTCTTCAACTAGCTGTAACTTTGAGAACGTTAGTTAAACTTTCTGCACCTTTGTTTCCTCATCTGTAAAATGTTGATGACGGTAATGCCAAACTTCTAGGGCTGTTAATATTAGTAAAGTGCTTAGACCAGTGCCTGGCATTTCCTAAACATCACGTTTCTTAGATAAAAATAAGTAAGTCTTGGAATCCCAGCAAGTTCAATGCAAAACACATTTACTATCTTAGTCAAAGAAAGGCAAACTCCAATCAAGCAGTCAGCCTAGGTGGGAGTCCCAGACTTCTGTGAGTATAGAATGAGATATTGTGAGTCTTGAGGCCTGTGACTTAATTACCATAAGAAGAATCATCTGGATGTCTGCATCCCAGGGCTCATGCTAGTTGAAAACTTGATCTTAAGTAACCTCAGTTAATCTAGATGGTGATTGTCACCCCTTACTGGGGAGACCACCTGAGTTAACCAACAACATAACTATCTTTTGCAAGTGAGTACATAAACCCTAAGAAGATTCAGAATTAAGTATAGGAATATTTAAACAAACTAAAGACTTAGTTTTAATATTTTTGCATTGTAAAGAAATTATTTGCATTTGTTATTATATTTATACACTTGTAATATTTTAAGGACAATTAGCCCTATTAATGTGACAGCTATGTAACTCCAGTTCAAAATGTGTAATTATGTTACTAATTTAGATTTATGGTTTTAGGTTGACATATCACTGGTTTGTTCAGTATTGGACCATTGAAGAGGATGTCAGGTTAGATGTATTTATAAGTTAAATTTACTGGAATTTTAGAGTATAGGAATCACAAGAAAGTTTTATTTGTTAATTCAGATCATTGAAATACATAAAAAGGAAGCCAAATATACTAAATTTATAAATATAGTGAAATGTTAAAGGTGTTTAGTTTGTAAATTGGACTAAACATGATTCAAAGCCTCTTAAAATGACTGTAAAATTTGCTAAGCCTAAGAAAACAATAAACTTAAAAGTTAAGAAAAATTGGGGTATTACATTGAGAACTTTTCTGAAACGAGCACTACCTGTTTAAAACAAAAAGAGTCTTCTGGATAGATTTTTCTACATTTGAAACCACCTTGAAGGAAGCCAATAGAGCACGTCAATAAGGGGATATGTCCCAAGATACGGATTTATGCACACGTCCTTCTGGCATGGGGGGCAAGGGGACAGACTCCTTTCCATGTTTTGTCCATCACTTACCAGCTGTGTGACTTCAAACAAGCTATCTAACTCTAGTTAAGCCAAAGTTTCCTCAGCTGGAATCAGGGAATAAGGTTATAGGGTAAGAAGTAAACATGATAATGCATATGAAGGGATAGCAGAGTGCCTGGCACATGGTATATGTTCGGTAAGAGTTATTTTTAATGGAATCATCGTTACCATACATCAAGATTTTTAGAAGGCACCTACTCTGATTGCTGTGCTTAGAGAGGCAAGGTATTCCTCAGCTTACAAGACAACTGCTTCAAGAGCGATGTGGAGAATACCCAGCTACTTTAAAGATATGAGATATCTATTTTCCTTCACTCTCTCCAAATAGGGTATTTATTATTAGGCAGATCAAAGACACTATGCCTGAGTTTCAGACCCTCATTTTATAAACTCAGTTGTATTGGAAATGTAACTCATGCCAAGAAAAAAGCCTGTATTATAAGGATTTTAGATTTCTATCATGTTTAAACATATAGTCCAGTGATTTTGCTTACTTTCTCGGCTTACTATTTTCCACCCTTCTGCCATTCCAGCTGGTTTGTCAATGACAGAGAAGCTGAAAGGCCAGCTGTTTTGGGGTCCGTCCAGGTCCTCTGCGGTCACGTTCACGTATTGCACATCATCACAGACAGTCTGCACAGGGTCGACCAGTGTGGGACAATTGTCATTGATGTCTTCAACCGTGATACTAATAGTGCCAGTGATGGTTTTTCCAGGATATTCTTAAAAATAAGAAAAAGATAATGTATATTTTGGTTATACTGCTCATATGGACATAGTTTGAATTCTCTTGCCAATTTGGTAAGGAGAAGGTAGTAACCAAATTAGGATGCTTTCTATCTTAGATATATTTTCATATTCAGATCAAGTAATATCTTTTAATCCACTAAATAAGTAGAAATGTGAAGGTTTACCCATTTGGCATTCCTACAAGATCAAAGCAAAGGTCTCTGATGCTGGAAAATAAAATCTAAATGCATATAACCAAGAAAAAGTGTCTATTTAATAACTTACCTTCTGTAATAGCCAAAATCTTTGCAGTGTAGGTACCATTTTGGACATATCTGGATTCATAATCAGGAATTTTTACAAGTTTAATTTCAGAGGTGGCAGAATTCACAGAGATCCAATTGTCTATATCTTCAAATTTGGCATATCTGTTAGAAAGCAGACAAAATTAATTTTGAGTTCTGGATAAATTGAGACTATCTACAATTAATATCTACAACTCTTTTAAGCTTAATTTCTGCTTTCTTATATATGTTCTTATTACAGGCATTAGTTTGGAATGGTTTTTAATTTCTTGAAACTATCCTAAAAGCCCCTCTGTTTACCGTGTATCACACCTACTTTGGACCCTTCCTTATTTCTGTAACATACCCAAGACATATGTGCAAGGGCGACGCCCTTGCCTACTCACCCGGGAGGTTTACGAGTTGCTCTTCAGTCTGTCTTAACGGCTTTCAATCTAGTTTTCCTTAAATTTGGAGTTAACCCTGGAGGATAACTTAGTCACCCAACAAGAACTCGTGGAGAAAAGCAGTTTTACATTCTATTATTTATTGGCATATTATCAATATTTAAAAATATCATTTTAAAAAATCAATGACTGCCTTAAATGGAAGTACTTTAAATTTTGGGATACTGTTGATTGTTCAGAGCAATAGGCTTCTTTCAGTTAGAAATGGTTAAAAGTGGAAACAATGCTGATAAGGTGATTTCTGGGTTTATTCCTTCAAAGCAAAGGAGAATTAGTGCAAAAAGAGACAGCTTTGGGAAGGCAAGGAGAACATTCATAGTACATTTTCAGAAATATATGTAATTTAATACCATCAAGTTTAAAATGTATCCAAATACAAATATAAACCAAACATATGAGAATTTGATTCAACCAATCGTATTAATGATTTATTTTCTATTAAGTGGCTGTTTAGGCATACAAAAATGAGTGGCTAATATATGGCAATATTTGTTTATAGTGACTAATATACACTCGAACTAAACTTTCCTGTCTTTTAATATTTATACCAGTAAATGATGATACATTTGGATTTTCATAAATATTTCTGAATTTCATGGCTGGAATTTTAAAGCTTGAACTTAGCTGCTGTCAATGTTTCCCCAAATAATGCTTATAACAAAGATGAAATTAAAGTAATAAGAATCACACTTCACAATGGAATGTTTTGTGTGGTCTCATTTAAGGGATTTTCTGTTTTCTATTGTGAAAACTAGACACCATTCAAAGTAGGATGGCAGCTCACATGTCATGTCAAATATCCATAACAACTGATGCATATGAATAATCAGTAAAAGAGTAAATTATGACAAAAGAGAGTGATTCTTCTGCTGTCCTTATCAACATTTCTAAATTAGGTGAATACCGGAAGATTATTTCACTTAGCTGTGCCTCTCATTCCTTATCTGTAAAATAGTAGGTTTGAATTAATCTTTAAGATCATTCTTATTCTAAAGTTCTGTAAGTGTATGCTAAAAATAAAATACTTTTGAGGAGTAAAGAAACATGGTTCATTATTTTTTCAAGGAAGAACATATGATCTTTTGATACAGTCATAACTCTTACTAAAAACAGCAACCAAAATTAAACAGTTAGATGGAAATAGAAGTTTCAATAGAGAGTCACAATATTATTGGAGGATAATTAATTAGAATATCTATGCCTCTCAGGGGACAGTGTGAGGGATCATAAGGAACACTCATTCTCAATTCTGGGGATTTAGGTGGGGACTGCCTTCTTAAGTTTAGAGCCATGGAAATAAAAAGTAGACTATAAAAGTCGAGAGAAGCTAGACTGGTTCCTGAAGTTAAGGTGGGCAAAAAGGGGTCACCAAGACATGGCAGAAAACACAATGGAAGCTGTTTGTTAACATAATTTTGGAAAAAGGTCACTTGCTACTACTGGCTGATGAATTCCATGAAAAGGAGATTCACTAAAAGGAAAGAGATTGTTGAAGAGCTTCCTCCATATTCCCATTCGTGCTATGGTTGGCCACGCATCTAAATACAATGTTTCATGAGTACTGGCACCCAGGGACATAGGCCTAAGGAGAGTTGAAGCAACCGACAACTCTGGCACCGGCAGCAGGAAAACATAGAAGCTGTTGTGTCTCGGGTGGCAGGTGGGGATTCTTAAATTCAACCAAATAACTACAGCTAGGTAGAACTTCATAAATAATAGCTCTGTAGAGAGTCATCTTTTGATGGTATGGCTCTGAGATCTAAGATGTAAATTCACTTTGAAAATGTGAATGGATCTTGCAAACCTAGGTGTCGCTACAGAGTGGACACAATCCAGCACCTTCCAGCACAGGGGCGGCATTTAGTAGGTTCTCAATAAGTATATTCTGAGTAAAGGTCACCATAACCGAGACAAGCATTACAAAAGTTTCATCAATCCCTAGCCCAAATAGCCTGGTTTAAATGAAGATCAATTTCCAAGGCTTATGAGCAAATGAAACTGGATTCCCCATTATTAAAATACATTATGCAGCTATTTTTATTTCTCTTAACCAACCTTGTATAAAGTGGAATTTGCAGTAAATTTTACTTGCTGTTTTCTTATCTCTGATACTCTTTTAAGACAAATTTTAGAAAGTGTTTTTCTGAACTTTCTCTTTGTTGCTTTTTAGCCTTCTCTACCCAGAACTGTTTTGAGGTGACCAACCCGGCCTCTGCCTCATACTCGGGTGGTGGAGGGAAAGGGATCCTTGGAAAACTCCTTTTTGCCTCTCAGTGACATGTACAACTCTAGGAAATTTAATCTATAGACCTTTGGGGGATTATAATGGCGGGGTTTGAAGGAGTGAAGTGTTAAAATTTCATTACGATTTTTGAAAATAGGCATTCAAAGTCACTTAAAATGATGAAACAATATTCATAACTATCTCTTACTTTACATGGGCTACTTGTCCAGTGTCGCCATCAAAAGCTTGAAATTTTCCCATTATTTGGCTTTGGCTTAATTTTTCCACACTCTCGCTAGTGTGAAATTGGATTACGCTGCTTTTAAAATAAATGCCTTCTTTCACATTTTTCACTTTGACTTTGATCGGAATGGATGTAGGCTTATATTTATTCTTAACTGATTTGTGAAAAGCTGCTTTGTTAGTGACAATAATGTTGAAGTCAAGATTCTTCATTTCTTCATAATCTACTTCCTAGAAAGGCAAAATCAAAGGGAATGCTTTTAAAAGGGAAAACAACTAGAGCACACATGTGTGGTTTTAGTGTCAGATTATAATAATTTAAAACATGAAAAATACAGCAGTACTGAGTAGTCCAGCTCTTATATTGGTACCATGCCATTAAAAAGTCTGTCAATTTTGATGTTCATAAATGTTTAGGAAGCATCCCCAATTTATTTAAGGTCAAAATCATTTAAAACGTATACATTTTTATTTTTAGCAATCTGAAGTGATTTTTTTTCTTAATAAAAAAAAGTTAATGGACATCCAATATAATATTCCTTAAAATGTGTTCCAGGGGTTTGTTCTGGTGAAAAGGGCTACATAAGTAGGCACTGCCAGCTCTATCCCATGGCATATCATAAAACCGAGACCTCCTGTAGAAAAAACAACTATTTAGCTTTGTTAAGCCTAGGGATTTTCAAATTTGTTTAAACAGAGAGTCTAACCCCCTCCTTTTCAGCATAATGTCTATTAATATCTGGTTTGCTATTAATGCCATAAAAGATTAATCCTCCTCTAAATACTTTGATCTTTGTGAATTGTGGTGTTTATTAAGTACGTTTGATATAATCAGTTTATCACTCTATGCATATTTTATGTTCCAATTTGTCCATTTTCTTTTTAAAAACATTTCTATAGTATTCTACTATTTAGATACACTTAATTTACTTAGCCATTCTGTTATTAGGCATTTCGACTATTTGCAGTTAATACTGCTCTGAACGTTTTTATACAAATTATTTTTCCCCTGTTGAGCTACAGAGGGAAGAAGTACCCAGTCAAAGTTTATGCAGGTCCTGTTGCTTTTTATTTCTAGTGGTCCTGACCATTTAGATGTACTGACTGACCATCTTTGCTGTTAAATATACTACATGTGTTTACATGAATTACTGCAATGTTCACTTTTGTTTTTGGATGATTTATTATGAAATCCGTTTTCCTCTCTATAGAGTTCTGGATATATAACTTCTGCCCCCTTTATTATATGGGTCACTGGGGCATTGGGACAATAACACAACACAAATTGACTACAGAAAAGTACACTCTTTGTGACTGTAGAATCCTTGTGAAAGTTATTGTCTTTTTAAGTTGCTCTTGCACTTCACACACTTATTTTGATGGTACGATGTATGCCGGATGAGAAATAAAATCTTTCAGCCATATGTCATTAGTATTCAAAGACCATGGAAGAACAAGACAATGGTAAAAAAAAAATGAGCTAGGTACTGGCGACATAAAAACTGTTTCATAGTGTTTGTTATAAATAGCCATCGTGCTCCAAAGAGAATGGAAAATTTTTCAGCATCAAGAGCAATGTATGAGGGCATGTACCTCTAGTTTTGCAACTGTTAGCATATTTTATCACTCCCATTTTTGCTATCTTCAATAGCATTAAAGATACTAAACTTATTTGTTAACACAGCTGAGGCTTTTTCTCATGTGATGATTTACTATCTCTGTTTCTACAGTTTAAAGTATCTATTCTCCTGTATCTTTTTTAGACTGCTTTATTGAGGCATGACTTACCTACAATGAAATTTACCCATTTTAAGTGTAAAACATGAGGATGTTTCATAAGCCTATATGGTTTTGCAAATATCAAGACTGTTGGTTTTAGAACACTTCCATCGCTCCCCAAAAGTTCCTTTTTGCCTATTTGTAGCCAAATCGTAGCCCACCCTAAGCAACCACTGATGTTTTCTATGTAAGCGCTTTTTGCCTTTTCTAGGAATTTCACACAAATAGAATCATACGGTACATAGTATTTTGTGTCTGTATAAAGTATAATGTTTGTGAGGTTCATCCACGTTGTAGCATGTATCAGTACTTCATTCCTTTTTATTGCTCAAGAGTATTCCATTGTATCAATAGACCACATTTTATCTGCTCACCAGTTGGTGGACATTTGGACTGTTACCAGTTTTTCATTATTATGAATACAAGCCACTATGAACACTTGCATGCAAGTTTTTTTGTTTTTTGTTTTATTTTGTAGATGTATGTTTTTATTTTTCTTGGGTAGATACCTAGGACTAAATCGTTAGGTCACTGGATAACTACTCAATGTTTAACTTTTTATAAAACTGCCAAACTGGCTCTACCATTTAATGTTTCTACTGGCAATATATAGGAGTTCCAGTTCTATATTCTTGCTGATACTTGGTGTTGTCAGTCTTTCTTTGATTGTAGCTCCTTCTAGCAGGTGTGCAGTGGTAGCTCACATAGTCTTAATTTGCATCTTCCCTAATGACTAATGATGTTGAGCATCCTTTATGCACACATTTGCTATTTGTATATCTTCTTTATCTAACTTCCTTGTCCATTCATTTGAATGAAATCTGATTACCACCTTTATAATTTGGAAGTGATTCTTTATACAACTGGAAAAGTAAATTTGTAATTTTCTTAATCTGTTGCTGTCATTTTAACACTAAATTTACTATTTTTTTTCATGCCCCCTTTGATAACCCCTTCTTGTGCTACCGTGGTGCATTGAGGATATTTCTATTATTCATCACTAAGTGATTGTTTCTCCTTATGTGTATTACTGGCTTTTTATCTCAGGCATCAAGCATGGTTGCACCTATAATCTGTGACTAAAAAGTATGCTTAGTTCTGTATAAGCAGGTAAATCTATTTCGTCTCTGATGCCATTATCCATGTATTCAGTAATCATAAAATGTGTCTTCCCTTCAAACATGAGCTAATCTTTTTCTATTTTCCTTTGCTTTACAAAAAGTAATCTAAATGCATACAGTAGCCCATTGATAAATGGTATCAATAATTATTACTATGAAACCTCAAGTTAATTTTTCTCTATTCGGTTATACGTTATCATCATTCCTCTTCCTGCTATTAGGGTTTACATACTATACCATATATTAAGTTTTTGTTAAAATGTGGAAACCTCTGGAATCAATTTTTGTCTGTGACTTAATGAAACAGTCTTTTGAAAGCTGTAGCTATGCTTTTTATTTTATAATCTGATAAGGTAATTCTACCATAAACCATTTAAACATACACTGATATTCCTCTTTACTTATTCTGTTAGATAAAGATCCATCCTCTAAGTTTGGTTTAAGAAATTCTGTGGGAGTAAGGGTTTTAATTGTTTAAGACCCATATGCTTAATAACATTATTAAATTTTTGTTCGTTGATTCAATTAAGCACACTTATAACACTGTGTTTCAAAATGTGACCCTCCTACTACTGACATTAGAAACACAAAAAGTGTAACCACTTACTAACCACAGAAATTGGGCAAGTAGGGGTGGCTCCTATCTCTTCAACTGTGGTGCCAGTTAACTGATTATGAAAAGTACTTGTAAATATGTGGAGCTCAAAATAGATCAGTTCCCTCCTCTGGACCAACTTCTCCCATTCCAGTTTTGAACACTAGGTACCTACCTTAACAAGGGTCACGATTCCTTCATTAGTTTGAGTATCAGTTTCTATGTGGAAATAACCCCCTTCATTTCCTGATGCAAAAGTAAAATTGGCTAACCAGTTGTCAGAGCCTACTTCATCTGCATCGAACACTTTTATGCGTAAAACTTCTACGTTGGCTTTGTTTTCTTCAACTGTTCCTTCATACTGCAAAGCATGAACAGGCAATTTTTATTCTGAGGTAACACAAACCTAGGTGATATATTTTTAGTTTATGACTAAAATATACATAGGCATGTTTGTTATAAAAATAATAGTTACCACTTTATTTTCGACTACAGGTATATTGTCATTGACGTCCAAAATACGAATCTGAACTTGAGCTTGTTTTACTGGCTTATCTGTTACTTGTCCATTGCCATCTCTTGCTTCTACCGTCAAAGTATAAGTGCTGTGTTCCTACAGGGAAATAAAAGATATCCAGCTGGGGTGAAAATGAATGGCTCTATCTTTCTGGTTTTAGTTCACTTTATCATCAAGGGAATGAACCACAGTATATTTTATTCATAAGTAAGTTTCATGATCTGCTGTTAATCCTATGAAGATGCTGTTTATTTGCCATCAGAGCTTTTCTAAAAGGGCAGAAAAGCCTAATGCAGTTGTTGATATTGAATTCTTAATTATGTCATTGGTGATATTTATCAGGAGATGAGTCTCTCCTTAAAATAGTCTGAGCACAAAAGAGTGCATTCAAAATGTAGTTTGCACTATACTGGAAGTGATGGGACTCTAGGACTTGGTTTTTTCTATCCCACACATCATTTTCAGTTAAAAGTTAAGCCAGGAAAACTTAATCCCCCAAGAACACTTGACCATTGAAGGCAAAACTTGGTGAACTTTGTCCATACATCCCGGGAGATTAGATTCTTGGAGAACGTGTCCTAGAGAATAACGTCTCAGATATTACTCCAGAGGGAAACCTCTCATCCACGTGGTCCCTTTCCGATGGCTCCATTCAGTGTGGGTGTTGTTTAAGGAGCCGGGCAGCCAGTGCCAATGCCTGGGGACCCTGTGCTCAGTGAGAGGCAGGACAGCAGAGGCTTTGGAACCAGCTGGCTGGGTTCCAATTCTGACTTACTAGCTGTGTTGGACACACATTATCTGTTTGCTCCTTGGTTTCCTTCTATGTAAAATGGGGGTAATTGTATCTGCTTCACAGGGTTTACAGGTGAAGTTAATTTGAGTTATTCCACATAAAAGGTTTGTAATAGCACCAGGCATTTGGTGAGTGCCCAATAAGCAACAGCCAGTATTTTCTGGTTAAACTTTCTAGAGACAGAAGCTCATTAAAAAATTCACACTACTAATTCAAAATAGTACTTTTCCATTCTCATTTTATGCAAAAAAGGTAGAGTAGAATTTTAGGAGTATTAATATGCTTTAATTTTACAGAGACCTTGATAGGAATGTTGAGCACTATCCTCTCCGTCTCTGGCCAGAGTCAAATCATTTTTCCAAGTAATACAAAACACTCTGACTGTGCCTGGATGATGATTTATATTTGATGATAATACATTGTTCTTTAGATCATCAACAGTTTACTCTGAATGCTGTTATGACCTTTATGTATGTAGCATTTAAAAAAAACTTCTCTCTCCCTTTTTCAACTAAAATGTTCCCTTTGACTTAGAAACAAAAAATGAAATGTTTGAGAAAGCACCCTTTTTAGGAAACTGACTCAAATTTTCCTCCAATTTGGGATTTACAGTAACTCTTTCCTTTACAAATACTTCTATTACCCTAAATAGGATTCCTATTTCAAAGTTTTTTCCTCCCTCTGTATATGTACTAGTAGTACAAAAGATTCCTGACGTTTCATTATAGAGACACAAATTAAGGAACATTGCTTTGGAACTCTCTAGCAAACAGATCCTGACTGGGGAGGCCCTAGGACAGTGCTTATGTAATTTAAAATTTTTTAGCAGCCACATTTAAAAAAGTAAGAAGAGGGAATTCCCTGGCAGTCCAGTGGTTAGGACTTGGTGCTTCACTGCTGGGGCCTGTGTTCAATCCCTGGTCGGGGAACTAAGATTCTGCAAGCCGAGTGGCGTGGCCAAAGACATAAATAAATAAACATAAAAAAAGTAAAAAGAAACACGTAATACTAATTTTAAACAAATATATTTCATTTAACCCATGGTATCCAAAATATAATCAATTCAACATGTGATCAACAAAAATATTATTAAGGTGATATTTTACACATTCTTTTTTTTCATACTAAGCCTTCCCAATCTGGTGTATATTTTCCACTTACAGCACATCTCAATTTGGACTAGTCACATTTCAAGTGGTCAATGGCCACATATGGCTGATGGCTACCATATTAGACAGCACATCCCTAGAGGAGGATCATTCCGAGTTATCCTATGAGTAAGTAACATAGACCAAAGTCAGAAAGTTAGCAAAGAATTAGAGAGAGAATAACTGGAAAGACAGAGGAGAGCTGAAAGATGAATAACATAAAATATTAATTTACCTCTCTGTCCAAGGTAATACTGGTTGTATAAACCTCTCCTGTATCTTTATTTAGGTAAAACAATGGAGAATTAGCAGGCTCCTGAGATACAATTCTATAAGAAATTTTAGAATTCAGAGTGTTGGGCTCATCTGCATCTGTTGCGGTGATTTTCATCACAAGTGTATCTGGCATCAGAAACAAAGGTGTCCAAGATGAAACTCAACTTTTAGCATACTTAATGTATGTTATTATTTTATTTATAATATCAACTTGTTCCATAAAGGATTCCAGGTATTTATCAAAATCAGTTTACCAAGATCAAAACATTTAATTGTTTGAGGAAATAAGTGTGAATGGAGGTAGGAATAGGAAAAATAAGGTGAGGGTGAGGCTGAGGTTAGTACATACAATTCTTAGGATGAAGTCCTGAACACTTGCTATAGGAGGGTCACAAATTTGTTTATAATAGATCTAATAACCCATACAAAGAAAGGAGAATGAACAGATACAAATACATGCTTATTAAAATATAAGCAATTCAGGAGAAGCATAGCTATTCTTTACATTCTGATCAAAGAGAAATCTCTCCTGCGTTTAACACTTGCACTGAAGTCTGACAGTTGAAACAATATGTCAAAGGTCAGCAAACTACTGCCAGTGAGCCAAAGCCAGCCAGCCACCAGCTTTTGTGAATAAAATTTTATTGGAACACAGCCATGCCTATTTGTTTACATGTTATCTATGGCTGCTTTCCTGATACAGACTAAAATTGAATAGTTGCTATAGAGACCTAACCTATCACATCAATCTACCACATCTGTTTCAGGGTAAAAAATTTATAACAAAAAAGCAGTTCCAAACCTAGAGCAATATGTTTATTATTATTTGTCCTGTGGGTAATACCCAGCCTCCACTAAGACAGAGGTTTCAGTGTTCAGTCACACAATGGGGATAAATTGGCCTTGGATATTCATTCATAAAAAAAAATAACCTCTTACTTGCTGCACTCAGCTCTTCAACAGACCCAACAAAGACATCCTGTGTGAACACTGGCTCATTGTCATTGATGTCAAGAACTTTAATTCGGAGTTCTATTGTTTTCTCTAAGTTGTTTCCTTTCTCATCCAAAGCATAACCAGTTAGCTGAAATCACGACATAAATAATAGAAGGGATTAGATTTAAGCTGAGGTCATTCAAGTACCATAGTTTCAAAACAATAATAAAACATACCATAATTATTACCCAAGAAGAACTACAAACTAATAAATGTAAAATTGTTCTTCTTACCAGAAAAAATGGTGTTTCTTCTCGATCTAGAATGGTGGTAACGTTCAGTTCTCCGGTGTCTTTATTAAAGACAAACACACCAAAAGGTGGCTCTGTGATCCCTTTTCCAGTGTATTTGTATGTAATTTTTAGGTTTTTTTCTTCTGCAAGATCAGAATTTATCTAACATAAAAATAAGAAAGGAATGCCTCAAGTTAAACTCTCTATAACTTATAGGTAATTGTTTTTAATGGAAAATTTTGCTCTGAAGCTGTCAGATGTTGATGGGTGGAGGGTGGGCGGTGCACAAGTACTCCAGAGAAGAGGTGCTGGTGTCAGAGGACCTGGTTCTGGTCCTGTCTCAGCCACTCACCAGGTAGTGATGCTGAGGCAGTTACCTACCCTCCTGTGTCTCAGTGTTCTTATCTGTAACCTGAAGAGACACTACTGCCTACCTCTCAGGGTTGTTATGAAATTAAGGTATCATTAGCGGGGTACATCTTGGTGGGGATGGATTTTAAATTTAGCACATAAGGTAAAAATTGCAGAGTCAAAATCACCTTCATAACTCCGTTTGATTATGAGGACAGTATGAATAAGGCATCCTTCCATAGAAGGGTTAAAATAGTCAAGTGTGGAAAAAAAAAAAAAAAAAAAAAAAATAGTCAAGTGTTTGCCTGCTTGGAATGCTTCAGCAAATCAGGGTTTCTAACCCGCTGGGTCTTCTGTAGTTAATACTTTCATCCTCTATAAACAGCTTTATTTGTATCTCCAATTCGTTCGTTTGTTTGCCATTTCTGTATCTCTCATTCTTCATTAGTAAGTGTGTCTCTGTGGCCTCCTACTGGATCCTCAATTTCTTTTCTTCAGACATCGTTGAAGCCATCACCACCCACCTGCCTGGCCAATTCTTTGTCCTGAAATCTCAGGATTAGCTACACATTCTTCCCAGAGGATTCTCAACATGCACTGGGGCTGGGGGTTGTTGCTGAGAATGATCAATGCGGCTCCAATCTCCCGCTACAGCTGCTCTGCTCCAAGAGTGGAACGGTGATCCTGGGGCAGCCCATGATCACTTTTCACTGAGCTTCTCTCTCTGTTTGCCTTTCTTGTTCTCTGTGTTTCTGTTTGTCTGTCTCTCTTTTTTTGCCAAGTACATGCATATACACACACAACACATGTGTATGTGCATATACATATATACTTCAGTATTTATAGAGAATATTCTAGATCTCTATGTGCTAATTATATGTATTATATAATTTCACTTACGTTAAAAATAAAACCAAACTGTGTGTGGACATAACAGTTGGTTTGTATATATATGTATGCATGTAAGAGTATGTAAGTATATACATACTTATGTATTTCACAAGATCTGGAAGATACTAAACTGTTGACAGTATTACTCCTAGACAGAGAATTTGGAAAGTTGGGGAAATACAAGATCTTTTGCTTTTTATGTACATTTTACTCTGAACAACTTTTTTTTTTTCACTTTTTTCCAGCTTTATTGAAATATAATTGACATAACATTGTGTAGGTTTAAAGTGTACAATGTGATCGTTTGATACATATATGTATTGTGAAATATTTACCACAATAAGATGAACAACTTTTATAATTAAAATTAGTAAGAAGAATAGCTAACACTTATCGAACCCCAAAGAATCAATGCATTTTATGGAAAGAATGTGTGAATGACTCAGATATCTCATCAAACCAAACCAAACCAAAGCAAACCGAAAAGCTTAACTCCTTAAAATACATACTATTATGTAAAACCGAAATTAAACATTTAGATTTTAGAAGGCTTCTATGAAAACAATATGTTGCTGGAAAAAGGAAAGTGTTGTCTTCTGTTCTGTAGCTGCTCTTTCTTTTAAGGAGCTCATCATGTATAATGTTTATAAGACGGGAAAGATGAAGGTACAACTTGCATATGAACAATTATTCATTCACACAAATGTTTACTGAATGTTGGTACTGCTCAGGGCACAGGGCATGAGCTGTGAGCCCTAAGGTCTAAGCCCCTGCCCTGGGGGAGCTTACACTCTACTGAGGGAACCAGACAACAAGCAAGCAATTTATGACATAATGTCCTGGAGGCGAATGAGCTATAAACTGAGCAGAACGAGTGAAGGGACTGAGATGGGGTGAGGCCAGGAAGGGAATTCTTTCAGGAGGTAACTCTTGGCTAGAGGCTTGATGCTGTGAGATACTACAAATATCTGTGGGGAGGGGGTTCTAGGCAGAGGCAACAGCAAGTGCTAAGGGTGGGAGGCTGGAATGGCTTGTGTCAGCTTAGGGAGGTGGCAGAGTGGGGGCTGGGGCTGATAGGAGCTAAGGTCAGAGAGGAGGTCAGGGCCAATGAATCCCAAGAGCTCTTGTAGGCCGCGGTGAGGAGTTTACTCCTTCCACTGCAGTGGGCAGATGTTGAAAGGGTCTCACTAAGGGGATGCTTTGATTTGTCTTTTCAAAAGATCACTCTGGGGCTTCCCTGGTGGAGCAGTGGTTAAGAATCAACCTGCCAATGCAGGGGACCTGGGTTCGAGCCCTGGTCTGGGAAGATCCCACATGCCATGGAGCAACTAAGCCCGTGTGCCACAACTACTGAGCCTGCACTCTAGAGCCCGTGAGCCGCAACTACTGAGTCCATGTGCCACAACTACTGAGCCTGTGAGCCTAGAGCCTGTGCTCCGCAACAAGGGAAGCCACCGCAATGAGAAGCCCGCACACCGAAAAGAAGAGTAGCCCCCGCTCACCACAACTAGAGAAAGCCCGTGTGCAGCAACGAAGACCCAGTGCAGCCAAAAATAAATAAATTTATTAAAAAAATAAGCCAAAACAAAAAAACTCCAAAAGATCACTCTGGCCGCTTTCTGGAGAATGGACTGTGGTGGGGGGAAGCGGAGGCAAGAGTGAAGGCAGGGAGATGAAGTCGGGGCGCTTTTGGTAGCACAGGTCAGAGCTGACAATGACTCGGACAAGGAGGGTGGCAGTGGGGAGAAGTGGACAGATCTGGAATACATTTTTGGGATAGAACTGACAGTTCTTGCTACATTTTTGAAATACTGGATAGAATTATAGTGCCATTTACTGAAATGGGTAGAACTTACGGAGAACAGCTTTTGGGAAAAATCAAGTGTTCGGACTTTGCACATGCTAAGTCTGAGATACATATTAATAGAATTACCATATAATTTATCCAAAAAAAATGAGCATTTTGAGAGTGAAAGGGGAGTTACTAATGATTAGGCTAGGACAATGGCTACAAACTCAGGCTGTTTCTGGCAGGATGTGTGGTCACCCTACCACCTATTAGATATCAGTTCTTTTCATTTTGAAAACTACTTTCATGTGTAGGGTGGCAGAATACGCAACTCTGGTATAAGAATTATTTCAAGCCGAAAGCAATTGAGAAGAAGCAGATACAAGAAAGCTCTCTGCCCTCCCCCTATTTGCCTAAGAGCAGGACATAAATTTGTAAAGGTGCCTTCCACCCCTCTCTATGAGGAAGGACAAAAGTTAACCACAGGAGTTAGATCCTTATCAGCCTGGAGACAGGACCAGAGGAATCCACAAAACAAACCTGACTAACTAGATTTTTCTATCAGTTGCCCATATATCTGCCTTCCCACAGTTTGCTGCTCCTGGAGATTCAAGGTCCTTTTCGTCTTGTCACTTCTCTAAAAATGTATTGTTCTTTTGCTAAGTAGCTATATAAACCCAAATCCTAACCAAACCTTTAAGTTACTCACCTCTGGGTGCTACATGCGCGATAGACATGTTACTAAGCTTGTTTGTTTTTCTCTTGTTAATCTGGTTTTTTTGTCAGTCCAACTTCCAGGGCTACAGCCAGAGAAACTAGGAGGGGGGTAGGGAAAAGAACACTGCCCCGCCCCCAACACATGATACTATCTCCTTTTGAGCACTGTAACATTCTGTTAAACAAAGATTCAACTGGTGCCAGATTCAACTCTTAGTTGAATCAAAGCCCTACATTACGTATATATGTTCACCAATAATGCTGCATCTTCCAGAATGGGAAAGAGGCTCTTCCAGGTGATATGCGGAATATTAAAACCTCAGTAAGTACATCATATAATTTTCCTAAAATTTTAAAGTGAACATGAAAGTCCTCAGACCACACTTTAGCAATACGCATGCATTTCCTGTTCCTCTTGAGAAGGTACCTTGGCAATTGGATTCTTCCTGGACAGATCCTCTCCTTCCCGAAGTGCCACAGGGACAGTAATCCAAGCGCGCTTTTGCCTCACTGAGTGAGTATGTTTAGGAAGCAGCTTATTTTCATTTCTTGAGTGTAAGGCCTAAAACAACAAAATAATGCCCCCAAATGATTAAGTACCCTAAGACATTAGTATGGCATCCTGAAATTTACTAAAAGTTGAAAAGGGGCTGTGCAAATTTAAAGGTATAAATTTCATATTTTTTTAACAGGCTTCATTTTCAAAGAGGAAATATATACACTCTAGCAAACACTATATACCTGAAGAGCTTGTTTCCAAACCAGTAAAGCAGTTTTTTATCAGTTAGAAGAGATCTCCCAGAGTGAAGAGTTAAAAAGGTGAGAGTAATTCAGTGATCTTACAAATGGGCAAATTAAAATTAAGGTACCAAGTCATGAGTTTTTTTCTTACTGACTGAAAATGAAGTTTTATTTTTCTGTGGTGCCTTATAATTTAAAAATGAAATTACTAATGTTTTAAGACTAAATGTCAGTAAGCTGTTGATATCAATTTAACTAAAACTAGTGCAAGTGTCAGTTAATGAATTTATTGTTTTAAGAATGACGTTAAAGGATTAAATCACCCATCTTTGGTTTATCAAAAACTTTAGGTAGAAAACTATTCTATAAATTTTCAGTTGTGCTTTAATAGATGAATATATATTTTATCCAAGGAAAATTTTAATACAGCTGACCTAGTATTTTAAGATCAGAAATGATTTTTACACTAGGTTTACAGTTTTACTCATTTTGTTGCTGTAATATAACATGTATTTTATTTCAAAATATTTACACTGGTTATCACTAGGTCACTGATTTTTTTCTTTTAGTGGAAAAATTCTTCTATAATTAAAAAAATTATGTATCAAAACATTAAAATAACATTAAAGTTTATATTGTAAAAATGTAAAACATCCTCCTACTTTTTCCACTCATACTTTGGAGCATTCACTGTTAACAGCTTGATAAATATCTTTTATGATCTTTTCTTATGACCATACATCTGCACATGTAAAAAGGTCTCTTTTTTTATAAAAATGGAATTATACTGTACATCTCATTGTGCCCCTTGATTTTTTTTTAAAGGGTGATTCATTATTTATTTATTTAATTTTATTTTTGGCTGCATTGGGTCTTCGTTGCTGCACTTGGGCTTTCTCTAATTGTGGTGAGCGGGGTCTACTCTTGGTTGCAGTGCGCAGGCTTCTCATTGTGGTGGCTTCTCTTGTCGTGGAGCACGGGCTCTAGGAGTGCAGGCTTCAGTAGTTGTGGCACGCGGGCTCAGGAGTTGTGGCTCACAGGCTCTAGAGCGCAGGCTCAGTTTGTGGCACACGGGCTTAGTTGTTCCGCAGCATGTGGGATCTTCCCAGAGCAGGTCTCGAACCCGTGTCCCCTGCATTGGCAGGTGGATTCTTAACCACTGCGCCACCAGGGAAGTCCTGCCCCTTGATTTTTCATTCAGTACCTCATCATAGACATTCTTCCATGTACCATAAATTGTTTTACCATTCTCTCATTGATGGACATTTAGATTGTCAAAATATGCTGCACAGACATCCCTGGATAGAAGTTCCTGTGCATGTGTTTGAGTGGGAATGGCTGAGTCTGAGGTGATAGGGATAGAGTAGGATAATCAAGTAGTTAGCTCAGAAATCCCACTAGGGGATTGTAGACAGAGAGAGAACTTTAGAGGACTTTGGGAGACCCCAGTAAGTTAATGATCATTCAAGAAAGCAATGGAAAAATCCTGAAACAAGCTTGCTTGACTCATAAAGCAGAGCAAGTCACTTAGCATCAAAGCCTGATCGGCTTGCTTAGCAATAAAACCATGCAAAACAGAAGCATGAGACATGCCCCAAAACAATCAAACACTAGTGGAAAATAAGGCCTACAACCTGCCCAGTGACGTCAACAAGGTAATGACCCCTAGGACATGCTCTCTGCACACACAAAAAAACAGTAATTTATGGAAAGGTGACATTTCAAAGTGAAAGACCCTCGTTGTACTGAGACCTGAAATAATTTTTCCATAGTGCCATGACGGTCCTGGATGCACCATATAGGGTCAAAAACTCCTCCGCCCAGCATGTAGGAGGAGTTAATGATTGAAGACTCAAAGAATGAAAAAGAAGGTGGTCTTCTCCCCCTCCCTCCTCTTCGTTTGAAAAAGTAGCCCACTAAGTACTCGGAGAAGTGCAATGCTTGCCTGCTCCCTTGTAAGCCTCACAAGTGCCCTAGTCTAATAAATCACTTCTTACTTACCACTTTGCCTCTCTCTGAATTCTTTCTGCACTGAGACATAAAGGACTGGAGCTCCCTGGAGCCCCCCGAAACGCTACGCAGTTTCAGCAGCAGCAGTGTGTGTTTTCAATCTGGGAAAGGCTCAGCAGGAGTGTGTGTTTTCAATCTGGGAAAGGCACAACTGTCTTCCATGAAATTAAGCCCCTGAGTCCAAAAGACAGGAATAATCCCCTCGGTTCCTTACCTCTAAATGGAGTCCATCTCCAAAGTTAAAGCAGATCTGGAAAATAAAATTATTTGTTGTTTAATACAATTTATCACTCAATTAACCTTAAATACTTTGTTAATGAATAACCTAGCACCTAGGATATTATAGACATTAAAAAAAGGGGGAGGGTATTTAACCACTAGTATCCGTCTTTGTCAAAAGGAAACAAATTTTAATTTTCCCCTTTGCTTCCCACCATGACCAGGGCCAGAGAGAGGAATCCATATTCCTTTATATGCATACTCCCTCCCCCAGGAAGCTCAGAACACAACCCATATCTGAAAAACAAAGACACAAACTGTCCTTTTGAAATCTCAGCCACTCTCTGGTCCTTCCCTCCTTACCCTGTGGTTTTCACCTCATGTTCTCAGGGACCCAGTTACCTTTCCTCAAGGCCTTTAGTGTGAGATGCCCTCCCCCCTCCCCCTCTAACTCCCATCATGCCCCATATTCGGGTCACACATGACTGCCCATATTCAGACTTCATTCCTCAGCTTCCTACCAACTCTTTTCTTTGGTTCTTATCAAGCACTCTGGACTTATATTACACATCATTATACAGAACTAAATACAGTTATGTTTACTCTAAATCTGCACAACAAACCCCCATCCTGCCTTTTGACTTTTGCAGCACTTTGTTTATAGTCCATTAATCTCCTCTTGGCTTCCCTCTTCCCTTGGTTTAATCTGAACCAGCACTTCTAACAGGGTAGCCACATGTGGCTATTTACACTTAAATTAATTGAAATTGATAAATTTGCTCAATTGCCACAAGGGGCAAGTGGCTTAAGAACACTTCCACCATTGCCAGCCATTCCAAAGATATTGCCAATGACTCAGGGATCCTCAATCTCTTGATCTTCTAATATTCCTGCCTCACTTTTTCCCCCAACTCTGTAAGCCTAACTATGATTCTTTTTGACCCTGTACTGACATTGCTAGAGAGGGCCAGAGAGATGGAATGGACCCGTCACACATCCATGCTCCCTCCACAGGGGTGATGTTTGTTTCTAGGGTGACTATGTATGTTTACGTTTGCCCAGGCAAGTCCTGTTGTGCAGGCATCCCATCTGTTAGCACCCCTTTCATTCTCAAAAGTGTGCTCACTCAGACCATAAATTACACAACGGCCTTATCTTTGCTTCTATCTTTGCTTCTTGTACTGCATCCCTATCATACCACCCCAAACTTCCAGGCAATACCCCAATCACAATGACCACACTTCTGAACCCACTCTTAGACGATCCCACATTTTATTTGACTGAGATTGTATCTTCCATCACCCTCTCCTTCTCTTCTTTCTCCAAGGAAGAGGTGTCCTGATGCCTTTCCAAGGTTAACCATCATCTGTGTGCTTTATTTTCAACTTTTCCACTTATTCTCCCACATTTATCTTCTCAAGAAACTTGTTCCTTTCACTAATCTTTTATCTTCGTTTGCTGCTGGCTCATCAAACATGTTTATCTCCTTCCCATTGGTTGGTCAAACAAAGTTAGATCTTCCCTATCTTAAAAACACACAAACAGACCTCTCCCTTGTTTCTGTTCACATTTAATCTACTGCTCCATATCCTTCCTCTACTATAATTCCAACCTGAAATAGTTGTCTATATTTATTGCCTTTACTTCCTCACCTGCTATTTCTGTATTAGTTCTTTGTAATCTGTCTTAATTTTGGATTTTTCTCAGTCTTGTCTGCCCTTTTTCATGTGCATCTCAGGTCACACGGATCCATGAAGCCTTGGTTGGTAAATCATGGAAAGCACGACTTTCTCTAAAATTTTCCAGTCTCTTTTGCTTACTCACATCCCTTTGAAGGCTTCTTGCAGGGTCTGTTCTGCACATGGATCTTTCACCTTCCTTTCTTTCCTCTACCTTGTAGCACGTGTTCTTGTTTCCACCCTTGCAAAGAGATACTTAAGGACAGTGGATGTTCAGCCTCTAATATGAGTTTCTCTGGGGCAGATGAACCACCATGGCTAATTTTCTATTTTATGGTCGGATATATTATTTCTTCCTCATCCTCTCTATTACTAGTTTACCAGCTAGCAATGGCCAGAGATATCTCCAACCAAAGTCGTGCTCCCCAAATTTATGTACTTTCAGAGGTGGCATGGTATAAAAAAACAAGTGAAAGCAATGCTGAATGGATCACTCCTCTCTGCATGTTTCTCTGGTGGGTATTTTTGAAGGGAGAGACTAGGGACTAGATCCAGGATTCCTTTGTCACATCATCAGGGGACATTCTTAAAAAGTGATATATTTCTTGCCCAGCCTCCTAACTACTGGTTTCTTTTCTCTGTATGGGCCACACTGAGGAGCTGGCTGGATAAAATATTTACCACTTTTATTCTTCCCTAGAATCTTATTGGGCCTAGCAAAGGTGTGATATTAAATATGTGTTATTTTAAGTAAATGTTATCATTCTGACCAAATATCATGTGTCCCAGGATGTAAGCAAAAGGGGCCAATTTATAGTCTTCTAGTCAAACATAAACTCTTTATAAGAGTATCTTCATTTTTTATTGGAATGTACTTTTTAGATGTGACTTGTTAAGAAAACTACATGACTATAAACAGTGCTTCTTAAGTTCTAATGTGTATTTTGTTCACTGGGGATCTTGTTATTGATAAAATGAAGATTTCAATTCAGTACACCTGGAGTTCAGCTTTATACTCTGTATTTCTAAATGGCTCTCAGATGATGCCAAGGCTGCAGGTTCTTGGACCACACTTTAAGTAGCGAAGTTGTAGAACTGTGATACGCAATAACATTCTTTTGTTGAGGGATACAGACAACAAAGTCCACCTATTCATTATTATCTCAGTAGTTAACGCAAGAAACTTTGTCACTCTTGATTGTTAATATCTTGAAAGCAGAGAATCTTTTAATTCATGAATTTACTTATTTTTAACCTTTAAAAACTTCTAAATTGCAGCTATAGTCAGCCCTCCATATCTGCAAACGTGGAACCCGCGGATGCAGAACCCCCAGATACGGAGTAAGACGCGCCTTGTCATTTTATAGAAGGGACTTGAGAATCCACGTATTTTGGTTTCTAGGGAGCAGGGAGAACCCTGTAATCAACCCCTGGCGATTACGGAGAGATGACCGTATATACAAAAGCGGAGTAAACAGTACAACGAGCATCCACATAGCCAGCACCCAGTTTCAACAATTGCGTAGCACACACTTTTTTTTTTCTTTGCCCCACTGCTTCTGAAGGGGTTTTATCCCATTTACATTTTACTATTGTTAATGCTTTAGTTAGAGCAGCATTTGATTTTTGAGAATTTCCCTAAATGTTTTTTTTTTAATTGAAGTACATTTGATATACAATATTTGTTTCAGCACACATTTCTTTTTAAATAAATTTTTAATTCAGGGATATTTTTAGATTTACACAAATATTGTACAGAGGATGCCAAGAGTGCCTTTACTCATTTTCCACTAAAGCTAACATTTTATTTTTATTTATTTTTTTATTTAAAAAATTTTTTTAATTAATTAATTTATGGCTGCGTTGGGTCTTCATTGCTGCGTGCAGGCTTTCTCTAGTCGTGGCAAGTGGGGTGTACTCTTCGTTGCGGTGCACGGGCTCCTCATTGTGGTGACTTCTCTTGCTGCAGAGCACAGGCTCTAGGTGCGCGGGCTTCAGTAGTTATAGCACGCGGGCTCAGTAGTTGTGGCTTGTGGGCTCTACAGCACAGTCTCAGTAGTTGTGGTGCACAGGCTTAGTTGCTCTGCGGCATGTGGGATCTTCCCAGACCAGGGCTCAAACCTGTGTCCGCTGCATTGGCAGGTGGACTCTTAACCACTGTGCCACCAGGGAAGTCCCTAAAGCTAACATTTTAAATAACTGTGGTACATTTGTCAAAACTAAGATATCAAAATTGGTATATTTAGATAATGCGCAGTTAACTAAATTACTACACTTATTCAGATTTTACTGTTCCCACCACTAATGTCCTTTCTCTGTTCCAGGATCCAATCTAGGATCCCACGCTGCGTGAAGTTGTTATGTTTCCTTAATTTCCTCTGGTCTGTGACCATTTCCCAGGCTTTCCTTGTTTATGACCTTGACAGTTTTGAGGAGTACTGGCCAATTATCCTGCAGACTGTCCTCTCATTTGGATTTATCTGTTGTTTTTCTTATGTTTAGAACCGGGTGATGTGTTTTTGTAAAGAACACCACAGAGTGGTGCTGAAGTGCCCTTTTCCTCACAGCATATCAGGGATACATGATACTCACCTGACAATATTTGTTAAAGTAGCCTTTATAGGTTTCTCCACTGTAAAGTTGCTGTTTTTCCCTTCACCTGCTGTATTCTTTAGAAATGTATCATTAAGTCTAGCTCACCTTTGGAGTAGGGATGCCGGGAGGAGAGAGGTTAAGCTCCACTTCCGAGGGGGGCATCTCTATATATTATTTGGAATTCTTTAGTAAGAAAGATTTGTCTGTTCTTCCCTCATTTATTCGTTTATTAGTTCAATCATTTTTATCAGCTTGGACTCATGCATATTGATTTTATTCTGTGGGTTATAATCCAATACTATTTAATTTATTTTACTGTTTAAATAGTTCCAGCTTTGGCCATTGAAACATATTTATGGTTAGATTCTGTGTCCCTTTGACATGTCCCCATGTTTTGTTTTTTGAGCTCTTTCTTACTGTCTAGTATTACAAGATGCCCAGGCTCATCTTGTATTTTCCCTGTCCTAGCTTTAGAATCAACCATTTCATCAAGGAGCCCTGATTTCTAATACCAAATGGTATTTAGAAGCCAAGATCTGGGTGTGTACGTGTAGCACACACATTATAAAATTGTTTCCAGTCTCCTCAGCCACTTTAATGGGGAGGGAATAAAGATAGAGCTTTTCTTATTAACTTTGTTGTTACCAGAGGCTGTGTTTTAATTATTTTTCAGTAGCAAAAGGTTCATCTAAACTTAATTAACTCCCAAAGGTCCCATCTTCAAACACTATCCCATATGAATTTTCGGAGGACACAAACATTCAGTCTGTAACAACGTGTAAGAGAATTTGGCCAATGAGATATCAGGAGAGTCTGGAAAAAGATTCTTCTCTCTGATAAGAAGAAAAACATATGCACAGCCTCTCTTTTTACCTGCTTCTGGCGACTGCTGAGCAAGGATGTGACATTCGGAATCGCAATGGCCATCTGTGACCATGAGTAGAAAGCTAATAAAATGGCAGAGAAGACAAACTGAAACCATAACATCTCTGAGTTACGAAACTGGTCAAATCTGGAGCCACCCCATCTCCTGACCATTTGTTATGCAATATTAAACATTCCTTTTAATTAACCTTTTAGTTGCGTTTTGGTGCTTACATGTGAAAGCAGCCTAATGTGTACCATCGTTCAGAGTTATTATACAAATTGAAAGAAATAATACATAAATGCTGTATTTATTGCAATGACTGGCACATAGCAGGCACTCAGTGGATACAATTATGATGGTATTTCCTCATTTCTAAGACTTGCATTTTCCTCATCTTAAAATTTCTGAAATCTGGATTTATCCATGCCTTCAATTTCCCAAGCTCCTGCAATGTTCCTGTCCTCTTGGATTCTTACATGTTGGGGAGACAGACAAAAGTAGGGTGTGATAAAAGCTGTAAAGAAAATTAAAGCAGGGCCAAGGTAGTAGAGAGATTTAAGACTGTGGGGAGGCTCTCAGAAGAGGTTACATCTGCATAGAGACTGGAAAGGGGTGAGGGAGCAAGCCAGGTGGAGCCCTGCAAAAGGAATAGCCAGACCAGGAGGTGGTAATGAGAGCGCCATGGTCAAGGTGGTGGTGGTAGAGGGGAGGGATTCAGTGAAGACGGTGTCAGAGTGCCGCTTATGTTTCTTGATCTCGTTGCTGGTTACATGGTATGTCTGGTTTGTGAAAATTCAGTAATTCAGTACACTTCACTAAAAAGTTACCAAAATTGATGTGCACCTTAAAGCTGAGGGTTTTTGGAATCTACCTAATAGTTCTGCTGTTTGCATTTTACAGCATCTATTGCAATAGCCTGTTTTCACAGACACCTAATAAAGACATGATAGACTGAAATATTTGCTCCACATTCATGGTACAAACAACCCAAGAGAGTTGTACCAACATTTTGTCAGTTGTGGAACTGTTTGTTTATTTGACTAAGGAAATAGTTGAGATCTTAACTACTCCTTCCTAAAGTAAATGATTTGGATGTTTCCTTAGGACTGTGTATCTCACACCACACATTCTTAATTTAGGACAGTAGTTCTCAGTTGGGGGAGATTCTGTGCACACAAATCCCCCCACCCCTTTCCTGTGACATCCTGTGGTCACCTGGAATATTTGGTAAAGTGTGGAGACATTTTTGCTTATCAAACCAGAGTGCGTGTGTTGGGGGCGGGGGGAAGTAAGTGCTACTGGCATGTACTGGGTAGAGACCAGAGAAGCTGCTCAACATCCTACAATGCACAGGACAGCCCCTCCCCCAACAAAGCATTATCTGGCTCTAAATGCAAAGTGCCAAGGTTGAGAAACCCTAACTTAGACCATGTTTCTCTGATTGCAAGTTACTGTAAGAACTAGGGTCAAGAAGGTCATGCAAGTTCCGGAGGACCATGGATTTATGTAAATTTCCAAACTGGTAGCATATTGCAGACAATATAAATGGAGTAATTGACACACTCTGTCTTCTGTCCTCCATTCCCACTCCTTCCCACTTCCCTTTGAACATTTTCAGTTCTGTAAGTTTGAGTGACGTCCTGTGGGGATGTTGTAAAAGGATTTCAAGCACTGGAAGGACGTCTGGACAAGGTGACCATTATGGTTTCTCCTAACTATGAAATCTGTCATTCTTTTTTCTCACAGGGAACTTAGTGATAGAAAAATGTCATGTGTGACACGCCTGTAAGACTGAAGAAGAAACGTAAGTTTCTAGTCTCTGTAGTCAAAGTAGTATTTTTAGATGAACCAGAAAAATCCTTCAAAAGCTTTTTCCCAATTTACTGAAGTTTAGAAAAAATTAAAAATTTTTCTACCGTTAGATCCCATGCATCCTGTAAAAACTGGCCTTTTTGGTAACTGGAAAGAAAATTTTTTTTTTTTTTTTTCGGTTAGCCATGAGGGAAGGTCAGATATCACTGAAAAAATACAATCAATCAATGACTCTTTGTTCCCAAGGTTGGCACCTTTAGAAAAGACATCCAACTCTGAAGTCACCTTGATGAGTTCAACAAACAGAATCCTGGAGGACTTAACAAGTCAGTGATGACAGTTCTTCCTGGCTAACAGGCTGTCGGCCTGAAGGAGAGGATTTTGAAGCTTTCTTTTGTGATTCTATGAGTCCAAGGTTAGGTGACCCCTTAAACTTTAACATCTCAGACCAATAGATACCTTACTGAAGATGAGATGCAGAGGGGTACAAAGTAGTTTAAAATATTGTTTTAACTTTGAGGCATTATAATGGCTTATTGTTTCCATTCAGCCAGAAAGAACTTTAGCCTACTTTAACAGGGTGGTCAACTGGATGATCTTAGAGGTGACCTAACACATGCCCGGTGTTGCTCTTCAACCTCACGCCCACCCCCGACAATCACAGAAAAGCCTGTTACTTCCCTTTCCTACCCACCCTTCCAACCACGCAGAATGTTTTCAAATTCTGTTTCTCCCTTTCATTGTACAGAATGCAGAATCAGAACTTGCTCTTAAGGTCCCTGGCTTACACCCAACCCATTCTTAAAGCGTTTCCAGCTTTGGCTAAAATAATTTAAAGGAAATAAAACGAGATAAAATAAAGGTCATGGATGCCACTTGTTTATTTCCTCTGATTACATATCCTGAATTTTCTAATTGTATAGACAGAACTGGTCCTCAGTAGACTCTATATCCACAAGAAGGTCTGATAAACCTGATGTTAGACTTATGTTAGAATTTCACCTATCATACTATTTTCCTCTGGTCTTTTTCTTTGAAGGAGAAGAGGTGGTCTATAAAATTTCTTATTTTATGGCTAAACATTATACCATATTTAGAAATTCCCAACTTAAAAATCCAACTTACAAATGACCCATACATAAGTACAATTCCTAGGGCAGCCTCACTCAACAGCTAGTTTAAACATACGTTTGTTTTCATGGCTGCTGTTTAAAAAAACTCAACAACCAAGAAAAGCAATAGTTTGAACTTTAATTTTTCAACTCTGAATTTGAATTTTAGATGGTAAAATTATATACTTTAAGTCTGACATAAATTCTATAATTGATCATAAATTCTATAAGTTGATCATAATCTTTTGCCTGCTCTTTAGATATCTGGGCTAATCTTAATGTAATAAATATGATTTGGGGTGAGTCATATTGACGTTAACTTTAAAGGGGGAGATATTTTCCTTGGAAACATTTATCGGTGCCAAGAATTTTAAAATACTTGAGTTAGCAATGCTGTGCTACACTCGAGTTGTTAGAGCATGTTGTGAACTGTCCTTTCAAGTTGCCTTTTGTGTAATCATGGACAGCTCCTATTTTTAACTTGGCATAGACAAATAAACAGAAGACCCAAAAAAGTCAACATTATTTTATTTAGTCAATTTCCTTGGCCCCCTAAAACATTAAAAAAAAAATCAGAGCTGCTAATAAATAGCTAAACTTAGGCTTTTTCATATTTAATCTTCGTTTTCCATTCCCAATTATTTTCTAATAGGGATGTTAATAAACAGTGGTTCTCAAACTTGAGTGGCACGTGAATCATCTTGTTGAAACACAAGACTTCTGAGTTTCTGATTCAGTAGGGCTGGGGTGGGGTATAAAAATCTGTATTTCTAACAAGTTTCCGGGTAATGCTGATGCTGCTGGTCCTGAGACCCCACTTTTGAAAACAATTGTGTAAAATCACAGAGTAGCAAAGGAAAGGGAAGGAGAGCCTGCATAATTCATAGACTGGAGAATTAGCCCTTAATTACTAGATGTGTGAAACAATACATTCCAAATAAGGAAATTCAGCAACTGAGTTATTCCCATCGCAAGAAGATTTTCCACTTTACAAGTAGTAATCAACTACAATAAAATTGCTTTAAACAGTGTTTTCTCCTGGTTCATACCTCTTCTTCTAGCTGAAGATTTACTGATCCTGAGCATTTATCATTTTTGAAATATTTTACCATTTTATTGCTGTTTTCTATAATTGCTACAAATGCTTTTGGAGTCAGGCAAAAAATACAAGCAAATCTGTAAAATATATCTTTTCAGATACATCTACATAATACATAATTTCTTAAACAAAAATGATGGGCTGTTTCCATCCTTTTGCTGCAATATATTCCTGAAAATTATACTAAAAAATAGAATGAAGAAAACCAGATTTCTTCCCCCCCACCGCCCTCCGAAGCTTAAGAAAACCAAGAACTTCAAATTGTCCTTTTTGATCACTAGATGGCACTGTCCTGTCAGTAAGTCAAACTGCAGGTACTACCAGAAACTGACCAACAATTGACTCCAAGGTCCAAAGTGGAAAACAGGCATTTTCAATTGGCTTCAAATAAGTGGACTGGCAAAACTGAACAGTGAAAAATCAATGGTTTTAGAAAGTTGTTTAGAAGACTTCAGGACTGTGCAATTAGGCAAATTTCAATTTACATTTCTTCTCCTTTTTTTTTCCTTTCTAGGATGATTCTATCTTGTAATGAAACTGAACCAATTATCTAGTTCCAGAAGTTCAGGCCTTACGTATGACTAACTATAGAAAACTGCTTGTAAAGGAGGTCACAGTGATGCCTTTGGATTGACAGAGAGGCATTTGGTGTCGGGAGACTTGGGTTCTACCCAGATCCATCCATTAATAACACTCAGTAAATCCACTTACTGGCACACAGTGGGTACTCAAAAAATGTCAAATTAGTTTCCCTACATTCTCCTTTCCCCCACTGTAGGCTTCATGATAGTGGGACAGCTCACAAGCACCTAGAAGGCTGTTTGGCATATAGCAAAAGCACATCTAGTAATTGCCGAATGTGTTAAAGGTCAAACAAAAACTAACCAACCACACTATCTGCACGTTAAATGTTTCTTCTAAACAAATGAAATCCAGATTATTATTCCACCTTTTTCCAAACATAGAAAGATACATTAGCTTTTAGGTTTTTAAAGGATTCTTCTGTGTCCAAGGCATTGAGCTAGTATAGATAAATGGTGCGTAGATCCTGTTCTAAAGAAGTTTAGCAGGAGAGATAAAAGTGTACCTGAATTACTATAACAGAGGTAGGAAAAATTCATTGTGTGCAGGGCAGTTGCAAAAGCAGTTCTGGGGAGCTCAGAAAAGGCAGAAATGACCTCCTTCTAGAGAAATCCGGAGAGGTTTAGGTGTGGGAGCAGATGGGAGGGGGAAGGAAATGATCTGCTTTAAAGACCGCACCGGCCAGAACTTGCAGAGGGAGGGCAAAGAAGAGGAAGGCATGCAACTTGACACCTAGACCGTGTGTCGGTAGTGAGTAGAAGATAAGGACACAAAGTTGTGCTAAGGATCTTCACTGATCCTATAAGGATCAGCTTCTGATGAGGGATACTATGCCCCCAGAGCTTCGGAGAGATTTTTTTGGCAGTGCTCCACGGCGAGAGGCAGGAGACAGTTTGAAGGCTAAATAAGCCAGAGCAGATGTGATGAGGGGCCGTAATAGGGTAATGGCATCGGGATGGGTGGGTGGAGGCAACAGTCTTTATGGGGACGACGTTAGTGCTTGGCAGTGCCTTGCGTGTGGAGGATAGGGGAAGGGATCAGAGGCTGAGTAGTTAGAAGGATGCATTCTCAGAGCACGAACTGTAGAAATGCTAAGCTAGAATCCTGAGGAAACGCTCTGCGTAGGGAGGAGGCAGCAGGCTCGAGAGTAGGGCGCTGCGGTTCAAGGGGCAGGGCTTACCGCGCGGTCCCAGGGGCGCGCCCCTCAGCCACCGCTGTTACCGGCCACGCTCTGCCTCCCCCATGTACCTCCTGTGCCTCCTGGCGATGTGGGTACAGCATATCCTCCGGTGCCGGGTGAGAAAACCACCGCAGCCTCCCGGAGGTGAAAGGACCCCCAGCAGAGTACTATGGAAGCAAAGTAAGGAGATATTTGAAAGAAGAGCCGTTCCACAGTGTTAGAAGAAGAATGACGATTGAGCCAGGCGCCCTGCCCCATTTCCCAGTTAGCACTTTTGGGGTGTAAGGAGAGTGGAACTCCAACATGAGGGAGTTTATGGGCCACTTATTTGTGTATTTTTAGTTTGTATCGTAGGGAACTTGAAAGAGTAGTGGGATGGAGGTATTTTAGAATAGGGGAAATGGGACGTCTTTCTTCTCGTCTCCGCCCAAATCTGCCTTCTCATTCCATCAGCCAGGCAGCACCTGGTAGACTGATGAAAGGAATTCCCATGAAGGTGCGATTTCGAGGTAAGACCTAGAAAAGTGTTTGGCACAAAGTAGGTGCTCAGTAATACTTGCTGAATAAATGAATGTATCAAGGCTTAATCAACTGAGAGGATATTTGCATTTTAAAAAGACAGAGGTAAGTAAGATGAATCCCTGATTAGAATCTCTCACTATTTGCCTATCACCATTTCTCAGCGGGGGAGCTATTGGCATTTCTAATAGGAAAAGTCTTCCTGAGTGGCCAATTTTTTCTTGAAGGTTCTGTTCGTTGCTGGAGGTTTAGCCACCCTGCATTTGGAGTACTAAATGCCAGTAGCATCCTGCACCTTGTGACAATCAAAATGCCCCTTTCACACCCTTCCCCCCGCCCCACCCCCGGCCCCCGACATTTTCTTGAGAACCTTGTTTCTAAACCAACCCTCCTGCCAGGCTGCACCCTCCCTCCACAGGACTGTCTGGGTTTTTCTGCCGTCTTTGATCACAGCATCCCAAATTCTGGAAGTGTTTTTTTTTTTTTTTTTTAATAATGAGGCAAAATTGTATGCAGTCGACTACCATCTCTTCTTTCTCCACCCCTTCCTGACCAACTCAACTAACATTCATCTTTTTATTTTCTTTATGATTTCAACACCTCCCTAAAAACACTCACTTGTCAATTAAGCCTTCTGTGGCTTCCCTTGGTATCAAGAAGGCTGCAGACATCTTTCAGCATGTCGTTCTGCTCTGCGTACTGTGTTCCAGCTACATGGACTTTCTGTTTTTTCAAGGAACCATGCATCCTTGTCTTCAGACCTTTGCATACGCTCTTCTCTCTACCTAGAACATTCTTCCCCCTCTTTCTCTTCATATCATCTCATTAATTTATAATTATTCTCAGGTCTTAGCTGGGATGCTCAGTGCTGGAGCTCCTTCTGTAGGCTCCATGGCACTGTGTGTTCTTTTATCATTACTCTTCTTACCATCACCCATTTGGAATTTAGCCATTTACTTGTTTACTAGACTATAAGCACCATGAGGGCAGAACCCGTCTGACTTTTTACTTGTCTCCCGATGTCTAGCACACGGTTTAGAATTGGGCAGGGAATCACTAAATAGTGGTCATATGGGGTTAGTTCCTACCTAGTTTATTTTCTTGTAGGCATGATTCATCTTACCATTAGACTATGGTACAAACCCTGGTGTTCCAGCTTCCTTCACCCTAATCATCAAGCTTTGCATATGATAAAAATCTCAATGAATTTTAAAATAATTAGAAGTAAACAAAAAGAGTGCAATGTCATATGTGGTATACATCTGAAACTTTAAGATAAACTTAACTGAGAAAACAATCTTTCATCATATGTGGACTGTATGTTTGAAAAGTGTTATCAGCTGTTAAAATCTGTGGCACAATGAAAGACAGAAAAAAAGCTGTGATTGAGAAATGCTAAAATTGGTCTAAAGCTCATTTATAATTTGTTAAGCTTTCTGACTTTTACTGCAATTTGGCGGTTTTAAAAATATGAACCCCTATTCAATGTGTAATTTCTTTTCCATATAAATATTTGTATGCTTCATTCATGAATAAACTATTTTGCAAAATTTAGATTGGTAATTCTCTCACACCTATCTAATTATTAGATTAACTGGGAAGTTTCTATCGATATACATTTCTGGACTTTAACCTTGGAGATTTTAATTTAGCTCATCAGGTATTTCTAATGATCAGGGAGAATGTAAATGAAATTAATGCTCATGTCTTTTTGTAAAGTACTTTCCCCTAAGTTTATAATTAAAGAAACTTCTGTTAAGAGTTGCCATTTCCCCATTACCTATTAATTTTTTAGAAACAAAAACAAATGTGAAATCATACATTTCTAAAATCCCTGAATATAACTGATTATTCTTATAAGTTTCAATATTTACCATCTCACTTATACTTGAGTTTATTCTAAAATCTGTTATCCACTTGCATATTAGAACCTTAAGCATAACTCCAAAGTTGTTGATAATTTATAGATAGTTGAACCTACTTGTTATGGGTTAAATTGTGTCTCTCAAAAGAAGATATATTGAAGTCCTAACCCCCAGTACCTCCGAATGTGACCTTACTTGGAAACAGGGTCTTTGCAGATTTAACCAAGTTTGATGTTATTAGTGTGAGCCCTGATCCAACAGGACCAGTGTTTTTATAAAAAAGGGAAATCTGGACACAGACTCAGACATGCACAGAGGGAAGTCGATATGAAGAGACAGGAAGAATGCCACGTGAAGACAGAGGACTGGAGTGTGCACCAAGGCAAGGAATCCTAGAGATTGGTGGTCAACCACCCAACCCCAGGAAGAGGCAAGGAAGGAAACCTGTAGGTTTCAGCCCACACCTTAATTTCAGACTTCTGGCATCTAGAACTGTGAGAAAATAAATTTCTGTTTTAAGCCACCCAGGTTTTGGTACTTTGTTATAGCAGCCCTAACAAACTAACATATGAGTAGACACAACCGTTCACAGTATAATTTGCTCCCACTTAATCTTTAAAATGTAGTTTGATTTTGAAGGACAAGCTTAATTAGTCAAAGGCAAAACTGAGGCCACCACCAGAAAATCTCTTCAAGTGCCCTATTTTGCAGGGTGTTGAAGCCTGTGGACCTCTTCTCAGAATAATGTTTTTAAATTTATAAAATAAAAAACATCGAATTATGAATGAACTCAACTATATTGAAATAGTTATCAAAATTTTTTTTAAAAAACACCAATTTGTGATGCAGTCGTCATGTACTTCATTATCAACACATTAAGTAATAAAATATAGTAGAAAGTCTATTAATGATGAGAAAAATGGTATTTTAAGATACCTATAGTATTATGTGAAAATACCTGTGAAATATATTGTCTAAAGTCACAAGTACTGCTATGCTACTGCAGTGTCTTTCCTACACATAATTTAAAGAAATGTTAAATTTCAGTTAAACATTAGTGAGAACAGGTACGTAATTTATTCCCAGCCATGTCTAAGGACCTTCTGAATTCTATCTATGGACCATTTGGGAGTCGGTAAATCCCAGGTAAAGAACTCTTGGTGAGGAAAGGTTCTCTGACTTTATTTACAATATTATCTCTATTTCCCATTTTGATAGAGTTGGGCTCTACCTGTGTGATAGCTATGTGGGTGCCACTCAACATCTCACTTCTGGTTTATCTCCCTGAACTTCAGAGGAAACCTAGAGACCACATATCATAGACTCCCAGCAGCTAAGGTTCTGAATGTGATTTAGGTTCATTCAACAACCAGCATCTACATGAGGTGTGAAAGAAGGAAGTGAAGCAGAAGCTACATGTCTGCTGTTCTTGCTGGCAAGCATAGATGTGGATGGAGCTGGGTTTTTGCAGATCTTACTCTGGGCTCTAGTGTTCTTCTAGTAGATTCCGTACTAGATTCATGGGTACCAAGATGCAGAGTCCTGGCACATTTCGTTGGTATGCATCCTAGCAAACATGGCATGGTTCTGGAGTTGGCAGCAAAAGTAGCACCCTGATCGTGGCCGTCTCCACACTGCAATTGTGGAAGTGTTGGTTCCTGATCACAGGAGAGGTAGCAGCTCCCTAAGGGCTTAGGCTCTGCTGGATGGATGGCTTTGAAGTCACTGACAGCTCAAAATGGAGTGTTTCCTCAGTCCTTGCCACACGGATGCAATCAACACAATGCCCTGAAATAAATATCTTCCTGCTTTAACTAGCTAGAGTGAATTCTGTGATCTACAACTGAACTCTGACCTGTACGCACTACAATTTCTATTACCTTCTATAAAAAAGCTGTGTCCTGGAGAATTACTTCTGTCAGCATAGCTGCTTTCAAATATTCTTCACTAAAATCTATACTTTCAACTTCAAACACATCAGTGGGCAAAATGCCCACTGTTCTTTGACCAAAAATAAACATACTCAAATTTATATCGTGCAAAGTATTGCAGAAAATACAAAGAAGTGTCCAAGAATTTTGCTTATTCAGTTAGTTAGAATCACTTTTCAAAGGAGCAGTCAGTCACTGCTCAATAAAGTAAGAATACTGAATTGCTAAAGTAAAAATTATGCCTAAATTATATACCTATTTCTCTGTAAATGTACTTTGGCCTGCTTGTTATATCATTTGAGAACTGAATTGGCCTGCTTGTTATATCATTTGAGAACAAAGGGAATTTCTTTTCTAGGATTTAATATTTAACCCTCAAACTAAGCTAGGTGCTATGCTAGTTTTGTAATCTCCTTAGTCAGGAAGTACCATGATGAGGGAACTAGTTGCTTTGCTACTCTGGAGGCCAAAAAGGAAACTACAAATTATCTTTGAAAAGTTTTATTAACAAAATAAACTTGAATTGAAAATTACCTCGATGACTTAGGCAAAATGAAATGGATAAAAAGCATGAAAATTAACTGGTGTGCCAAAGGTCCGCAGGTCCTAAATAGCACGCAAGTGAGAGTTCACTGAAATCCCTAGATTTCATTAGTCAGGTTTCTTCCTGTGTGAGATATAGGAAAAAAAATATTTTCCCTCTTTCATTGTAATTCTGGGATAGAGAGAAGGCAATCTTTCGGAAGTTAGTGCTTTCAATACAGAGAATGTACTTGTAGTTTTTATTTTCACCATTATATAAGAAAGCAGTATGGTTTTGTACCTAATCTCTGTGAACATACATGTGTTTAGTCTCTGGAAGGTGAATGCACGCCTATATGAACAGGATAACTGTCACTTTATCAAAACCCATCTAGCAAACCCTTATAAAGCAGATACATTTCTTAATTATGTACAATTCCTTTAACAAACAAAACAAACATATTTAAAAACCCATCTGAATGTAGAAGCCAGGCATAAGAAATGCAGATCGAGAGATGGAACACTGTTTGCCAGTTCCTTTAAGAACCTCTGAAAATCCCGTTTGACTGTGGCGCTGCATATCGATGTTGTGTAATCTTTTAAAATGAAAAATATCTTAAAACTATTACATATGTTCATTACCTTTAATACTAGGCGACTGTTTTAAAACACCAACTTTGGGAACTTTAAGTTCAGACTATATGTGGGTGATTTCAAAAGTAACGTGGCTTTAACCAAAAAATTACACTTTGTAAAATACATTAAAGAAACTATTTGGGGCCCTTCCTGCAGTCTAGGAATACAGGTGTTTCCCCAGGTCACAGCCGCGCCCGGGTAGCGGGAGCCCCGGGAAGGAGGCGCGGCCGCTGCTCCTACCACCTCCATGTTGCCGTCTGAGGAGACTCCTGACAAAGCTCTCGACCTCCAGGAAAGGTGTCCCCGCTCCAGGGCTCACTACACCAGCGGAACGCAGATACAGAAACGCGCCAGGGATTGTGCGTGGCGGCAAGAAAAACGGAACTTCAGCCAGCTTCCCACGCCCGCTTCTTCCCAGCGGAGCCGCAGGGTCCGCGCTCGCCGCCGCCTGCTCGGCCCTTTCCCACCTCGGGGCACAAAGAGGGAGCGCCGGGCGGGCCGATCCTTGCCCGGCGGAAGCGGGCAGGTCGGGGCGCGGGCCGGGAGCCCGCAGCTGCCCAGGCCCGCCCAAGGCTCCGGCCCCTGCTCCCCGCACTTACCAGGAGAAGCAGCAGCGAACCCCCCGCGCCCAGCGCCATCGCGTCGCAGCCTCCGTCTCGCGCCGCCAGTACACCTCGGCGGCGCCGGCTCCTTGCGTCCCCGCGCGCGCGCGCGCGCGCGCCCGCTCCTCCCCGGCGCCCCCGCCCCGAGGGGCCCCTCGAGGGTCCCCTCCCCCGCGGCGGCCGCGCGGCCCTGCCCAAAGGCGCGGTTCCAGGTGTGGCCTCTGCGAGAAAATGGAGCCCGGAGCCGGGAGCCCGGAGCCCGGCCGAGCTGCTCGCGCTGAAGTGGGACCGGCGTGGAGGAGGGAGGCGCACGGTGGACTCCCGCCCCGAGCCGTACACGCACCTGGAGCCGTGACGTCCCCGGCTTGGGGACTTGGAGTGGCAGG
>NW_006782310.1:615020-633186 GCF_000442215.2 Lipotes vexillifer | reverse complement strand
GCTCTGCAGCCGAGGCCCGCGGCGGCCAGTGAGCCGGCCCGGCAGGTCGAGGCCGCCGGAAGGTCCAGCGCTTTGTAACTGTGCACGAGGCCCAGGTGGCGCGGAGGAGAAAGACGAGTGACGCCCGGACCCGCGTCCTCACCGCGGCCGGGTGCGTGTGGCCCGCTCTCCGGGAGCGAAGGTTCTGGAGCAGGATTTCGGGTGATTATCTCTGCGAAGGCTTCTCACCTCTTCCCCTGGCCCCTTCAGTGCTTCCCACAGGTTTGCCGCTTGTCTGGCTCAGGGAGAAGCGGTTATTAGAAGAATCACACATGATCCAAATGGACAGTTCTTCGGCCCTTTGTTAACTAGCCTCGACTGGCAGAAAACTCTAGAGGGGTTCAGGGAAACATACGCTTTGATACGATTTACAGAATCTCTTACACAAAGCGTCATAGGGGTCAGAATCCTCTCTGCAATAGTTACTTAGCTGTGTGACCTGGACAACCTCTCTGTGCCTCAGTTTCCAGATCTGTCAAATGGGATTAATGGCATCCGGGTTCAACAAATGGTGGTGGTGGTATTATTTTTGCAAGTGTAAATATTAAGTTGGATTCTTCTCGAAAAAACAGAAACTCTAGAATCAGCAACAGATTAGGAAGCTTCTAAGAAAGGCTAATTATTGACAATGAAGTATTGGAAGAGCCTATAAAAGTATAAAGGGTTGATTTGCTACTAGAACTAGACATTTGACATCAGAGTTGGCCAAAATAGCAGAGTTCCTTTTGTGGTTAAAAGTGCCTTCCTCTCCCTCCCCCAGTATCTCCTACCCTTCTTTCCCCAGTTCTAATCTTGCCACTTTTCCAGATCCAGTACAATGGCCATCTCTGCCTTAGTCCCTTTCTTCCTAAGCTGCCAGGGACCACTCCCTCTTTGAGCTGAGAACCACATTTTCCTCTGTTTAGGGAGTAAATGCAGAGTGACTTTTCTCATAGTGTTACTTAAGTATCAGTGGCTAAACTGAGGACTAAGTATCTAGGAGGAGTGTCTGCTTAGTTTCCCACTGTTTCCAGTGACTAGAACAGTGCTGAGTACCATGATGGACTCTCAATAAACGTTGGTTACGTAGCTGAGTCAGGAGGGAAGAATGTCTTCTAGTTTCCACTGCTTTCTCTTGAGTTAGGTGTGGTTGGTAGCACACTTGGTGATAATTCTCATTCCCCATCACTTCTGGGAAAGCTACTAATTAAACAAGGCAGGCTTTACCAAAACACTCACAAATCATCCCTGGAAACTATACATAAGCCCTACCTAAAATTAGTGCTCTTGCAACTGACTCCTATAGGCAAGCATTTATGCCTCATTATCTAGAGTTTGATCTCTGTTTAGTAATGAAGATAACTGTAGCTTCCAGAATGAGAAAAGCTAATGCAAATTTTATTTCTGTTGGGTTATTTACTCTCCCCTGGAGGCTGTCAAAGGCAGTTTCAGGAAAGTATTCCTCTATAAGACATTTATTGTAAGGCTTTGAGAGAAGATGTCAATACGTGTACAATCCAGTGCCATAGTATGTCATTCTTGAATTAGTTCCTCTTATTTAAAAATTCTGAAACTTATGACTCAGTGAGTTGAAGGGACTTGTTGGAAGCCAGATCATACACAGCTAGTTCTCTAGCTCCTGACTTTTTTCTGCTGGCATGAGAGTCAATCTATTTCATAAATCTCTTTGCACAAGAACAAATGCCATTCCCAGTGAAGTGCTGATTGCTTTAAAGTAAATTGAAGTGTTAACAAGATGTGAAAGGTTTAACTTGCAGGTTTTTCCCCCTAACTTAGTTGAACATTATGGTAAATGTACTTTTAAGACATGTACTTACAATGCATCAGTTAAAAAAACGTACTTTGTGCAAATAATTAGCTTTAACATTTAGATATATTCAAAATATCTATCTGGGTTATGTTTCCCAGCATACTTTGTTTCACATGTGCACACAGGTGATTAGCTTATTAGAATCATCTCTTAGTATTATCTAAAACAAAAATGTTAAAAAAAAGGTTTCATAAAGACCAACAAAAACTGGTTATGACAGTCAAGAAGCTTTCTCATAGAATGTTGATTAATAAACGGTATGTGGAACAGGGAATATAGCCAATATTTTATAATAACTATAAATGGAGCATAACCTTTAAAATTGTGAATCACTATATGGCACACCTGTAACTTGTATAATATTGTACATAAACTATATCTCAATTTAAAAAATGAAAAAAAATAAAGGGTATGTGGATACAGGAAAAACTATGACACATAGGTAAAGGGGGAAAGGCGAAAAGAGGAGGAGTTTGTTTTCTGGTTTAGTTTCACTCATTTGTTCATTTATTCAACATTTAGTTTGTCTCTGTTCACCAAACATTTAATTTGCATTTTATTGTCAATACAAAGGTAAGTAATCCAAGAAACAAAAATAGATGCTTATGAAATAGTATAGCTATACCTAATATATAGACTGTTATAAGTGCAGCGGTAGAACTATTTGCACGGTATAAAGCAAACGTAGGGAAGAGAGTACCTAACTCATGCTTTGGACCGTGAGCTTGGGGTGGAGTGGTGTGGTGAGCTGATTCTTAAAGGATGAATAATTGTGAAGGAGACATTGAACCCGTCAGGACAGAGTAACTCAAAGCATAAAAAGGCTCTTGGTGAAGAGTCAGGGGTTTCAGATTTATCTGAGAAAAAAGCTTTTTTTTTTCATAACGTTGACACAAACAGGAAAGTCAGAAGTAAAGACTTTTTTGTGTGTGTGAAAATTGAATTTGAGATATTAGAGCAATATCCAATGAGAAAAGTCCAGCAAGTAGTTTGAAATGAGAACACATTTGCAGGTAGATTTAGGAGGCAGAGTGGCCTAATTTTCTTTCTTTTCGACTATTCTTTCTCAATACCTTTCTTATTCTCTGCCAACCTGTTAAGTGTTTATGCCTTTTGAGTCCTTTCTATCTTTTCTTCTTATTTGGTACCTAGCCCGACTCTGTAGCCACTCCCATTGTGCAGATCCATCACAACTTTCTCTTCTGAGCTTCTAACATGGGACATTACCATTTGGACATTTCATAGGGACATCAGACTACCATAATAATTTTGTAGGGATATCAAATTCAGCATACTGACAAAAAAGATTTCCCTATCCCTCTATACCTCTCCAGCTCAAGCTTGTTACTTCCTCATATGCCTTGTCAACCTGGCCACCCAAGCCGGGAACCTGAGAGTCATCCTCAATTCTCCTTTTTGCATTCTCTCCAATGACTGTATTTAACTTGCCTTTCATTCTCTGTGGCTTTGTTCAAAGTGACTCACACAACCTACATAGCAGCAGTCACACTGTGGTTTATGGTTAGTTCATTCCTGTCTGCTACTTCGATTGTCTTCCTTTCTCAAGATTGTTACTTCTTTAAGAGCAGAGGCCATATCATATTCATAGTGGGCCCAGCCCCTCATGTCCAGCACATATTAGATGATCAGTAAAGATTTGTTAGACACATGTAAAGAACAAACGTACGGACACCAAGAGGGGAAAGTGGGGTGAAGTGGGGTGGTGGGGTGATGAATCGGGAGATTGGGATTGATATATACACACTAATATGTATAAAATAGATAACTAATTAGAACCTGCTGTATAAAAAATAATTAAATTTTTAAAAAAGATAAAGCTACTTTACCTTAAGGGAAAAAAAAAAAAAAAGGTTTGTTGAACCAAGCCCACATGGAAGGAACTAATTACAAGTGGAAAAGGAGAGTTATAGGGGGAAGGTGTTTGAAATATCCACTCTGGGTGGATTAATAGTGGATCTGGTCAGAAAATGTTGGTCTGGGATTGTGTGTGTGTGCGTGTTTGTGTGTGTGTGTGAGATGCACATGCATACATGTGCACATACACACATGCATGTGTGTTGGTGGGTGTTTGTCTGTTTCCCCCAACGATACTGCAGCCCAGGAGCTGGAGAGGGGTAGCGGATGGTGGGTGTGAGTCAGAGTTTCACAGTGGCCTGGCTGATAATTAAGAGGTCAAAGTGTCTGGGATATAATATCTCTGGAGTTGAGTGTGGCAGGAAGGACATGGACAAGGCAAAGCTGGAGGAGTTCAGGGTCAGGTTGAGAAGAGAGTGTATCACACTAGGGGTGGAGAAACGGGAGAGGATCATCCTTCCCCTTTGTCCTGGAGAAGGAATCATGGTCTTTTCCCACAGAGGCCAAGGCAAGAGGGACATCACAGACACGAGGTGTCAGGGTGTTGAAACTTTCATGGATTCTCCAGTTAGCTGGGCCAAGAGCTGCCTCTGCCTTAGGCAGTAAGAGAAGAACACTGGCTGATTTGGGGGGTGGGGCCTCTAACAACAGTGTGGGAAAAGCTTTGCTACCTTTCTGAGCTAGAACTTACAGAGTAATAATCAAGCCCAGTAGACTGCCAGCCCTGTGGTCTAGCGCAAAGAAGCCAGCTTATCTTTGGTGAACAGTCACCGCCAACACCCTACTGATAGAGAACCGCACGTGGTGAGTCACAGGCCCGAGCTGAACTGTTCCCCAGAGGCTCCTCCTTGTGAGTCAGTAGATGAGGACTGACTCCTCAGATGCAAAGTCCCGAACCAAAATGACTTAAGGAAATTGTCAACAGTGTTCACAGACCAGAGAATTAGAGGAAGACACTACAGTTGCAAAATGAGATTTGGCTCAGCAAAGAAAACAGAATTGTCTATCCTTGGGGCTAAGTAGAGTGCTGAACCAACATGTCAGAGATTTTTTTTCAAACTAAATCATACACTAGTTTTGCAAGGTGATGAGACTATAATAATGCTGAATTGAGGTGTGTACAAAGCAACGATTGTCTAGAAAACCTCAGCAAGGTCTTCATGGCCCATCAGAATGCCTCTCCCTCCTACTGACTAAGGTCTGAAATCCTTTAGCTGAAGGTTCTCTTGGCTGATACATGCATATTCCTGGGAGGGTGGCATGCTAATCTCTTAGCAGTTATTTACATCATAACATGACACCACGGATACACCAAGCATGGTCCACCTCAGAGTCCTTGTACTCTCTGTTCCTTTTCCTGAGAAGGTTCTGCTCCAGTCATGTACCAGGTTTACTCACTCTTCACTTTTTCCCCCTCAAATATTACCTTATCAGTGAGATCTCTGACCACCCATATAAAAATTATAATTGTTCCCACCCCCAGGGCTCCCCATCGCCCTTTCCTACTTCATTTTTCTTCTTGCCACATCACAATTTAAAAGACTGTGCATTTACTTATTTATTATCTTTCACCATTCATTAGAATGTAAACTTCATGAGGGCTGGGGTTTTTCTCTATGAATTGCTATGTATTCAGCACCTAAACAGTGCCTGATCCATTGTAGGTCTTCAGTATATACTAGTGGAACATGTGAATGAAAGGATAGTGAATATATTGGGTTGGCCAAAAAGTGCCTTTGGTTTTTTAGTAAAAATAAAACACGTTTTTCATTTTCACCAAGAACTTAATTGAACGACGTATTCACCCTTCTGCCATTTTTCAGGCAACTTCATAATTCCATCTTCCCAAAACTTTTTATCTTTTTGAGCAAAGAACTGTGCCAGGTGCCTTTTACAATCTTCTAGGGAATTGAAATTTTTTCCATTAAGAGAATTTTGTAAAGACTGAAATAAATGGAAATCCGAAGGTGCAATGTCTGGTGATTATGGCGGATGAATCAGAACTTCCCAGCCAAGCTGTAACATTTTTTGCATGGTCATCAAAGAAGCATGCAGTCTTGAGTTATTCTGATGGAAGATTTTGCGTTTTCTGTTGACTAATTCTAGACGCTTTTCATTGAGTGCTGCTTTCAATTGGTGTAATTGGGAGCAGTACTTGTTGGAACTAATCGTTTGCTTTTCCGGAAGGAGCTCATAATAGAGGACTCCTTTCCAATCCCACCATACACACAACATCACCTTCTTTGGATGAAGACCGGCCTTTGGTGTGGTTGGTGGTGGTTTATTTCACTTGCCCCACGATCTCTTCTGTTCCACATTATTGAACAGTATCCACTTTTCATCGCCCGTCACAAATTGTTTTAAAAATGGAACGTCTTCATCAGGTTTCAGTAGAGAATTGCATGTGGAAATATGGTCAAGAAGGTTTTTTCGCTTAACTTACATGGAACCCAAACATCAAAGCGATGAACATAACCAAGCTGGTGCAAATGATTTTCAGTGCTTGATTCGGATATTTTGAGTATGTCGGCTATCTCCCGCGTGGTATAACGTTGATTTTCTCAATTAATATCTTGATTTGTTCACTATCAACTTCAACTGGTCTACCCAACGGTAGAGCATCGTCCAGTGAGAAACCTCCAGCTCAAAACTTCGCAAACCACTTTGACACATTCGATCAGTCACAGCACCTTCTCCATATACTGCACAAATCTTTTGCGTTTTGATCGCGTTTTTATCTTTCTTGAAATAATAAAGCATAATACGGCAAAAATGTTGCTTTTTTTCTTCCACCTTCAATAATGAAATGGCTACACAAAAATTCACCAATTTTGATAAGTCTTTTAAAATTTTTTTTTATTTTAATTTTTTATTATTTATTTATTTATTTGCAGTACGCGGGCCTCTCACTGTTGTGGCTTCTCCCGTTGCGGAGCACAGGCTCCGGACGCGCAGGCTCAGCGGCCATGGCTCACGGGCCCAGCCGCTCCGCGGCACGTGGGATCCTCCCGGACCAGGGCATGAACCCGTGTCCCCTGCATCGGCAGGCGGACTCTCAACCACTGCGCCACCAGGGAAGCCCCTATTTAATTTTTTAATTTTTTAAACGTCTTTATTGGAGTATAATTGCTTTACAATGGTGTGTTAGTTTCTGCCGTATAACAAAGTGAATAAAAAAATATGGAATGCTTCACGAATTTGCGTGTCATCCTTGCGCAGGGGCCATGCTAATCTCTGTATAGTTCCAATTTTAGTATATGTGCTGCCAAAGCGAGCACAAGTGTTTGTTTTAAATGCACGCTGATATGACAGCTGTCCCATACAATCTAACAAAATTGTTTCAATGAAGTTAAAGACAACTAAGTGCTACTAGAGCCATCTTACGGAAAAAACGGAGCAAACTTTTTGGCCAACCCAATATTTTCAAGGTTATTTTGGAGGATAGGTGTGTGTGTGTGTGTGTGTGTGTGTGTGTGTGTGTGTGTGTAAAATGAGGGTAAAGGGGAAAAGAGAAGAGAGCATTATATTCCTGGAAGGTCATGAGTAAATGTCACCAAACTGAGGTGTGGGTGTGCTGGGAGGCCTGCTTCACTGTGGACAAAATCCCCCTACCTCACAACTTTATCACAGATGGGCCTGCTAAGGCTTCCCGAACAGTATAAAGTTTGAGGCGTTTAGAGGCCAGTGGAGAACATTTCTGTGTTCTTTCTCTTTTTCAAGACTCCCTTCCTTACAGAGGGAACAAAGTGTGAAACCAGAAACAATATGGAAAATCCCTTTTCCCTCTGGAGGTGAACAAAGTTAGCATTCATTACAATGTTGATTTTATCTCTCCACCTACGTTTTCTGAAAAAAATGTCAGAATAAATCTCTAGCTTTGATTTCACCCTAGGGTTTGTTTATAGGAATTCTTGGAAAGATAAGGGAAGTAGCAGTGGCTGGGGAAGAGAGGAGAGTCTGGTTGCTAACAGCAGCCCTGGACTGTGTGACGGGACTTGCAGGGCTTACGGGCAGCACAAGAGTGTTTACTGAGACTGTCAGACGGAAGCCATCATGCTGACCCAAATGTGACTAATGAGCCTAGGGAGACCCACCAAAAAACCCCTCAGAAGACAGAAAAGAATACTGGTTTCTCGGCAGTTACTTCATTCATTTTCACGTAGACAAGTGACACTCTTGCATATCAAGAAAAAGTGAAATAGAAGCGATGCAATGGCTTTGGAGAGCAAAGGTGGAAGTAAAATACTGGCTTTCAAGACCTTTTCACAATGATCTGATTGATGATTATAAATACTGTAGTAGAGAGAAGCAAAATTTCAAAAATAAATTAACAACTTCCATGTTAACAAAAAAACAAGGATTCAAAGAAATTAACTGATTTTAATTTACTTTCAAAACTAACATTGTTGGTGGTTCTTAAAAAAACTTTTGTACCATGCAAGTCGAGGCAGTAACTTAATTATCAAGTTCTGAAATTTGTGATTGATTTACTTGTTAAAATCATTAGAGCACATTTAAAGTTATTCAGTAATGATGTTACTTACTTGCATTTTTGACATCCCCCTTGGGTGGAGAAAGGGTTGATTCCAGCGGGGGAGGCAAATGGAGCCTGAGGGTGAACTTGTCCATGGGAGGGTGTGAGCTTGTGAATGTCGTTTGTCACACGTATTACACAGAAGAAATATTGGGAACTACTACCCTGCTGAGCAAAAGTTATGATATTGTTGTTCTTGAATCCCAAATTTGATATTACAAATGCAAGTTATTTCTATGTAACTTTACTTTTATAGCATAAGCAATTGAAAATCTTTTAATATGATAAATAATAATTTAATTAACTCAGTTACATCTGTATACACCCAGGAAATAGGAGAGTTGAAGCAGTCTTTCAGATATCATAAGAAAGAAAATCAAAATGTTCCTGGTAGGGTTTCCCTGGTAGAGCAGTGGTTGAGAGTCCGCCTGCTGATGCAGGGGACACGGGTTCGTGCCCCAGTCCTGGAAGATCCCACATGCCGCGGAGCGGCTGGGCCCGTGAGCCATGGCCGCTGAGCCTGCGTCTCCGGAGCCTGTGCTTCGCAACGGGAGAGGCCACAACAGTGAGAGGCCCGCGTACCGCAAAAAAAAAAAAAAAAAATGTCCCTGGTATGTGAGCATTTCAGGAACGTGTTCTTAAATCCGTTTTGCTTGAACTGTACATTTTTTTTTTTTTTTTGCGGTGGACCTAGTTTGAGTTTCATCACCTCATCTAGTTCCCATTTAGAGATTTTATTAGACAGAAATATGTTCAAACATTATCAAACCAGTTAAGCAAAACTGTGATACAAAAAAGGCAGTGGGAAAAAAATTGCTCCTGATATTTTAGTTTTAACGATCACAGTAACCCTTACCAGCTGGTCAGAGGACATTTGTGGTTAAAGATTTTTTTTAAATCATAGTGTTTATTATGAACATTACTATATGCCTTGAAAGCAGACCTCTTATTTTACAAGGGAATTGTCTGCTAATTTGTTATAACATTTTTTTAGGTGGACCTCTCAACTTCTACTGAAACAATGTCTGAATGATTCATACCTTTGGAGAGAGTCACACCCATTTCATGCAGAATCAGCTACAATAAAGGTAAGTCAGCCAACAAAGACTTCTTGTGACTAACTCTCCTGTGGGTATGAAAGAAGAAGAGAGTGTATCCTTGTCCTTCTTGCTTAACTTTAGGATTAGAACATTCATCTGAAGTAATCAGTAAATTTATGACAACTCAACAAGTTAAGCAGAGCAGTATTACAGGGAAAACTTGTTGAACAAAGAAAAATCCATGTGAAGGGTCATATGGAAGAATTGTTTTGTGGTTCATAAAAGTGCCATTGTGAGTTTCCATTGTTTGGACCTTGGAATTTTCAATAATAGGAATCTCAAGTCCTTAGAGTATGTTTTATTGTTCTTTATAACTCGGATTTTCACTTTAGAAGTATGAATAAGCCATCTAAAACCAAAAATTTTTTTAAATCAGAGGGCAATTTTTATTCTAGGCTTTAGGAATAAAAAGATGATGGAATTTCTATGGAACATTTTATTTACTTTCATTTCTTAGAGACTAGATGCATTAGGTCAATTGGTCAGAATGTGAAACCTGAATCTCAGGTGTGCTCTGTGGTCCTATATGGACAGATAGGTGCCACATATGTGATTTGACAGGAAAGTGTTCATGCACTAAACACTCCACCTCCTGACCTATGACCTAATGATAATGAAATTTCACTTTGTTTTTTGAGTCTGCAGATATTTAAGTAGTAAAGGTATATACTCCAAGGAGGAGAATAAATCATTTTCTGTGATTTATACTTTGCTGTGAATTAATTTATCAAACAATTAAAAAACTTATCAACTAGTTATGGTCAGATTTTTAAAGGAAGTAGGAAGTAGTGATTATGAAAACATTAAGCATATCCTATTCTAGAAATAACGTAATAAAATATGCAAAGGTAAAGACAATTTAACTTCCTTCTATCTTATGTTGGGTCAACTAGCTTTTGTAAATAAAACTTCTTTTCACTTGGCACCATAAATCCTATAGAAACTGGATGTAAAGTGTGGTCATTTTCTTTGTACAGTAATTAATGTTCTACCAGCCTTCCCTAACATGTGTATCCTACTGGAGGTTGGGTCAGTAGCATCATTCCTTTTATGCTAATTTGGAAGTAACTTTTTTTTTTTGCCCAAAGCCACCTAGCTGCCCTATTTTACTTGGTGGAAATGACATAGTTAGAACTCTTAGGGTAAAAAAGCCTCCCATTCTGTCCTTTTCCAAGGGAGCTCAACTGAAATATTGCAGTCACCTGGTCAAATTCTCATTACTTGTTTGGCTACAAGTCACAATTTGATTTGAATGAATTCATCTCTATTTGCTTGTGTATTCAGAGGAATTTCCAGTGCAGAGTAGAGTAGACAGGACAAGTTCTGTGGTTAGGCAAAAGATTAGTGAAAAAGAAATATTACAGTGGCTGTTTGGAATCACAAGAAGAGAATTGGCCTAGTTAATTCCTAACTCTACCTTTGATGGACAAGTTACTTTTCTTTTTAAATTTTATTTATTTATTCATTTATTTTTGGCTGCATTGGGTCTTTGTTGCTACCCGCGGGCTTTCTCTAGTAGCGGTGAGCGCGGGCTACTACTCTTTGTTGAGGTGCACGGACTTCTCAGTTGCGTAGCACGGGCCCTAGGGCGCGCGGGCTTCAGTAGTTGTGGCTCACGGGCTCTAGAACGCAGGCTCAGTAGTTTTGGCGCACGGGCTTAGTTGCTCCGCGGCATGTGGGATCTTCCCGGACCAGGGCTCGAACCTGTGTCCCCTGCATTGGCAGGCGGATTCCTAACCACTGCACCACCGGGGAAGCCCTGGACAAATTACTTTTTAGCCTGTTTGAGCATCTGTAAAACAGGGCTTAGGATCAGATAATATAGATTATCTATATTGAGTTTGTATGGTTTCAGTAGTTTTGTATGTCACCACTCAACTTTTTGAGTTCATTTTAAAGATTGAAAAAATAGTAATAATTATTTTTATTTCAAATCTTTATGAGTGCTGTGTCCCAAGGGCATTCTTGTAACTTCTTTACAGAAACCTCATGAGGTAGGGAATGTTATTATCTCTATAACAATAGTCCAGAGAGGTGCAAAGAGGTAAGTAACTTGCCAAAGACACACAGCTAGTAAATGGTGAAGCTGGGATTTGAACTCAAGTATTTTGTGTCCAAAGCCTGAACTCTTAACCATTAACTTAAAACACACAATTGAAAAACAAAACAAAACAAAAATTTCAAGTTTATCTTTTGTTAGTCATTAAAATATAATATACAGTTATTTTTGTTTTGTTTTGTTTTTTTGTTTTGTTTTGTTTTTTGCGGTACGCAGGCCTCTCACTGTTGTGGCCTCTCCCGTTGTGGAGCACAGGCTCCGGATGCGCAGGCTCAGCGGCCATGGCTCACGGGCCCAGCCGCTCCACGGCATGTGGGATCTTCCCGGACCGGGGCACAAACCCGTATGCCCTGCATTGGCAGGCGGACTCTCAACCATTGCGCCACCAGGGAAGCCCAATATACAGTTATTTTTGATTGACTAACAGATGGAATGAAATTTAAAAATTTTCTCTTAGGTCCTCCGGTAGTAAGTTTTCATTTTATGCAACTAGCAGGTTTTCTTTGCCCGACAGCTCACAGTTTCCTATCAAAATATTCAATAACACCTCCTGACTTGTTCTTTCAGTGGAGACATCCTTCCCTAGCTAGAGTTGGCAAAGGTGGCAGTAGCATGCATTGGCTTGTTCTGGAGGCCCTGGGAGAGTGCTGCATAGAGAAGGTCTTGGATCATCCTGACAGCATATGCCTTTGTTGTTGGTTTGCAATTCAAAAGAATATTCAAAGACCAGCACAAAGAGGACAGTTCCAGGGTCCAAGAAAATGTGTATAGAAAGAGTGGCTAGTTAGAAAATCAACTTAGATTTCAAACATTAGCAGCCATAAAATATCTTCTGAGGAAGAATCCATAGCAGTTTATAACAGTTGAGAGGAAAAGGGAAGATGAAGAAAAATATTGTCAAAATTTATTAGACTAAGGGTTTATTATACATTAAAAATTTTGGGACATACAAAAAGTTGTACATAATTAATGTATGCAACTTGCTGAGTTTGGAGATAAGTATAAACCTATGAAACCATTACCACAATCTATACCATAAACCTATTTATCACCTTTAAAAGTTTCCTCCTGCCCTTCTGTTTGTTACTGTTATTTTGTGTGTGACAAGAACACTTGACATAAGACTTACCTCTTAGCAAAATTTTAAGTATGCAATACAGTATTTTTAAGTATAGGCTCTATGCTGTACATTAGTCTCTAGGACTTATTCATCAGTTACAACCGAAACTTTGTACCTTTGACTAATAGCTCCATTTCTTATTTCACATGTTTTTACTAATCAAAAGTTGTAGGTGTCAGCCCTGGATGAGAATAATTAAAAGTTTGGTCAAGCAAGGCCTCTTCATTGTGTCTTACCTAAAGAAATTTAGGTGGAAAATTTAGGTGATTCTTTTCTTTTTAATCATACATCTAGAGAGTAGACTCCTTGTATTGTATATATATGTATGTATGTATGTATTGTATATATATGTATGTATGTATGTATAGAAACTTTGTTTCTGCAGTACCACTGAGCATTAGTGTCTGGTCCATGGGTTGGATGATGGAAAGACACTGCTTCAGCTATACCAAGCTACATAGTTACTGGAGGCAAATATGTATGCATATGTGTGCATATGTGTGTGTGTTTGTGTGTGTGTGTGTGTTTATTTCTCCTCCTAGTTAGGACTATATAGTCTTATTATCAATACTAGTCAGTAGGACATGGGAAGCCATGACTAAGTTAATCTCACATTTTGTGTTTAAATACTCATTTTTGGCTTAGTAACAATGCCTCCTTGCAGGAGTAGAAACCATACCATTATGTCATTTAAATAAATCCAAGATTACCTGATTCTGTATTGCTTTATAATTAAGAAACTTCTTTGCAATCTTCTCTTGATTATGAAAGAATATAAATACTTCCTCTGCCTTCTGAGGAAATGAGGACATATTCTTTCAATATCAATGTTTGGCTTTTACCATAATTTGATGTTCTGTTTTCATACAAAATTTACTGTTGCTAACTTAATAAAAATTCAGCTCACAGAAAACATCAGAGATGTTCTGAGGCATAAAATTAAAACTACGGTGGTCCCATGTCTTTCATGGGAATAAAACATTGGTTGTAGTTGTTAAAATGTGTTGTTTTTCACAAATCATGGAAACACTGAGGTAGAAGGAACCATTTAAAGTTATTATTTTAAAAAAACAAAACAAAAACCCAGTTCATAGATACAGAGAACAGACTGATGGTTGCCAGAGGTAAGGGGTTGGGAGATGGGCAAAATGGGTGAAGGGGATCAAAAGGTACAAACTTCCAGCTATAAAATACATAAGTCCTGGGGATGTAATGTACAGCAGGATCACTATTGTTAATAATACTGAACTGCATATTTGAAAGTTGCTAAAATCTTAAAAGTCCTCATCGGAAGAAAAGACATTTTTTTTGTAACTATGTGTGGTGACAGATGTTAACTAGACTTATTGTGGTGATCATTTTGCAATATATATAAATATCAAATAAAAATTTTAAATATAAAGTTATTTTTTATATCTAGACACATGTCACATAACCTCTTCTAAATAGTGTGCTGTCAAAGTAAGTCTTCAGGAGCTTACCGGAAACGATATTCCATGACTTCCAGGTAGCTGGTTTCTGTTATTAAATGTGGAGGAGAAACGCTCACTGTGACCTGAAAAATAAACCCCAGTATTTTTCAAAACAGCAACAAATCATGTATTTGCATTCTTTCATCTGTCCCTACCTTTTTATCTTTCTATCTCTACCTTTCAATTGTATATATGTATACATATATATGCCTACATTGTACTGCTTCTTTAATCTCTAGAATTACATCTAGATTTATAATCTTTTTATTGTATGATTTTCATTGTTTTCTTTCCAGTTTTTCATGTTCTACTCAAGTCAGAGCTGAAAATAAACAGATTATTCTGAGAGAGTAATAAGTATTATTATTGCTGAATAATATAATCCAGCAATATAATAATATTATTATTATATAATAAATATATATTTATTATTATAAATATTTTAGAAGTATATTATAAATATATTTATTATAAATATATTGAAATATATTATAAATTATTATAATAATACAATTAGATTTGTGTCACTTGTATGACTTTGAGGAAGTTACTTTGCTTCTCTGGGTCCCTGTTTTTGTGACTGTAATCTCAGGGCTACTGTAAGAAATAAATTAGAATATAACTCTCTTGGCCATCTGGTAGACCTCACCAATGTCATGTTTCTTCCTGCTCTGGTAACTGCATCCTTTGCACTTTTAGACCATCATTATCTTGAGTTTTAACTACACCTGCATTGTGCTTAGATTTTTTTTTTTTTTTTTTTTTTTGCATTTGTAAAAAAAAAAAAGTCCATGTATAAAAGAAAAAGAAAGCAAAGACACCAACCTGGAATGGCCTATGTCTTGTCATGGAGGGAATTGTAGTGCACTCTGGATCAGGCAAAGCAGAAGAAAGCTCAGTGTTCTTTGTGGAAAACGTGTTGTTTCTGGCACCTGAAATTTAAATAATTATCTTCTTTTCTCATCAGTTATCCCCCTTACATAAAAATGATCTCAGACTGTGCTGTTGAGCAAGTCTTAAATCATGTGATCACGGATTCAGAATTACTCTTTGTAGTAAAGGAGTTGAGAAAATATTGGATTGCTAATAACAAGAAGGAAAGATCCGTAATTTTTACTTAATTGCTAGTTGTTTCTTATTTGCTAGTTGCAGTGAAGCTAGTCAGTTGAATGTACTCCTTTACACTCTTACTTGATTTCTGAAAATTAAGATAAGAGAAACTGATCTTGCTGGTTTTATTCGTTCAACTTTCTGTGAAGAAGAGGAACTGGTGAATTTTTTTGGAATTTACCTGCGTAGCTTTCATTTTCCTGAGATTGATTTGGAAGCCTGAGTTAAGCCATCCACTTTGCTTCACTCAGCATTCACTCTAATCCAGTTTCTGCTCCGCATACCCCAGGTCCAGGTTGAATTGTCTGCATTTAAGAATGAGGAGGGTCAACCAAAGCAAGATCTGAGTTCTGAAGGGAGTTGTTTTGTGGCATCCCTTTAAAGGAAGACATAAAAATAATAGGCATTTACTGGGAGACAAACTCACCGCAGGGGCTGATGGCTGTCACCAAGGTCATGGTACTTTTTTGTCACCATGTTAGGCTGGAAACCTTACTTTCTCTTTACTTCAACTTCTCTCTGAGTCTTCATAGAATGTCAGTTTTTTTGCCTGAGAGACCATTCCAAATTACCAAACAAATAATAAATGAGTTAAATCATCCAGTTAATAAGTCTGCCCTGACCTCATCCAGCACCTTATCCAGCACCATTTCTACCCGAAGAAGAGATCCCGAGTCCCCCAGTACTTCCTTCCTGCCTGGGAGGATGCAGAAAAGGTATCAGCTAGAAAAGCAATGTAGAATACTGATAAAAATGCATGTGCAATCTCTTTTTTACATCATATTTCTTAACAGTTATTAACTGCAGAGAGTAGTTCAGCTTTTGCTAAATGGTTAAGGAAGTACTCATAAATTTGTTGCGAAACAGTTTTATTATAACAATGTTTGACTGTTAAAGTTTTAGTATATACTGTTTAAAAATTATAATACATTAAGGCAAAAGACAGTTTTTAAAAAGTTTTTCTGTTGAAAACAATTTTTATTTTTAGTGAAAAAATACAGATACATTTTTGCTTTGAATTTCATTTACATGGCAAATCAATTTTAGGTCCTCCTAGACAAGATTGATCTATTTTTATTTTAAAACTCCTTTAATTTCAATTTTCCCCTTATTAGTCTTTACTACTATGGCATAGTTTCCTCTGTAGTTTGACAACGAAGCAAAATTCTCATTTCATAATTTGGATTTTAAGAGGCAATGTTAAAATACTTTGAGGATCCTGAAAACACATTTGAACTTGGAACAAGGGTTATTCTGATTATTAATTTAATTCTTATGCATAAACAAGAGTCACAAGTCAACTCTGTGTTCTAGATCCCAGAGCAAGACCCCTCTATTGAGAAGAGGCCCCAGTGGTAATAGCAAGGTGACTTCCTCAGGACCTGGCAGGCTGCTCCAAAGGGTCTAGCTCCCCTCACTTCAAGATGGGCACCCTGCAAGCCTTGTTGCCACAGCTGCCTAGTCTTGGAAGAACAGATTGTCTGTGCTTCTTGGGCTGTCTTAGCACATGCCTTCCTGGTGGTCATGGCACCAGGAAGAGGGAAGAATGCTAGATATAAGGACATTTAGGGGGTTTCTTCCCCCCCAGGAACCCTCAGGACTGTACACTTCTGGGTTAAAAAAAAAAACACTTTATTACTTTGCATTCCATCTAAAAAACAAATATAGGTTTTGAATATGGCAAAAGCCAGAAAGGATTATTTTATATACAATTAGAGATAATAGAGCATAGAGCCAGACAATGACCTTTTAAAGACTCAGCTAAGGACAAAAAAGTTGATAAGGGGTAGGGTGCTCTCTATGGGCTAAAGGCTGAAGACCTTGAATGATCAGAAATGATTTGAAGAACTGCATTGCCATCAGGGTAATACCCCTGAAATGACATATTCTAAGCCGTCGCTTACCTAACATTGTTATGCTCAAGAATTAAATTGCGGTAGCAGCTTAATTTAAAGGGAGTGAGGCTTAATAAAATAGAGTTACTGATAATTCCTTTCTGTATCGCTTTTTGACCAGAAACACGGTGTATAATACACATTCACTAATTTCACTATGTGTTATTCTAGTCAGAGGCCTCTTTTGCTTATGAGAAAAGCCATGTTTTGTATTCCCGTGAAGTCTGTAGACACGGTTAACAAGATAGACATCACTATAAGTGATATGTAAGTTACAGCTACCTACTGACATTTAAAAAATAAAGAGTAATTTTCAAAGACTATTAACGCAGGATTACTGTTACTGAGAAGTGTGTAGGCAGGAGCTTAATGTAAAATATTTTCTTTAGGTAAATCTTTTCAAGGTGATTTAATAAAACACAAAATATTTACACCATACTAAACTTTCCTAAGTTTTCTATGATACTTCTATTTCAAAATTGTCTTATTGTGAGAATATAAGGAATATAGATGCAGCGAGCTTAATGCATAAACCAATACCATTAGCTTGAGCAAAAGATGTACACAGGGTCTCCCAGCACCAAGAAGATAGCAAAAATTCAACTGCAACTATTTCCTTTTTTCCAAGCAGCTCAAAATGCTTTAGCAAAGACCTTATGACATATCATTATTAATGATATAAGAAAAGGTGAAAGATTCAACAACTGGGGCTCTTGACTCCAAGCACTTAATCCACTAAAACACATGGCATTTGAAGTTTAAAAATTATTAGGAAAATTTCCCACTGAATATGATCTCAAGATTTTTTTGTAAAACATTAAGATTTACTAGGACTTGAATAGTATTTGAGAAGTAAGAGTGACAACACATCCAGTTTGGGGATATAAACTAGACAATTTAGACTGTAATCATGATCAGTTTATGACAGTAGCAAATAAGTGCCAAATCAGACCGATACTGTGAGATTTGCTATGCTATTTTGAATAATTTGGTTCAAATATCCATATTTGGCCAGTATATAATTCCAGTTCATTCTGGTCACATCGGAAGGGAACAAGGAGCTTCTGTACAGATTTTACGACCTGACCCTTGTAGCTCTGCCAGACCATGTAGGTTGCCAGGAACACTGGAAATGGGACAAATCACTCTTTC
>NW_006782310.1:599860-614935 GCF_000442215.2 Lipotes vexillifer | reverse complement strand
ACTCTTTCCGTCACTATTACATTTTATGTGAGAAGTGGATCAAAGACTGCAGTGGAAGGCTGCATGTAGGAACCAGCAGCTGAGCTAGTCTCCATTACCAAATAGCTACCATGCTGCAAAGGGTTAGGGATGGAAATGGCTGGCTGGAGGACAGAGCCAGAAGCAGACAAAGCAGACGGTCCCTGGCTGCCTGGCAAAATCTGGTACCTTACAGATTCTGACTGTTGGACTTGTACGGATTGGCCACGGGATTCAATCCCAGAACCACTCTCTTTGGTGGGTGGCTGAGAGTTTTTGGCTTCATCATCCATCCCAAGGCTTATCTCTGCAAGTTTTTTAAATTTGGGACTGAGTGAGTCCAAGCAGCTGTCATCAAACTCATCAGCAATAAAACTGCAACAACCCAGGGAGCCGATGGGAGAACCAGGGCCACCTGTTCCTTCGTTATCATAGATCAGCAAGCAATCGTTTGCTTCCTGGCCATCGTCTTCCTCGGCACAGGCAAATGCTTTCTAAAGGTGGAGAAAAGTGGAAAAAAATGTATCGTAAGAGACACTCAGTGGAAGAATGTAATATTATACTATTCTTAGAACTCAAGGTTTGATCAAGAATGCATGATTTAGGTAATCCATAGAAGGGAATCCTCTGTATCAGCAATCTTGTGAGAGCCTGACCCGTAAATAGGGCCTATGCCACACCTTGGAATATTCCAAGAATCCTCATCCTAAACAAGCCCTTCCTGCCAGTCTCTCCTCACACACAGTCAGCCTTCATCTGCTCTACCAGGCTAGATGCCAGCACTTGCCAGTTCTGATACCGAAACTGTAGGTGAGATCCATTCTAAAGATGCACCAACCAAGAGGCAAGCAACCTGCCTCCCAAAGTCCTCTCTGTTCTTGCACCCTTGTCCCATTTTGATTCTATGCTTCCTGACACTTCACCTAATCTTGGACCACAGCCCTCGTTCCCCCTTTTATGTTTGGGTCATTAATTCAATGGTTCTTCAACATTTTTGGACATGGACTCCTTGACAATGTGAAGAATATTCTAACCCTCTCAGAAAAATGTTTGCAGATGTATTATGACATACTTCATGGTATTGGAAATAGAAAATAAGCTGCTTTGTATTCCTAAAGAGGATGCTGCTGATCTGAAATGCAAAAGGTTTTGCTTTCTGTTGTTATTCCAGTTGGAGGAATGAGGTGCCATATTCTCTCATCTTATGTCTACCGGCCCCTTCTTCCTTTTGACCAGTAGCCGGATTTTGGCAGCCATCTTAGGTTATCTGTATTATTTTACAAGGAGCCTCTACTTTTTTTGCTTGTATTTCACCAAGCTGCAAACGAACGATCTGTAAAACTGAAGTAGAGTCAAGTAGAAAGATCTCTAATGTAAACAAGATAACAAAGCCACAAAGTTTTCCACCAAATTACCTGAGAAAAGTAGGAGTCTAGGAAGTTCATGTTTATTGCCCCTTCACCATAGTCCATGTTGGTTCCTTCCATGGAATGCCTTGTTCTCATCGTTCCGGACTGTCCTGCGGAATAGTTGCTAAGTCCAGCGGCTGCTCCGAATTCTGAAGCGGCTCCAGATCCTGCGGCGGCTCCAGATCCTGCAGCTGCTCCAGATCTTGCAGCTGCTCCAGATCCTGCAGCTGCTCCAAGCCTGGTGGTCACTTCCATTCCCGAAGCTCCTTCCATCACCGTCCCTCCAGCGTATGTATTTGTAAAAACTTCTAAAAATAGGAGAAAATTCGATAACATCTCATGCTGTGATTTGTTTTGTTTTGTTTTTTTTCCTGGTCTTTGATACCCGTGAGCAGTTGCCAAGTAAAGCAAGTATGTGGGAGAAAATACAATTTTATGACTCGAGGTGATAAGAACATCCTGCAGTCTGTTACGTGAGAGTAACAGAGGAGGTGAGGACGTAACAGAGGATATTAGCAGATGAAATAGCTCTGAAAACATGCTGATTGAAAAAATATACAAAGGAAATAGATTTTCAGTGATAACGGCCAGAAATGGAAAAGTAAAAACAGAATATTCAGCACAGAGCAATGGAAAGCTTCTAATGTAATGCTTGTTTGTTTTCAGGAAAAAAGAAATTATAATTAAGCTGTCATATTGGCTCAATATGGAAACCAAAGAGGAAACATACATAATGTAATCATGCAAATTAGCAGATGCTAATTTGGTGTCTTGGTGCTTAATGAAAATTTAATAAGCTGTGACTCTTTTGCCTGTTACTTTTACATTGCATTTTCATGGAAAGCTATTTTTTCTAGAGAATTCTGAATATAGTTTTTGCTATGTAATTATAATGGGAGAAGCAGGTAAGGATTAAGGATTAAGGTAGCTGATAAAGACAGTTACCTTTTTGGGGGAGATCTTATGCGGATTTTTCAGGCTGGACATTTAAAAACAATCTATTGCTAAGCATGGAATTAAGAAAAAATTGAATATTAGGCATTAGGTCTTATGGTTCTAGTTTACACCTTAGTTGTAGCGTTGAGATAAGATGAATAAAATAGTCATTTGGTAAACCAAAGAAATAAATAATTTCACCTATATGACAAATAAGCAATACTTGTCCCATTATGATTAAATATAAGAATTGGTAATTGAACTCAAATCAGGATCCTGTTAGCTCTGGGGAATGAAGAAGGGCAACAAGACCTAGGATGTGCACACATGAGGCTTTAACTGCAAATATTACTAATGTTGATAGACAAAGTTGGGTGGTGAGTACATAGTGTTTGTTATATTTTCCTTTACATTTTTCTATATGTGTGAAATCTTTGCTTATTAAAAAATTAATAATTGACCCCCTGAGAGTTCTACTTCAGTTTATTAAAGTTTGGAAAAGTATAACAAATCTTCAGCTAGTAAAACATGGTGACATCAGTGGACAAATGAACTTATTGAAGCCAGAGCTAGGTCACAGAATTGACTGATATACTAACAGTAAACCATTTCATTGAAACCCTATTTCAGGGGTAACATCTCTCAGTATGTGCACAAATATGCAAATTATTAAGAAAAGAATTTAGAACATTTCTTATCTTTCAGTAGTTCTTATTTAACCCATTATTGCTTTCAAAAATAAATTTTATGTTCACTTACCAGAATTTTCCATGAAATCAACTCCATTGGCAGTTATAGGTGGCACATAGATATTTGCGATTTCCTACAAACCATATGCAAAAAATAAATACATTAAAAAATGACCCAGATTTCACCAATATAAGATATGCAAATGGAGACATTACAAGAATTCCAAATTCTTCCAGGAATAACCACTTTTATGATTTGACATCTGAAGAGCTAAGATCCTAAAAGGCTCCATTCATTTTAGTCCTGACTCTCATGGGTCCTTGAGAGTCAGGAGTATCATTTTTATACCCCATTACCTCTTTATCTATATGAATATAAATCGAATTTTGTTCTGCATGATTGAAATAAATGTTATACAAAGTGTATCCTCACCTTGTCTTCAGGTTGGGCTCCTTCGATTCCCCACGGACGAATTGTTCCTTCTGAACCATCAGGCACTGGCATGAATCCACTGGTCACTCCCCCGATAGGACCGGTCCCAAAGTAACAGGTCAGCAGCAGAAGGGGGACCACTAGTACACAGGAAAACAAAATATCAGAACATTTGAATCACTTGGAAACAATTTGACATGGCAATTGTCAGAAACATTACAAAGAAAATACAATATTTTTTAACGCTTATGGATAATCTAATAGAAAGCAAAGTTCATTTCTACAAAATAAAATTTAGTAAATTAAGCATACTAAAATTTCACATGATTAGGAAACTGAAGGAGACAGATCGGGTTATTCTTGAGACACGTATATTGTTTTCTTAAAATAGGCACTGTTCGATGAATGACAAAGGTGGCCATTCAGTTCCTCAATCATTTTCCATAATATATTTTTTTTATTATTGCATTTATTTGTACATGTTGAGGCTATGTATATGGTGTCAAGTGAATACACACCTGAAGAGTCAAGATTTTAGGTGGGCATTATAGTGATTTGGTAATCTGGTCTCTAATGATCTCTTAGAGAATAGCCATTAACTTGCAAACTCCCTCAGCAACTAGAGTGATGATCTAATATCATTGCACTCTTAATTGTGACTTAGGAATTCATAACTTGGAGGAGCCTTCCTGCCTGGGTAATTACCATTCTTTCTGTGTGTATCAGTCAAATCTTAGCAATAAAGATTAACATCATTCTCAGGCTAATGGGCCAAGAGAGAATGGAGGCACTTCTCAGTCTAGGTAGTCAGTGACGGCACCTCCACCTTTGGCCTGCTGAGGCCACCTGAATCCTAATGTTTGAATTCTGTTCACTTACTGGCAGCTTACTGAGAGATTTAAGAGTATATAGCCTCTGGAGTCAGACTTCTAGGGTTTGAGTTTTGGTTCCACCATTCACCAGCTGGACAAATTATGTCATCTTTTCTTGCCTCCATTAACTGATCCAAAGAATGGGAGAATATATAGTATCTACCTCATAGATTGTTGTGAGGATTAAATGAGATAATATAGATAAAGGATGGTACTGAGTGCCATGAGGACTTGACAGTATTGTTTGGATGGGCTACATCAGTTGTACAAATTAGGTCAGTTTTATATATTTTATATATACATAAATGAAAAAAATTAGGCCAAGTATATAAAATAAAATAAGTTGGACATAATACATTTTCTCAAAATTTAACATAATGTTCATATAAGTGATACTTCTAAAGGTTTTCTTTGCTTATTGCCATTCTTAATTCTATGACTTTGTTAAATGTGTGGGAAGGGATGAATATTATAAATGGACAAATTAGTTTTGAAAAGTGATGAATATATATCTGTATGGTCAGAATTTTTAGGTGGCCATAATAGTCTTTTAGAAATCTTGTTTATCATTGTGTGTGCAATATGTATTAGGTTTTTACATATGCATCCAGAGAAAGTTCTGTCCTGCACAAAATTCAAGATACGACATTTTGTAAATGGTGATATTTCACATGAAGCAAATGTAATTGTAGGAATAACAGAGTATATTACCTCTGACTGTCATCCTGAACCACAATCCCAAATGTACAGTAGCCTAGAGGATATATGCATACCTCAAAATTCAACATTTCAAAATCAGACTTATCATTGCCACCCTACTTATCTGTGCTTCCTCTGATATTTTCAATTTCAGTTAATGGTTTCAGTAGCAGCCGAATTCAGTGGTGCCTATGGACTTCTGTTCCACTCTTCCTATCTATTTGTCTCCAGATCCTCTCCATGTACCCGCATCGTGCCTTGCACATCAATCCTTTCCTTTCCAGTCTTATGCCATGGCTCAAAACCTGGCCTCTATCATTCCTTGTGAACTATTACAATAACCTCCTAACTGTTCTTTCCTTTTTAATTTACAGTACACACTGTGCCAATGTTATCTTTCTAAAATACAAATATGATCGTGTTAGTCTTTTATTCAAATACTCTCAGCAACCTTCCTTTCCATGTGTGTGTAAGCTCTTTCAAACTAGTCCCAAAGCGTTCTCCAGTTTCATCTCCTTCACTCTCCACAATTTCCCCTTGCTTTAACCTCCCAAGGCTGTGTGCTTCCTAAAACCTGCCAAGCATTTTCTGGCTTTGGCTCACGCTGTTACCCTTTGGAAACACCTTTCCCTCTTTTTGTACTTGCTATAGCCTACTCATTTCCCAAGGCTCAAATGGATGATTCCCCTGAGTCTGTGAAACCTCTGCAATATTCCTTAGTGTTCACTTTTATTTTATATTATATTATTATATATATTACAGTTTTATCATGGTATATGTTTTCCATAGAGTTAGACATGAATAAATCTACTACTACATGAAAACCAGAATCAAGTTCCCTTTCTTGGGAACTTGATTGATCTTGACTGAACTTGATTGATTGAACTTGATTGATCTATATGAAGACTCATATATAGGTACTTGAAAAATTTTTGGTTTTGAAATTGACTAATCATGACATTAGAAAACTGAAACTCAGTTTCAGCTATTAAATGAAATGATGCATGATAGCTTTAGAATAGTAAACACTTAAGGGGAAAGAGGAAGGAGAATATATGGCATGTGTAGGAGGCCACTAAATGTATGGATAGCAATTTATTTCTTTTTTTTAAAGAGATCTGAATAAATATGGCAAATATTAATGTCTGTTAAGTCTGAGTGATGGTTATATGTTATATGATTATATGTGTGCAAATATTAGTATCTGTTAAGTCTGAGTTGTGGTTATATTTGTGCTTGTCATGGCAACTTTCTGTTCTTTGTGGTTTAAAAATATCTCACAAATTTAAAAAAATTAAATTAAGAGGTTGAATAATCATTTTAACTCTAAATGTCTATAGTTCTATAATAAATTAGGGAAGTGACTGTGAATTTATCAAGGATTTCTTTTATTTACACTATAAGAATTTGCCATGAAGTTCTTTTAAATAGAGGCTTGTTACATTCAAAATACTAATTGATTCACATGATTTAAGTGTAACTTTTTGAAACCTACCTATTAAAAAAATAAATTTTAGTTTTATTGAAAAATAATACATGTATGTAATTTCCCTCAATGTGTTCAATAAACTTAATATATTAAGTATGAGAGCCTTATAGGAGTATATTTTCAGGTAGAAAGCTATTCTGAGGAAATTCTAGATTAAGTAATAACTTCTCAGAGTCTGTGATATATTTATGTGCATCATAAAGCTCAAGGCTTATGATATCTTATATATTTTCCCTAAATTTATTTGGTCAGGGTTCTATTTTATTTTAGAATTTCATGAGATTTGTATACAAAACAGACACTTTAGAAAGTGCCACACTCATGGATAAAGTCATTATTTTGACCATGAACATCATGGCCAGTGTGTAGACTATTCATGCTTCATTTTTTTCCTTCTTGAGTCTTTCGTGTTGTTTTCTATATGTCTAACATATACGACTTGCTTCTCTGTATTATAAATACAGATTGTTGGCAGGTGACGTGTCAGCTTTAAACATTTCTGATTTTTCCTGAAAATGCCATTTCCGATTCTTCCTGAAAATGCCATTTCCCCTCAGCTTTGCCTCTAAAACAACTGCGGAGATGCATTGTCCATGCAACGGGAAGGCCTCTGCATGTGCTGACACCCAGTGCAAGCAGGATGATGCTGCGGCATACTCACACAGCAGCAGCAAAAGACCGAGGAGCAGTAGGCCGATGGCAGCAGGCCCCAGCTTCTCAGGCGTCTCTCCATTAGGGGTCCAAGGGGTTGTGGTCGGGGTCCAAGTTATACAGGTGTTACTGTTGTCACACTGACAGACTTTCAGAGTCAAGTTCTCCGGGGTCCTGCACCAATTACCCTCGTTGTCCGTGATGACCAGTGAGATTCTGTACACACCGGGAGATACCGGCTGCGTGCTTTGTAGGATTGCGGAGGTGTCTGAAGGGAAACAACCAAACAAATCAGCAGTAGAACAAAGCGTATCTTGCTCCTTGTTCTGAAAACTATGTTTTTTTTTTTTCTTTTTGGTGAACAGAACCAGAGTTGCCATAGACATCACTGTCACAAATAGTAGGGTGAGGCTTGAGCAGATATGAGGGCTTTCAGAGATTAGTGGGTGTATGGGGCTGTACTTCCTCCTGTCCTCCTGTCTGCCCCAGATGGGCCCATTATTCTCCCCCGTGAAAACTCAGTCCTATATTTTTCCTGTGGTACGCGGGCCTCTCCCTGTTGTGGCCTCTCCCGTTGCGGAGCACAGGCTCCGGATGCACAGGCTCAGCGGCCATGGCTCACGGGCCCAGCCGCTCCGCGGCATGTGGGATCCTTCCAGACCGGGGCACGAACCCATGTCCCCTGCATCGTTTTTTTGCGGTACGCGGGCCTCTCACTGTTGTGGCCTCTCCCGTTGCGGAGCACAGGCTCTGGATGCACAGGCTCAGCGGCCATGGCTCACGGGCCCAGCCGCTCCGCGGCATGTGGGATCCTTCCAGACCGGGGCACGAACCCATGTCCCCTGCATCGGCAGGTGGACTCTCAAACACTGCGCCACCAGGGAAGCCCCTCAGTCCTATCTTGATTTTCCCCCAAAAGAGGAGGGGAGATGGGCATCATTTAAATCCCAGGCCTCCTTCTTCTGGGACTTAACCACTCTTCTGTACGTCTGCACCAACCCCTGGACCCTGGTGTAGACCTCTGAATGTATCCCTTCCGCTTCACTCCATGCTTTGGTGCCTGACTTATCAAGACTGAGTTTCTGCTTTGGCTGCTGCTACTTCAGCTGCTCCTGTCAGTACTCGTCCCATGAGCCTAATGCCAGTTGTATGGGATTCCCAGAGGTGAAGGCCTGTTGCTTCTCTGACTCATGAGCAATGATCGTTCTCCATTCTTCATTGCTATGCTATCCCTTCCTAAGTGGGCTCCAGCAGCAGCTCTCATAAGCTGTAGGGTTGTATCCCTTGAATCATTCTTGACCCCATCATGCCCCTTGACACTGTGCCCAATCCACCTAGTCCAACCACTGCTACCTTGCCTACCCTCACCCACACAGGTGTGCCTAGTGCCAGGTCCTGTCTCTCTATGATGTTTCTTTTGTAGCCTTTTCACTGGACCTGTGTCTGGTAAACCCATTTGGCTACATGCACAGTTTGGAGCTAGATCCCTACACCAGGATCAGTAAGAGCCCAGGAAAGAAGGCCACGGAGAACAAGATGCCTTTGGTGACTCTAGCAATGGCAGATCCCTATGACTAGGGTACCACAGAGTAAGCACATTCATGAAAGGAAGCAAGATTAGTTCAGAAAAGAGCTAGAGATAAGTGAGTTCATTTACAGAGGATTTGAAGTGGCCTGCTGGTCATTATAAGATCCTAAAAGGGAGAAGATTCTTATTGTCTAATGGCTTTTTCTGTGAGACTCCTGGAAAACAGAGGAAATATGAAATTAGCATGATAAAGATTAGGAGAAAAGGAAGGATGGATTAGCTCTTGCCCATTGGCTAATAGGTTTACAAATTTCAGTCCACCATGCTCTCAAGATTCCTGACTAGTGACAGACTAGTGACAGCCTTGAGCAGGCTGACCCCTTCAGTGCTTCATGTCTGTTTACAGCCTGAAGACATGAAGGCTGTATTTAGAAACCTAAACAGCTCTGCAGTAAAATAGGTGCCTGACTCTAATCATTTTATTTTTATTTTTTTGGGGTGCTGTGGAGATACAGATAAAGATATAAAGATATCCAAAAATCGGAGTCCACATGAAAAGCAGAAAATATTAAATAGTGCTAATATTATATTATATCATACCTTTTCTTTCCTGAAGAGAGAAGAAATTCATGAGGCTAGGACCTCATCTTCATTACAAAGAATTTTAAAAACTACTCTTGGAAAGGAACTGCTCCCAAATGAACTCTCTCTTAACCTTCTGGAAAAATAAAGGAGCAGCAACTTTCATTTGTGGAAGCAGCTTTACAAGTACTCACCATCAAGTTTTGTGATCTTCCACTCTGGCACTTTTGTAGTTTGCTTGTCCTGTGAAAATGTGTAGGAGCCAGTATATTCATCCTTGTCCAGTAATACAGCTTTGACAACCACGGAAGATGATGAACTACAGATTGTTTTCTTTTCCAGGACAATTGTTGGACAATTTACATTAAAATCAGGTAGTTGGACATGTATGGTGCCTGTAGCAGTTTCACCTGTTTTTTCTGTAAGAGTGACATTTTAGTGTTAGAGAAATGTACACAAGTTGTACAAAAAATAACTAAATAAATAAACCTTTAAAATTTCTCTCACATGCAGCCAGATTAGCGTATCTACTCATGAGAAATTGTATTCGTTTGTCCCACAAGTAAAAAGATGTCACCCAATTTCCACACCTTGTTGAGAGCAAATTTAAATTTATCAACTTGGCAGATGTCTTGCTTAGAAGCATGGCTATTAATTTAATATGCTTGGAACCAAGACCTATAAGGTGATAAATTCACTGATTACAAATGAAATCAACATAAAAATAATAGTTTTCTTAAATGTATCCTACTGCACGAGCCCAGACCGTGTGAAAGATTTTTGCTTCTAAAGCTTGAGCCAAAGTATTTGGAATAAACTATGATTTATTTTTATTACCCAAAATATAAAGTTTATTGAAGAAAAATTTTTTAATGCTGACAATCAAAAACAATAAAATAAAAATCTCTCAGTGGTGGGATTCTGAATTATTTCTGTTGTTTCCCATAGTGCTTTTTTCTGTTTTCCCAGATAATGTGATCTTGGGTGTTTATTCTTTTGTTTTATATTTATGTTTGCTGATCGCCTTGAGCATAAATTAATTTTGCACTTAGGGAAACACACATAGTCAGTAAGTATTATTTTAAAGACATTTCAAAAGATTTTTATTGTTCAATGACATAAGTGCTTGAGGTCTCTATAAGTAACTCACTCTGTGTGTAAGTAACTCACAAAGGCACCTCACATTGGAGCTGAGCTTCCCTGATAAGCTTTCTGTCTCAATCTTTATCCACCTTCTCAAACCCAGAAATTCCTGCCCCAACAGCCAAAAATAGGACCAACACAGAATTCACTGGTCCAACAAACTCCAGTGAGAAGCTGGGATGCTCAGTCTTCTCCTGGATTTAGCCACCTCAGACTTGAGACCCAGGGCCCCTAAGATAATTAACTTCATCTAATGATAAAGGTAATATGTTAATAATCACAATCATCTATTCATCAAGAAATGCCAGTTGGAGTAACATTTCTCTAAAAATGAAATAAGTTTTCTTACCATCTGTGGCCAGAACCTCAGCTGTGATTGTCTTGTTAACCATGACAGTAGCATCCCGAACAGTATTTTTGACAAATTTGATTTGAGCAGTGTTTGAATCAATAGTTAGCAAACCACCATCATTACGTTCCAAGATGTATCTGTTTTGTAATAGAAAACAACAATAGGTTCTTTTTTCAAACATGGAATGTTACCTATTTAATGAAAATGACTCATTAATATTTATTTATACTTAGTATAAGACTATGAAATATACTTTTATAAAAGCAGCAGAAGCTTAACATATTAGCACAGACAAGCAGTATTTCATAGTCCTTAAGTATATGTTAGCCTGGTTTTTCAATTTTCTGCTCTGCTCAGTAAAATAACTGTGTCTTTGTTCTTTTTTTTAATGAAGATTATTATATTGTTTTATTTTAAAATTTCTTTTTGGCTGCGTTGTGTCTTTGTTGCTGCATGGGATTTCTCTAGTTGGGGCGAGCGGGGGCTACTCTTTGTTGCGGTGCGCGGGCTTCTCATTGTGGTGGCTTCTCTTGTGGAGCACAGGCTCTAGGTGCGTAGGCTTCAGTAGTTGCAGCACGTGGGCTCAGTAATTGTGGCACATGGGCCCAAGAGCATGCAGAATACAATAGTTATGGCACATGGGCTTTGTTGCTCCGTGGCATGTGGGATCTTCCCGGACCAGGGATCGAACCCATGTCCCCTGCATTGGCAGGTGGATTCTTAACCACTGCACCACCACGGAAGTCCCTGTGTCCTTGTTCTCTATACGGCAGCAGCTACTTTGCATGGTGCTCTACTATTTTAGGCATATGTGTCTTGTATGTGCTGTTCTATCTGACTGCACCACGGTCTTCTGGTGAAATTCGACTCTTTTTTAAGGCTCAACTGAAAGTCTCCATGAAACTTTTTCCTGATCTCTCTAGACAGGCTAAGTCATTCTCTTCTTAGCTTCCACTTTAACTTATGCTTATGCTGCCTTTGCTTATAGCATGCCTCTTCTTGAGTTATATGGTTCCTTGAGCTGGCTGCTTTGTATCTCTTTGTATCCTTGGCACAGAATAGTTTAGATGTTATATTGTAATAGTTTATAAATTAAAACTAGTCAAGGTAAACAACAAGGTCCTACTGTATAGCACAGGGAATTATGTTCAATATCCTGTGATAAACCATAATGGAAAAGAATATGAAAAAGATTATATATGTATAACTGAGTTGCTTTGCTGTACAGCAGAAATTAACACAACATTGTAAATCAACTAAACTTCAATAAAATTTTAAAAAGTTCAAGGAATACTAAAATATTAAAATAAAATCTCACTTGACAAATAAGGCAGCTTTGCCAGTGTCTTCGTCAATGGCTTGATATGATCCCAAGATATAATTGATCAGGTTTTTACTGCTTGTGCCTTTTGGGACAGTAAATGTCTTGGAAGGAGGACGGAATATAAGTCCTTCCCTCATATTTATTACTTGGATTATGAGTGAGGTTGACTGGACTGTATATAGAGAGAGAATTGATTTGTGAAATTCAGCTTTGTTTCTGACGGCGATACCAAGTTGCAAACTTTGTAGTTTTTCATAATCTAGAGCCTAGAGTAAAAATAAAATTAAAAGGAAAGAGACGTTACAAAAATACGATCTGGAAAGAGGACAAGAGAGCTCTATGTTACGTGCTATGAATGAATCCTTTATTTCTATACAGCAAAACGGTTTCACAGATCTTCGCAATGCTGTGATGAGAATCCTTTAGAATTTGTAACTCATGAAACCTCAGTTTGGTAACGCATACTTACAAAGCAGAGTACTTCTTTTTAGACTAACAAAACATCTTTATAGTTTCTTCAGGCTGTGTGGTACAGTGGAAAGAATCACAAATTTTCTATGGTAACATGGTTTGAACCCTGATTCTGCTACTTAATAGCTATGTGACTCAGGGCACAATATTTACTATCTCTGATCCTCAACTTTTTGCTTCTGGTAAAAAACCCTTACCTCATCAGATTGTTGTAAGGACTGAACTAATTAAGGCCCATAATACATTCCTGTAAATGGCAGCTACGTCCATTCACAGAATAGTTATTGGATTCCTGTGCAATAATATCCCTTCTGGCTTTAAAAATTCCCTGTTGGCAAAGATAAGGTATCCTAATAAACTTGGCTGGCAAATAGGCCTCTGCAAAACGATGAGTGGGTGCCCCACCGACTCTCCATAGAACCATTTTCAGATAGTCCTGTGTGTTACCTATTTGTTTAACTCTGTTATTGAGTGGCCCAATCAAGGCCTGAGGTATCCCAGGATAGCTTTTTCCAGTCACTAGTCAATTTTTTAAGGGTGATGGGATAAGGAAATGTTCATTTTGGTTACATTTGTGTATAACTGAAAATAATTAAGGTATGAGAACCAGATTTGAGTTTTAACTTTGCAATGACTGGTTTTGTGGGCTCAAGTGTTTCCTAGTGGGGAAGAGGAAAACGATGCTTAAATAGGTAATTATAATATAAGGGGTAATTGACAAAAGAGATTACAGAGTCTATGTGTGAAAGCGAGTGAGGACTTGTACTTGAGAAAGTCAGGAAAGGCTTCCGAGAGGTTTTCATGTGAGCAGTGATACAGGCTGAGGAGGAGTTATTCAGGCAGAGTGAAAGCACTTGCAAATACCAGAGTTACAGAAGGTGATAAGGAGATGACTGCTGAGAGGCCTTGGATGCAATTCTGAGGGGGCTGAAGGTCATCTCAAAGGCCAGCAGGAGGTCATCACCCTGGCTGCATATTAAGAGTCCCCTGAGGAGCCTTTAAGAACCGCTTGCTGCCTGGCCTTCCCTGCAGACCAACTGAACCAGTAGTTCCTGACTTGCCGCAGGCTGGAAGAAGCTGCAGGTGATTCACATGGACAATCTTGATTGAGGGCCATTTTCACAGCCAATGGAGAACAAGGAAAGTTTTTAAAGAGGAGAGGAACTGGTCCAAATTGGCTTTAAGACAAATGTGGTCGAAGGAGAATGAAGGGAAGTATACACAGGAGGTAGGTACGTCAATCAGGAAGGGAGGGGGCAAGGCTGAGAAGAACACAGGCTGTGAGAAGGAAGACCAGGGCTAGACTTTAAGGGCAGTTTCTAGGGCAGAATTTGATGTCTGGCTCTAGGTGGTGAGAAGATGCCACGACTGAAGGACAAGGCCCAGGTTTCTAGTTTGGGAGACTGGATGACACCAACACAGAAGACTGGGAATATCTCATTCCTCGGCATTGTTGGGAGTTTATAACAAAACCCTTGCAACTGAGGATGGCTGTAACCCACTCTGAAAAGCAGAGTAATAGCAACCACTTATGTGGCTTCCAACAATCTAGAATTCCAGGGATCTCCCTGTTAAGGAATATTATGGATCTGTCATTCTACTGGAGTCACAGAATTAAAGAGAGAAGCTCCCATATAGTCCAATGTTCTATGGCAAGGAATGTCCTGAAATAGTGGTAATATTTTTCTAGTCTATACAATATCCAGGCATAAATAGCCTTATGTTATTTCAGATGAAGGGTCTATTGTAGCCAAGCCTGTTAAATGGAAGTGTTACTCAGTTATTTATTTTTTATTTTTCAGATTTAGTTTTTACATTTCCATTTTCTAGAAAAAGTCACATTTTTTCCCCCTCTGAGGACCGTAGCTAATCCATTTAAAGTAAGTTGGCAAATTCACAAGCAGCTATTCCATGTATTCTTGTCTGTTCCCGAGTTTAAGTCAGGAAGTGTGTTTTACTTTCTTGCGCATAAAACAGGCACACCGATAAATATATGTATATTAGTGTGTTTGTGTTTCTATAGAAAGTGTGATAGCTTGGAAGGAAACAAATCAACATGTTAAGAGAATTTCCTTAGGTAATGGGGCTATGTGTGTCTTCAAAATTCTATCTACTTTTATGTGTTTTTTACGTTTTCTATAAAGAAGTGGTATTATTATTCATAAGTGAATAAAGTTTATTTATGACAGTTTTGGTTAAAATATAGTCATAGTTTTGGTTAATACAGAACATTTTTCCCACTAAAGGGAAATCAGACCTTACCTGAACCACCTTCAAGATGCCTTCGTTAGTCATGGGATCAGTTTGTATTTCAAACCAATTCCCATCATTTCCAGAGGTAAAGAAATACTCTGCAAGCCAATTATCTGTGAACTCTTCATCCAAATCTATTACTTGAAATCGAAGCAAGTCAGAACTTAAAGTGTTTTCCTTGATACTTGCTGAATACTAAAAAAAAAAAAAAAAAAAAAAAAAAAAA
>NW_006782310.1:583450-599850 GCF_000442215.2 Lipotes vexillifer | reverse complement strand
AAAAAAAAAAAAAAAAAAAAAAAAAAAAAAAAGCAAACTTTAAGGCTCACTGGCAGGTTTTATCTAAATGAATTATATTCGTTCTGAATGGCATTAGTCATTAATTCTCTAATTATGTATTGCCTCCTTGCTGGTTACTGAATTCTTATATTTTACAATAGCTTATTTTAAAAGAAAAGTGCAGAGAGCTTAAATAAAAGCCAGCAAGCAGGCAAATCCTGGATTAGGATGGCAAGGTATAACCTAAAAAATATATAGAATTATTTTTCAAGGAATGAAAGGCACACCTGCAATTCTGTGAAGCTTGGGATATTATCGTTGACATCTTTCACTTTAATGCTACATTCACATTGTGCTGCAAGTCCTTCTCCATCTTTGTCTGTACCACTCACAACCAGCTGATACATGCTAACTTGCTAAATTTGGAGAAAAAAATAAAGAAAAATGATTAATCTCTAGTGCCAGAGATACGAATGACAACTACTTGCTTCCTATGGGAAGGAGGTGAAAATATTCAAGTTCATGGTTCATTCTCTAGAAGGACCACACGCACTTCATTGCCCATGATAGAGGAGGTATGTGGGGGCTCTGGATGGTTAGGTGGAAGTCTTTATGAGGCTAGTACAGGTTTTCTCTGAGCTTCTTAGGGCAGGATAGTACACTTAGAGCAAAAAGGGATAATGAGGATGGTGGGATGTTTATCGGAGGGAAACTCACAGAGCTTCCCTGCTGGTCTGTTTGGAAAATCACTTGTATAAAAGTTACACAGAGTCTGACGGGGTAGCGTGCATTGATGGAGATGTGGTGGTAGGACAATGGAGCAGAGAGAGGAGGAGGATTCTTTAGTATTCCGGAAGTAGGGGTAGATTTGAAAGAAGTAAGGAGAAAAAGCACGACACCAGAGAAGGCTTTACTCCAGATAGAAATTTCTCCCTCCATCTAAGAAATTTCCTTCTCCTCCATCATATGAGGGATTAACCCCAGTTCAGTCTCTGTCGTGCATGCAATGCCTTCCCTTACTCCCCCGCTTTAACTCCCACAGGTATGCTGATACTTGTTTCCTTAGGTACAGTTGATTGCGCAGGTCTCAAGTACACATCCCACCCCAGCAGAATCACACTAGGATGCAAGGAGTTTCCCCAGATTGGGCCACGTGAGTCCTGGGAACCTCTATTCCCTCCTCCTTTCATTCTCAGGTAGAAAGGAGTCACCTCTCTTAGCATTCTTACAACCGAATCCTGAGTTACTGAACGCTCCCCAGTGCCTTGCTTTACCTCTCGATCAAGTGAATTGGTCAAAGTGTGGACTTCCCCGGTGTGTCTGCTTAGGAGGAACATGGGTGTGCCTGCAGGTTTCTGAGAGATAATTTTGAAGGCAATTTTAGAGTTCAAGTTGTTTGGTTCATCTGCATCTGTGGCATTTAGGATCATCACCAGTGAGTCTAGGAATACGGAAGAAGTTTATTAAAGAATATGTAAAGATTGACATTATGTTCACATGAAATATTCAGCACAATTTCAAACTGATCTTTGTCTTTTAAGATCTTAAAACTAGAGGGCTTCCCTGATGGCACAGTGGTTGGGAATATGCCTGCCAATGAAGGGGACATGGGTTCGAGCCCTGGTACAGGAAGATCCCACCTGCCGCGGTGCAACGAAGCCTGTGCGCCACAACTACTGAGCCTGCGCTCTAGAGCCCACAAGCCACAACTACGGAAGCCCGCACGCCTAGAACCCGTGCTCCGCAAGAGAGAAGGCACCACAAGGAGAAGCCCACGCACCGCAAGCTGCTCTCCGCAACTAGAGAAAGCCCGTGCGCAGAAACAAAGACCCAGCGCGGCCAAAAATAAATAAATAAATTAATTAATTAAATAAATCTATTTAAAAATTTTTTTAAAAAAATCTTAAAACTATCTGTGTGGCAGACCTACTGGAGAACGGACTTGAGGATATGGGGAGGGGGAAGGGTAAGCTGTGACAAAGCGAGAGAGAGGCATGGACATATATACGCTACCAAACGTAAGGTAGATAGCTAGTGGGAAGCAGCCGCATGGCACAGGGTTATCAGCCCGGTGCTTTGTGACCACCTGGAGGGGTGGGGTAGGGAGGGTGGGAGGGAGGGAGGGAGACGCGCAAGAGGGAAGAGATATGGGAACATATGTATATGTATAACTGATTCACTTTGTTATAAAGCAGAAACTAACACACCATTGTAAAGCAATTATACCTCAATAAAGATGTTAAAAAAAAAACAAAACAAAACAGTGTGGGGCTTCCCTGGTGGCGCAGTGGTTGAGAATCTGCCTGCCAATGCAGGGGACACGGGTTCGAGCCCTGGTCCAGGAAGATCCCACATGCCGCGGAGCAATTAGGCCCGTGAACCACAACTACTGAGCCTGCGCGTCTGGAGCCTGTGCTCCGCGCCTAGAGAGGCTGCGATAGTGAGAGGCCCACGCACCGCGATGAAGAGTGGCCCCTGCTTGCCGCAACTAGAGAAGACCCTCGCACAGAAATGAAGACCCAACACAGCCAAAAATAAATTAATTAATTAAAAAAAAGACAAAAAAACTATCTGTGCGCTAAAAAAATATTACATGTCACTTGCAATATCTCTTACTGTCTCTGTCAAGCAGGTGAGCTGCGCTGCCTTCTGTAAAAATCCTCCACTTCTCACTAAGCCTTGGTTGGTTGTGTTGAGGTTGGGACTATTTTCTCTTTATTTTTTCCCTTGCTGGTTGGCCTTATAATTCTCCCTTCCCCCCCATTATCCAAGTAGTGAGTGTATCTCTGTCCCTTATAATCTAAATAAGCATAACTGATGCATCCAGGTTGCCTAAAGCCACCTCCTTAGCTTTGTGACGAGGATAAGCTTTGACTTGATAACACAATCACGACTTGGAAATATAGTACACTGGCAGTGGACAAGTAGCTCAACCACAAATATTAGAAAGGAAGACTCAGGTTATCTTGATGAATTTTTCTTCAAAACTACTGATGAAACTAAGAGGATAAATTAGCTTGTAAAAATGATGTACTATAGTGATACTTGTATCTGAAAAAAAAAATTAAAAATGGTAGTTACTGCAAAAGACTTACTCGAAGCACTATTTTCTTCAATTTCACCCGTGAACATACTTTGTGAGAACACTGGAGCATTGTCATTTATATCTAAAATTTTGACTGTTAGTATAAGTGGTTTCTCTGCATCTTGTCCCAGGACACTGAGAGCACGACAGGTAATCTAGAAAAGGAGGGGAAATGTTAATTAACATTCTACAAACTTTAGTTTGCCTACTATTAAAACTTGTAGAGACAAGGCCTCTCCTGGCATGTACAGTGCTTTTGTGCAAAGAGGAAAAGTATTTCCCCAGAGAGGAGACAAAGCAGGAAAAAGTGCCGACTCTGGGTGTACCAGTTGGGCAAATTGCCCCTTCCTGCAGGCTGGTACGTGTCTCCTGGCAGCATGAAGCTCTTGGCAAGCAGCGTGCTGGAGTTGAGCGCTCATGCATCCTCCTGGGGTATTCCTTCAGGGGCACAACCATAAGGGGAGGCTCTTTGTGTTATTTGATTTTTAAATTTTTTGGCCATGCTGCGAGGCATGCAAGATCTTAGTTCCCCAACCAGGGATCGAACCTGCGCCCCCTGCAGAGGAAGCGCAGAGTCTTAACCGCTGGACCGCCAGGGAAGTCCAGGGGAGGCTCTTTGTAGAGGGACTAATATTGTTATTTGTTGGTGGATGGATTCATGCACTGATCTCTCTTCTAAATTAACCTCCTAAAGCCACTGTGCACCAGGGGAAGGGTGGCCGATATCGAGGACACAAACTTACCTGGAAGCTTGGGGTTACCTCACGATCAACTATGGCTGTTATGTTAATTTCTCCAGTGTTTTTGTCAACAATGAAGATTCCCAAAGGTGGCTGATCGATTCCTATTCCAGAAATGTGGTAGGTAATATTCTGGGTTGCGTGGAAGTCTGAAGTAATCTGTAGCCCAAAATACCGAAAATGTTAAGGTGATCATCACTCAGGCCTATTCCTTCCCCTCCTCTCCTCCATACTCTCAAGTCAGCTATTCATTTTATTCACACTTTCTTGACACTGTGCTGTTTCCTTTTTTGCCTTGATAGATAGTAGGAGTGTGAAATAAACGCAAAATGTTTGCTTCTGTTGACCACTATGGACCAGTGTGTTGGTAAATCATTCTGGCTTTAGAATATTTGCCCAGATTGTGGTCACCATGGTGATGTTGAAAGGTTGGGAGAAAGTCAAGGACACTTGATATTGACAAGGCTACTTCTGAATGCTCCCTTCCTTCGCAGGTAACATTAAAAAAACAAAAAAGACGTTTATTTTAGTTTAAAAAGGAGGAGCTGGAGAAAAAAAGGGAAAGGGATTATATAGTAAGTGTTAATATTAGAATGCATTGCTTTTATTATTATTTTTTAAACTTTTTAATAGGGAAAACTTCAAATATATTATAAAGTTAGAAGAGTATAATGAACCTGATATATCTCATCACCCAGCTTCAACAATTCTGAATACATGGCCAATCCAATGTTGACTCTCAACCATCTTTAATTATCTTATTGCTGTGTATTGGTATGGTATGATTTCAAATCCACTTTAAAAAGAAATCTAAGAATAAATTTGTTTTGTTCTAAGAGTGAAGTTGCTTACGTTGAGGAAGCTGTGTCAGGATGTCGTCATGGACATCCGTGGCTGTCAATAAACAGTAGCTCAGCTATTGGGGAGCAATGTTTGGGGCTTATTGATACGAACATGTGGAGCAGCCATTATGGCTGGGGGACATTTAAGCTTTAAATATCAAGAGATTATGAGGACCTCTTGAGAGTGTTCAGTCTGGGCAAGGCAACTCTTTGCTGACCTAAATAGCTCTCTTGAAGACGTTGGGGCATTATTAGCTCCTGCCTGGGCAAGGGAGCTCTTTGCCTGGCAGTGGTGAAAACCACGATCTTGCTTGCCAGTACCACCGCCTCTGTTCCCTAGTAACGTGCTCTAGTGATAAGGGACTTGTGTTTTTGCACTGGACATCAGCTTGTGGTTGACTAAACTGACTCTCCCAAGAACCAACTCCTAGAAAAGTACAACTCAACTACATTTGTACTGTATTCCTTTAACCTCTCCCTTGCCTGGAACAATAGTGTGATTTATCTACTTGTGGTTAGGAGTACGGTATTTATTGGTTTATTGAGAGACATTATCTTATATGTTATTGGCTTGTGAAATTATTATAACTCCTGCAGTGAACCCGTGTTAAATAAATTACTGATAAAAATCTTATTCTCTGAGCATAATTTGCTGCCCCAAACAAAGCACTTTCCATATAATTTTTCTATTTGTTTGCTAGAATCTGAATCCAAAAAGGTTTATCCGTTGAAATTGATTGAAATGCCTCTTAATTACGTTTTATTACTCTAGAAGCTATAGCTCCTTCATCTGTCTCTCTTTTAAATTGTTATTACTATTATTACTGTGTTTTTTGTTTTGTTGAAGATACCAGGTTATTTGTTCTGTGGACTCTTCAGTCTGCATTATGCTAATTGGAATTGCCGTGTTATTTTAATTTACATCTAGTACATCTATTCTGAAAACATTACTTCTGCTCATAAGACTTACTGTGGCAATTGGATTTCTTCTCGAGTTGTCTTCTTCTTCTCTGCAGGGTCTTGCAAATTTCACCCATTCACGTTTGTATCTCCTTTTGCCTTGTTGTACCGCTGTCTCATATTCTTCATGTTGTCCTTTTGTCTTATGGAAAAAGGGATTCCATTTTTATTATGCACATTGTTGGAACTTTTTGCTTTGAGTATTAATTATAGACACCTAGGTTGAGGAGCCTCCTATGTTTCAAGATCTCTAAGACTGTTAAATATCTAATTTTCTCTCCCTCACACTGTCAAGCAAAGAAGAAACATTAAATAACTAGAATAGCTACAGAGCTATATGATTTTTAATATTAGCATTTAATCATATTTTATATTTTCTATATATATTCCACAACATCTAACTATTCTGTGCATAAAAGACAGGTTTAACGAAAACCTGTTGACTTATTTAAGATACAAAGAATGCATGAGATAAGTTACAATAATGACACTTATTCTTGCTAGTATTTAAATATTATTAGGTTAGCAATTAGAATTTTAATTATATTTTCACAATTAAATTATTAAATAATTTAAAACATTAAATATTTATTTTTCCTGAGTACAATTTTAATTTTTTAACTAAACTATTACTTTAATTACAAAAAACTTTTTCATACTTTACCTCTATTCTCAATTCTCCATGAACCAAAAGGACCACCTGTAGACATTTAAATAAAGTCAAATTAAATGTGAATTCTTCAAATAAGTAATTATATAAGATAATAATCCTGGTTTTTACATTCTGCTGTTCATATTGTAGTTTGTTTCTATTTCAAAAGAAGTAGATTTGGAGATGCAGTATTCAAAGGACAAAATCCTTCCAAAAAAAAGAAAATACTCTTTGTATAAACAAGTTCGTTCAGTTCTTTAATCTGACTACAGCATTTCAATGATGGTACACAGGAGAATCTATTGGACTTTTCAAAATTCTAACAGTTGTTGCAGCAACCAGACATTTCTTACCTGGCTGCTCTATAAACACTTCCCTGGAGCTATGGAAGCTATTGCTTTGGGAAACAATGATGAGCATCATTGTGATAAGCTTCAGAAAGTGCCATAGGAGATTATTAAACGCCATGACCTACGCTACTGACTTGTACAAAGGCAATGCTGTATTAGTTAGTTGCAATTGCAGGGTAAGGCATTTTCTTAGTCATATAAGAGTGAAGAGAGTGGAAAGGAACTAGTCTAATTTAGAGAATGAAACGTAAAAGATCGGGATATGCTATTCCAACCACTAGTGTTGTTTTCTGTGGGACATGGATCTGCGCATCTCTGCCTTACTAGTTCAATTTAAATTTGAGCTTAATATTCATACTGATCTGAAAAAAACTAAAAATAAAGATAAAATGAAGCCAGGTGGGCCAGGGTCTTCACTTTCTCAAAAGCATACAGGACCTTCATCTGTGTCATTTTCCCCCTGGAATGCATTCTTCTTTCCCTTTACAGACTTAAATATTACTCATCCTTTAAGATCATTTCAAGTTCCAACAGTCTCCCTGAAACTGTCCTTACTGATGTCTCCTTTTCTGTGTTTGTACAACACATATTCTATAACATGCAGTTTCGCTCGTAATGGTTTACCATGATTTATTTTTTCTTATGGCTTTATGTGCATTGTGATATCGAGCCAGGAGAATTGCAAACTTCCCAAATCATTGCTTCTGTATTATTTTTCTTCTTGCAATTCGTACAATACCTGTCCCTCAGCAGATGTTTAACCACTATTTTGTGACTCACGGATTACCTAATCTGAAGAGAATCTGGTAGGGAAAAGACTGTGAAAAATAAATCAGAAGAAAAAAATGACTATTTTTCTGTGTCAGTTGCTATTCATAGAGCTTTATGTTTACTATCTCACTTAGTATGGCAGTCCTCTGAAGGAGATTCTATCATTGTAATCCTTATTTCATGGATGAAGAAATGGAGACATGAGAGAATGAGTACTTTGCCCCAACTAACAGCCGCAGGAGAGCCAGGATTTGAACCCCTGCAGCCTGACTCTAAAGCATGCACATCACCACTACACTAGATTCTAAACAAAGTCAGTGTAAATAAATAGAAAAAAAACTAGTCATAGAAAGAAAGTTATATGATAGTTTAGATTTCTTCCTGGCAAAGGCTGCAGTTATTCCTGAAACAATGTAGATTTATTACATTGTTTATTTTGGAAGGTTATAATAAAGAGGCAGGTCCCAGTCTGAACCAAAGGAATAATCATACCGGACATAGAATGCCAGGACCCTTCCATTCTAAAAATTTCAGTAAAATCTTTATTTCAAAGGGTGTTTTTTAAAATTGTCATGAAAAAGAACCATTACTTGTGGTTCTAACAGGTCTCAAAATGATTTTACAACTTTGCTGCTCTTTATTAAACAATAACATGAGTTACTTGGGAGAAAAGACCAGAGCAATGTAGTCATTGTACTACTTTCTCAGTTCATAAGAACAACTCAGCCACACGTGAGAGGAGGGATGGACCAGGCACAATGTCTTTTACAGGAAAACCAGAAAGAGTCATCCAGAAAATATGAATCATGTTTGTACTAGCCCCACGGAGAATGATTCTTCTAGTAGACGTTAAGACATGATTTCTGTTTTCCTGGGAAGCAAAGGAAGGACAAACCCTGAACTATGGAAAATGAGCATTGCAGACAGGTGTTTCTTATTTGTTCAATCATTTCATTGAATCAGAGCCCTTAGAGAAGTCACTCAGCCAGACCTTTACTGTTTCCCATCCTCTCTTTTAAAGTCAGGCCAACAAGAATGTTCTCCAATTTTAGGGAATATTGTGAAAATGGGATTATTTTTGTATTTCTAGGAATATGGGGCACTTCTGAATAATGCAGTGATCTTTATATATGTATTGAGACATATAATCATAGGCTTACATTATTTCGAATAGTGTTTTAAAAAATCTTTCCTATTTTAGTTCATTAATACTTATATGTGGCTACTTAGATGTTTTAGTTACTTTGTTCATATAAGTATTTTGAATATGTAATAAATATTTCAATAGCTTCTTGACAATGTAAATCAACGAAGTTTTCTTTTTTTGTGGCCTAGAGTCTAGGAAATACCAGTGTGGAGAAAACACTCCATATCTTGAGAATTTCTTTACTTTTCTTTCTTCCCTTTGTTTCCAGGTTATTTTTATTATTTTTTTTTTTTATTTTTATTTTTTTGCGGTACCTGGGCCTCTCACTGTTGTGGCCTCTCCCGTTGCGGTGCACAGGCTCCGGACGCGCGGGCTCAGCGGCCATGGCTCACGGGCCCAGCTGCTCTGCGGCATGTGGGATCTTTCTGGACCGGGGCACGAACCCGCGTCCCCTGCATCGGCAGGCGGACTCTCAACCACTGCGCCACCAGGGAAGCCCTATTTTTATAATTTTGACTACATGGTTTTTAAAGCATTGATATGGTCTAAATACCTTGGCATATGTAAGAATTAGAAATATTTTATTAAAAGCAAATGAGATTATTAGGTTAAAAAGCATATGACATAAAGTGATTTGATATTCACATGCCCTATTTGCTAATTAAAATGTATGTAGTTATATCATTAAGATTCCTATTGAGTATGGTAGGTCCACAATAAATATATTTTGAGGATATGGGTGACTGGATTTTTAAATATCATATATAATAACAATTGCTTTTTCCTGAGTTGGCCAAGGTTTTATTTAGAGTAATCTGATACTTTAGTGTGGGGAAGGACAGACTGTTAGACTGTGCATTGGATCCACAGAGCTAGTCCTAGCCAGGCTAGGGCATGACCACTCTTCTCAGAATGGGATAAGAATGGATCACACCCACTCCCCTCTGGGAAATTTATAGAATGAATTGGGTAATTCAAAGAAATCATTACAAATTTTAAACTTGATTTTTTTTAATTATTAATTATTTTTGGAAAAATTCATGGAATATATATACATAGGTTGGTGATATTATTTTTATAATTGGTTAAGTACAATGATTATTTATGTGTCAGATCATAGAGGTCATTCAATACATGTTGGAATAAATTTCATATGTACAATTCAGAAGAAATGAGTGATTTATATTTTATGATACCTCATAGCTTTATATATAGAGAGACTTTTTTAAATAAAAATTTAAAAACCTGGAAGTATTTTAATAAGCTTTGTATTAATGATGGCAAATTCTTTAATTGAAAAAAAATGATATATGTTTAATTACTTAAAAATTAATTTAGGAAGGTTCAATTTTTAATAACTGATATTTAGAATAAGCTCAATTTAGAAAGTTAAGCCTTGTATCATGACAGAGGTGAAAACAAATACCCATGGCTGTTTTCAAGAGCTCATTTTAAATACTGTGTAGGATGCAGTCAAATGTAGCAATAGAAAATTGGACACTGGATCCTGAATTCCTGAATTAAAATCCCAGTCTCACCATGTACCAGCTGAATAACTTGGGAGCATTACTTAATTTTTCAGTTTCCTCATCTGTAAAATAGAAATAATAATTCTACTTACTTTATAGGTTTGTTGCGAGGATTAAATGAATTAACACGTCTAAAGCATATAGATGATCCCTAGCCTACAGTAACTGCTTAATAAGTGTTAATTACTTTTGTCCAGACTTTTAAAAAAAGGTGTAAAAGAGCCACTGTGATATTAAGTGACCTTTTATTATTATTATTCATGTCAAGGCACGTAAGGACTTTCTCTTTCTTGAACATCAGAAAAAGACAAGAACCAGCACTCCACCATACAATTGAGTAGGTTGCTACTTGCACAGCTCCAGGGGGCACTGTTCACATTGTAGTTTATGTGAATGCCCTTCCTGGCATTGTGCAGTGTAAAGCCTGGCCAACTGTGCAGTGGCCATGCAAGAAAAATGTGCAAATTCAATTATTCATAGTATAATTATGGATAGTAGCCAATTGCCTATGTAATTCTTGTGATAAACTTCCCAAAGCAAGCCCTCACCTTAGGCTATCAGAATGACTTTTTTTTTTTTTTTTTTTTGCGGTACGCAGGCCTCTCACTGCTGTGGCCTCTCCCGCTGCGGAGCACAGGCTCCGGACGCTCAGGCCCAGAGGCCATGGCTCACGGGCCTGGCCGCTCCGCGGCATGTGGGATCTTCCCGGACCGGGGCGTGAACCCGTGTACCCCGCATCGGCAGGCGGACTCTCAACCACTGCGCCACCAGGGAAGCCCCAGAATGACTCTTAATAGGAAAGGAAGAGACAAAGGCTAAGAAGTTTATGAGAAACGTCATGGACATTGAGTGTTCTAAGTGAAAACCGGTTTCGGGTATTAAGTAAGTGGGAGCGGTAATAGGTGGAAGTAATGACATCTTTCCTAAGTTTTGCTCAAGTCAGGCAGGGCTGGCTGGAATTTCTTGGCAAGGTTATTCTGATTTTAGAATCTTAACTTTTGGAAAGGCTCAGGAGGAAATTAATTTTCATATATTTATTAGTACTGGATATTGGATTGCTTCATCAATCAAGATTCATCTTTATTACTAAAATATTACAAATAATAGGAATTAGAGTCTTACAAAGCACTTTATGTTTTCCAGAGCACTTTCCTGTGCACATTGCTCCTTTATTCTTACTATGGTCATTCTCATTAGTCAGGGGGATATGATTATTCTTATTTGACAGCTAAGGAAGCAAGGCCTGGAGTGAGTCAGTGGTACAGGCATAGAATGGAGTCTGTGACTTAGCTTTCATATATTACCTCTCTAGGCAACACTTGTATGGTCATAGGTTGGTGGCATTAACTCAAAACCTCCAAACAGGTCTTCCAACTTTCAGACCCCACCCTTTAATAACAAAAGATTTGCTTTCGCACTCCACAGTGCTTTTAAAAACATTGTTTTTTCCCATCACCAAACTATTTCGAAACTCTGGGTGGCTCCCCACTTCTAAAAGGGTTTCATTACCCTTCACAGAATGCACTTTTCAGTCTGACCCTCATCTGCCTTTTTAACTTCGTGTCCAGATTCTCCAATGCAGACTATCATTCCAGCCAAATCAGTGTGTCCATTGCCTCTAGGCAAGTGCCGTAATTGCGCCTTCCTTTGCATGTGCTGGGCTGACAACCGAAGATATCTCCCTGTGGCCCATCTATACTTATCAAAAAGCAGCTCAAATCTCACCTGGTCCATGGAGCCTGGTTTGCCTACCTCACCTCTGACTGACACTGCCTTCCACTAAGAGTAGACCAGCACCATCCAGTTGAAATATAATAACCACAAATGTGAGCTGCATATATAATTTTAAATTTTCTATTATTCATATTAAAAAGGTTAAAAAGGTGAAATTAATTTTATTAATATATTTTAAACTAATATGTCCAAAATATTGCCATTTCAATATGTAATCAACACAAAAATTATTAATGATAAATTTTACATTTTTTTTTATACTGAATCTTCAAAACATGGTGTATGCTTTATACTTAACAGCACATTTCAATACAGATCAGCCACATTTCAAGTGGTTGATAGCCACGTGTGGCTACTGGTTACCATATTGGAAAGAGCAGGTCCAGACCTCTCAGTTTAACAATTATGTATGAAGTTATATTGTTGTTTAAATAGCTTGTGTGTTTGTGTATGTGTGCCTGTTAAATTTTCCTGAGGGGAGCAAAATGTTCTAACCTCTCATAGCTTCTTCCATGACTAGCATTATAGAGGCACCGTGAGGGGAAGTTATAGTTGAGAGAGAGACCTCATTCAATCATTCATTTATCCATTCTTCAAACAATTGTGCATCCACTGTAAGACAGATATTATGGTGGGCATTGGGGATACAAAGAAGAATAAAACAGCCCTCAGTATAAGGATCTTACAGTCACTCCAGAACCAGAATGGTAACTGAGAGTGGTACATGTCAAAGCAGGGAAAGAAGCTCCTCTAAGCATGTGGCCGTCAAACTCCGTGACAACGCTATTCCGACATTCCCTTCCACATATCCCCTAGCTTCCCAGGTTGGTCATTGGCTTGGACAGATGGGTTATGAGGCTACCTGCAGTTCATTTAGTTCAGAAAGGACCATCTGGAAAAGTGGGGAAGTCATTACAATTGTCACATTTCTTTTTACAACGTTCCTGGGTCAATTAAATTCATTAGATTGCCAAAACAATTAGTTATACTGTCATAATAGAAACAGACTCAAACAGAAGGGTGTGATACCAATTTTTCTGCTTGACCATTGCCATGAGAAGGAAGGCTGGGAAACTGGTTCACAGGCAGTCTATTCTAATTTTAAACATATTTAATTTTTAGAATGTTCTTCCTTGAGAACTATCTTCCTATAACTTCTTGAAGTTCAATTATCTCAATTTTTTTAGATGAGGAAATGAGGGAAACTGATGTGTAGGCCAACCCAATTTATTATTGATAAAATGAGGAGTCAGTATTAGGAATTTAAAAATATTCATTATGGTATATTTCACTATTTTGATATCTTTGTGTAACTGATAATATTGTGACAAGTTTTCTTCTTTACTAAAACAACACATTTAAGGAAAAAACTAGTCTGTAACATCCAGGCTAGTGCTTTTTTTTTTTTTTTTTTTTTTTTTTTGTTTTATAGCTTTTTAAACTAGAGGTTTCATAAATACTAGATAATAAATACTTTTTTTTTTTTTGTGGTATGCAGGACTCTCACTGTTGTGGCCACTCCCGTTGCGGAGCACAGGCTCTGGACGCGCAGGCTCAGCAGCCATGGCTCACGGGCCTAGCTGCTCCGCGGCATGTGGGATCTTCCCCGACCGGGGCACGAACCCATGTCCCCTGCATCGGCAGGCGGACTCTCAACCACTGCGCCACCAAGGAAGCCCCAGGCTAGTGCTTTGCTCTCCAGATTCCACTTTTCTTTTATGTAATATTATATAAAACTTTCCCAATCCACAAAAGTATTACTCTTCTGAAAAACTGGCTTATAAAATATTCTGTCTTCTTTTGTACCCAAAGGTTGGATGTCTTTTGCACATAAAGGCTAAACATAAAACACTGTTTTCTTAGTAACCCTCCCAACTTCTCTAGAGTCAAACATTGTTTTGATTCTAATTCCATGGTCTTTGACTACTTAAAAACATGTCAGGTATCAAGACCAGGCATGTACAATTCTTAGCCATATGCTTAAGAGATATAAAACCTTGGAAAATAGAGCTTGTTCTCTTTTATGTGTTTTAGTTTGTGTATTAGAATAAAAGCATAAATAAAAAGATGAATAAAAGCATTACTTTGAAGAAGGTGTTGTGGAAAATAGACTTGAGACCAGGATTATTTAATTCTTTAGTTAATTATTTACCTAAAGAAATGCTAAATGCCAACTTTCAAATTCATTTCTATCATCTGCCTTATTTTCTTATGTGAAAATACAACATTAAAAAAAGCAACAAAAGGGGGAAATTGGTAATCTTTACAGTTTCATTTTAAAATCTTTATTTCTACTGAACTCTTTTTAGAATTTATAATAGGGATTCAGCAGTCAAATATAGCATTCTCTAACAAGGAGGGAAACAGGGAAAGTTTGCAATTATTAGAAAAAAATAGGACTTACCGTTAAAATGGCCAGAGCCCCTGTGGTTCTGTAAAGGAGCCAAGCCATTGTCTCTGATTTCCTTGGTGAACAAATCCAAGGGAGCTGCTGCTTTAGCCCTTCCAACCGCCTGCATGCGATGTCTAAGGAAAGCCCTCTCAGCGTCTCTGCTGTCTTCAGGACATCAAGAGTCTTCAGGAGTCTGCAGACAGCCTGTTATGCAGGTCCTCTCCACCCTAAACCAGAAATGCTTGCATCACTTTTGCTCCCAGGTAAAAACTTAGACACACCTCAATTCCTGAAGCAATGAAATCCTCTGTTGGAAGCTGAAAGAAAAGTTCACAGTCTAAAAACCAGTTTAATAGGAAGGTACCACATGATAAATTAATCATGGTGTGGAAGTGAAAAAGTTAACCTTGACTACACTGAAAAAGGATCTAGTTGGCTGCTTCTCATGGTGCCAATTAAAACTGAAAAATAAAACAAAACCTACAAAATTCCCCCAAACCTAACTTGTGGAAGAGCATTTATTTTTAGCCTGAGTGTATGTGAGTAGATTTAAAGTTAAGCAAAATATATTTTAGGTGTTAAGCAATAATATGGCTTTCAATTTTATTGAAAGAAACTACAGATCTGAAGAAGAAAACCATCACATCAAGCAGTTATTAATACAGGTTTTGAATGAAAACAATTGGAAATAAAATTGGACTAAATGCATATGGTGCCGTGGATATTTGAAATATATAAGCTGTGTATTGCAACATCAGATCCCTGATAATACTCAGATGACATCTTTCTATTGTATTTCTTTTCATTTATAAGTTTAAAAAAAATTAATTTGCCTAGTGAAGTAGGTTAACTCTGTGCACTTTTAATTACATTTCCTCTAGAGCAGATACCCTGCTCACTGCTGTTTACTTGTGCACTTCTAAACTCCTGGACTCCATCTCAAGTTATGGGATGGGGAAAAGCTACTAAAGCACCTTTTTAGTTTGCTTATAACACTAGAGTTAAGAGCACTCTTAACATTCCAGAATATTTTTTTAAATGTTTGGTAGAAAAACAGTATTATAAGTATTTGTGCATCAGGTTTTGGAAGTTTTTAGTACCAGGGAAACCATTTAATCAGAACATTTTAGACAGAAAGGATTTTATAGTCTAGGAGTTGGAAAAAAACACCTTATAGGTAAAAATCTTGTGGGATTTTTTTTTTTTGTCTTTTTAAAAATTGTGGTAAAATATACATAACAAAATTTACTATTTTAACTATTTTTAAGTTTCAGCTGAGTGGCATTAAGTATATTCACTAGTCTGTGACTGGACTAGTTAACAAATGTAAGGGGATAGAAGCTGGGATGAGCTTTATTGAACTTAGTGATTTGTATAATGCAGAATTCAGCAATTGAAGTATTGGTTGCTTCTGAATTTAGTATCTGAATTTGTTTAACATTGGTGAGAGTTTTGGGTTTATATGTATGTATACTGGGGCTTTTTTCTTATAGCATAATGAAAAATATATACATATGGTCAAAGTCTAGAATGAACCACCTTAATATACTAGAACTTAGTTTTTGAATGAAGTGATTATGGATGTATTTTATTTCTTCATTATGGTTGTATATATTTTCTTATTTTTGGTAATGAGAATGTATTAGCTTTATAATTTAAAAAGAAACTTCTTTAAAAATAATGTGAGTACAGAAAGCTTTTATGAATAACATTCTAAACTTTGGGGCAGGGAAAAAGAGAAAAACATAATGAACTTTCAATTCCTTCCTTTTTCCATAATTTAATATCTTGCAATTTCTTCAAAGCATTATTGTGCTAAAGACAAAAGAAATTTAAAAAATGATAGCGGTGAATTATGATATTCCTAGGAATACCCATAAGTTGCATTGTGGACTAAATTCTACATATGACTCAATTTTTTTTTCTGATTTACATTTCCTAAAACTCCAGTTCTTTGACAATTATATAAATATTTATTTATTTGGCTGCACTGGGTCTTAGTTGTGGCACGTGGGATCTTTGCTGCTGCATGTGGGCTCTTAGTTGCGGCATGAGGAATCTAGTTCCCTGACCAGGGATCAAACTTGAGCCCCCTGCATTGGGAGCATGGAGTATTAACCACTGGACCACCGGGGAAGTCCCTTCTTTGACAATTTTAATTAATTAGACTTACAAATGTTGATTATCACTTCACTCTT
>NW_006782310.1:548556-583285 GCF_000442215.2 Lipotes vexillifer | reverse complement strand
ACTCTTTCCTCACCTGAACGCAGGTTAAGGACTTAACTGGTATTTCATTTTTCTATTTTGAAATACCATCTAAGGATTCTTGGTTGGGTGGTGTAAATAGGGTATGGGCACCCTTATAGGAGAGTAATGTACCAGACTTGGCCTGATTCAGGCTGGCTCCATCTACTTGTCCCTGTTAAGGAGGGTTGTAGAAAGCAAGGACGGATCCCATTGTCCATTCTGTAGGCAGACAGGACTCCCCTAATCTTCTTTCTATGTGCTCTTGATAGTGTTTTAAGCCAACACTTCTTTTTCTTTGCCGGATTGGGCACCTCAGTAAGGTAATGAAGCATCCTTGTGTTGGGGCCACATTTACATGGTGATAGGAAGGTGGCCTGGAAGTTACTCCTGCTGGGGAGTGCATTTGCGTTGTGCCTTCTGAACTAAGCAGTGTTTTCACTTGCTATTTTTGTTTATGTTTATGTTTGTGAAAAGGAAAGAAGGGAGGATTTTCCAATAGTTTTTGTTGAGTGGTTATGTTACTACTCTCCAGATAATAGCTTTGGAAACATAAGCCCAACTTGAAACTGGCTTTTACTCAAGAAGCTGAAATAAAAATGAGGATCATAACAATAATAATCATAGTCATTAAAAAGGAGCTTCACTGTATGTGTGTATTGTGCTTCATTTGATGCATCATATTAAAAATATAAGAATTGGACAATAGATACAATACATCGTAGGTTTAAGAAGAGACCATTCTTCAATCTGCTGGAAATTGAACCATGGCATAAGAAGTGAAGCAATAAAAATGAGTGTTTATTTAAGAGGCAGTGGTTTCAGAGGTTTCCATGATGTTTCTAATGCTCATTATCTACAGCAGTTCTATTATTCACCAAGTAGAGGATGTTAATAAGACTGCTTTCACTGGCAAGCCTTCACTGGTTTTTGTTTGTTTTGACTGGAAACATGTATATAATATATATTATATGTCAGACATCACTACTTCTTGATATTTAATTGTTCTTGAATGTCCACAGATTCATTAATTAAGGTATGAGTTCCACAAATCATGCATTAACAAAATGATACATACAACCTGAAATGGCCTGCCAACGTAGTGATACATCACTTTTGGTTATTCAGGATAATGGAAATCATACACTTCTTTCATTAGGATCATCACTTGAAGGCATCCAGAAATGTCAGAGAATGTAATAATTGTGCATTTGCAGAGAACAGTCTGAAACTTTAAAAATCAGTGAAAATAGAGCTATTGATCTAATTTTCTATTACAGAGTATGCAACATGGTCACCATGGTTCTGTAATTCCTGGAATTCTTTCTTTCAAAAGATTTGTGCAATTTTTTATCATATATTGATTCAAGCCCAAATTTCAGAAAGGTAAATACAGGTGAATGCACATTTAAAAACTTTTTACTTATGCCGTGGATTAGGGTCAACATCTTTTGGCTTTGTTTAGTCTGATTAGGCAATTGCTTATTTGTGGGAATATTTTTATAAGGTAATAAAGAGTGTGAATGGAGGAATTTTCCAAATGAGCCTCATGTTCACTTCAACAATGTGTTTCTTTAGGAAATTTTTCTTTGGTTCTTGTGGTTGGCTGGAGATAAACTTGACCAGGTGGAATCTACTTACAAAATCTATTTTGAATCCATCTAGTTCCCTCCTTCTCTGGGCATCCACACTCACCAGATTCCTGGCATCTCTCAGGCAGCCTAGGCAATGGGCCTAGGACTGAGCTCCTGTTCCGTTCTCACCTCTCACCCAATCCTCCTCTCACTCAGCAACCTGACTGCTATTTTTGAAAGGATCGTGGCTTCCAATGTACTTGGAACAGAATCAAAACTGCCTGTTGTGGCTTCCAGGGAACTGCCTGATCCATTCCCTGTGTTCCTCTCCAGCCACTTCAAACACTCCTTCCTTCTCACATGCACCTTCTTTTGTTCTTCAAAAACCACCAGCTCTTTCCTGCCTCAGGTCTTCACTCAGTTTCTCTTCTGCCTGATTGGCTGCTTCTCATTCATCAGTTGGTAGCTTATGAGACCTTCTCAGAGGGGTCCTTTCTTCCTACTCCCTGACGCGGGCACTCTCATCCCCATTATTTTATCTGTCATCCCCACTTGCTGCCTGTATAGGGCTTAGTACCATGTGTCCGTTGTTATTTCTTAGTTGGAGTGCTTATATTGCCTTTCTCCACTTGACTGTGCCCTCTATCCAGGAGGTATCATGTCTATTTCATTTAGTAGCTTATTCCCAGCAATTTGCAGTGTGAATAAATGAATATATCTTTAAAACTTTTGTGCAAGTATATCTGCTGGATCAAAGGGCACATGTAGTACAGTTTTTAATAGGTCGTCATCCCAGAAGGCTATACCAGTTTACATTCCCACTGATAGTGTACGAAATTGTCCTTCCTCCCTCCCCTCCCCCAGGCATAATGTTTATTATAGATAATTCTTTTCTGCTTCTTATATGAGAAAATAGTACTTACATAAAAATATATTTTAGTTCTACTAAGAGATTTAAATGTTCATTTAAATGCTAATAATTTATCAGATTATAATAAATGGAAATAAAGTTAAGATTCTGAGCATAGCAATCTAAGAAAATGGACCCAGAACTAAGTAAATTCTGGATCTCGGTTAGATCCAAAAGACCTAGCATCCCTCCTGGATTTAACCTCATCCTGGCCTTTTCACCATCTCAGGTGATATAATAAGATTTGAGAGAGAGGAATCAAGATGGCAGAGTAGAAGGACGTGCTCTCACTCCCTCTTACAAGAACACCAGAATCACAACTAGCTGCCGGACAATCATCGACAGGAAGACACTGGAACTCACCAAAAAAGACCCAACATCCAAAGACAAAGGAGAAGCCACAATGAGACAGTAGGAGGGGCGCAATCACAGTAAAATCAAATCCCATAAGTGCTGGGTGGCTGACTCACAGACTGGAGAACACTTATACCACAGAAGTCCACCCACTGAAGTGAAGGTTCTGAGCTGCAGGTCAGGCTTCCCAACCTGGGGGTCTGGCAATGGGAGGAGGAATTCCTAGAGAATCAGACTTTGAATCCTAGTGGGAATTGATTGCAGGACTTTGACAAGACTGGGGGAAACAGAGACTCCACTCGTGGAGGGCACACACATAAAGTACTGTGCGCATTGGAACCCAGCGTAAGGAGCAGTTACCCCAGGGGAGACTGAACCAAATCTACCTGCTAGTGTTGGAGGGTCTCCTGCAGAGGTGGGGGGTGGCTGTGGCTCACCGTGGGGACAAGGACACTGGCAGCAGAAGTTCTGGGAAGTACTCCTTGGCATGAGCCCTCCCATAGTTTGTCATTAGCCCCACCAAAGAGCCCAGGTAGGCGCCAGTGTTGGGTTGCCTCAGGCCAAACAACCAACAGGGAGGGAACCCAGCCCCACCCATCAACAGTCAAGTAGATTAACGTTTCACTGAGCTCTGCCTACCAGAGCAACAGCCAGCTCTACCCACCACCAGTCCCTCCCATCAGAAAACTTCCACAAGCCTCTTAGATAGCCTCATGCACCAGAGAGCAGACAGCAGAAGCAAGAAGAACTACAATCCTGCAGCCTGTGGAACAAAAACCACATTCACAGAAAGATAGACAAGATGAAAAGGCAGAGGGCTATGTACCAGATGAAGGAATAAGATAAAACCCCAGAAAAACAACTAAATGAAGTGGAGACAGGCAACCTTCCAAAAAAAAATTCAGAATAATGATAGTGAAGATGATCCAGGATCTTGGGAAAAGAATGGAGGGAAAGATTGAGAAGATGTAAGAAACGTTTAACAAAACCTAGAAGAATTAAAGAACAAACAAACAGAGATGAACAATACAATAACTGAAATGAAAAATACACTACAAGGGATCAATAGCAGAAGAACTGAGGGAGAAGAACGGATAAGTGACCTGGAAGACAGACTGGTGAAATTCACTGCTGCGGAACAGAATAAAAAAAAAAGAATGAAAAGAAATGAAGACAGCCTAAGAGACCTCTGGCACAACATTAAACGCAACAACATTTGCATTATAGAGGTCCCAGAAGGAGAAGAGAGAGAGAAAGGATCAGAGAAAATATATGAGATTATAGTTGAAGACTTCCCTAACATGTGAAAGGAAATAACCACCCAAGTCCAGGAAGCGCAGCGAGTTCCTTACAGGATAAACCCAGGGAGAAACACGCCGAGACACATAGTAATCAAATTGGCAAAAATTAAAGACAAAGAAAAATTATTAAAAGCAGCAAGGGAAAAACGACAAATAACATAAAAGGGGACTCCCATAAGGTTAACAGCTGATTTCTCAGCATAAACTCTACAAGCCAGAAGGGAGTGGCATGATATACTTAAAATGATGGCATGATAAACTTAAAATGATGAAAGTACTCAACCAAGAGTACTCCACCCAGCAAGGATCTCATTCAGATTCGATGGAGAAATCAAAAGCAAAGGCTAAGAGAATTCAGCATCACCAAACCAGCTCTACAACAAATGTTAATGGAACTTCTCTAAGTGGGAATCAAAAGAGAGGAAAAGGGCCTACAAAAACAAACCCAAAACAATTAAGAAAACGGTCATAGGAACATACATATCGATAATTACCTAAACGTGAATGGATGAAATGGTCCAACCAAAAGATACAGGCTCACTGAATGGATACAAAAACAAGACCCATATATATGCTGTCTACAAGAGACCCACTTCAGACCTGGGGACACATGCAGACTGAAGGTGAGGGGATGGAAAAAGATATTCCATGCAAATGGAAATCAAAAGAAAGCTGGAGTAGCTATACTCATATCAGATGAAATAGACATTAAAATAAAGAATGTTACAAGAGACAAGGAAGGACACTGCATAATGATCAAGGGATCAATCCAAGAAGAAGAAATAACAATTGTAAATATATATGCACCCAACATAGGAGCACCTCAATACATAAGGCAACTGCTAGCATCTTTACAAGAGGAAATTGACAGTAACACAATAATGGTGGGGGACTTTAACACCTCACTTACACCAGTGGAGAGATCATCCAAAATGAAAATAAATAAGGAAACAGAAGCTTTAAATGACACAATAGACCAGATAGATTTAATTGATATTTATTGGACATTCCATCTAAAAACAGCAGATTACACTTTCTTATCAAGTGTGCACAGAACATTCTCCAGGATAGATCACATCTTGGGTCACAAATCAAGCCTCAGTAAATTTAGTAAGATAGAAATCATATCAAGCATCTTTTCTGACCACAACGGTAGGAGATTAGAAATCAATTACAGGGAAAATAAGTAAGAAACACAAACAAATGGAGGCTAAACAATATGTTACTAAATAACCAAGAGATCTCTGAAGAAATCAAAGAGGAAATCAAAAATATCTAGAGACAAATGACAATGAAATCATGATGATCCAAAACCTATGGGATGCAGTAAAAGCAGTTCTAAGAGGGAAGTTTATAGCTATACAAACCTACCTCAAGAAACAAGAAAAATCTCAAATAAAAAATCTAACCTTACACCTAAAGGAACTAGAGAAAGAAGAACAAACAAAACCCAAAGTTAGCAGAAGGAAAGAAATCATAAAGATCAGAGCAGAAATAAATGAAATAGAAACAAAGAAAACAATAGCAAAGATCAATAAAACTAAAAGCTGGTTCTTTGAGAAGATAAACAAAATTGATAAACCATTAGCCAGACTCATCAAGAAAAAGAGGGAGAGGACTCAAATCAATAAAATTAGAAATGAAAAAGGAGAAGTTACAACAGACACCGCAGAAATACAAAGCATCCTAAGAGACTACTACAAGCAACTCTATGCCAATAAAATGGACAACCTGGAAGAAATGGACAAATTCTTAGAAAGGTATAACCTTCCAAGACTGAACCAGGAAGAAATAGAAAATATGAACAGACCAATCACAAGTAATGAAATTGAAACTGTGATTAAAAATCTTCCAACAAACAAAAGCCCAGGACCAGATGGCTTCACAGGCGAATTCTATCAAACATTTAGAGAAGAGCTAATACCCATCCTTCTCAAACTCTTCCAAAAATTGCAGAGGAAGGAACACTCCCAAACTCATTCTGTGAGGCCACCATCACCCTGATACCAAAACCAGACAAAGATACTACAAAAAAAAGAAAATTACAGACCAATATCACTGATGACTATAGATGCAAAAATCCTCAACCAAATACTAGCAAACAGACGCCAACAACACATTAAAAGGATCATAAACCATGACAAGTGGGATTTATCCCAGGGATGCAAGGATTCTTCAATATATGCAAATCAATCATTGTGATACACCATATTAACAAATTGAAGAAGAAAACCCATATGATCATCTCAATAGATGCAGAAAAAGCTTTTGACAAAATTCAACACCCATTTATGATAAAAACTCTCCAGAAAGTGGGCATAGAGGGAACCTACCTCAACATAATAAAGGCCATATATGACAAACCCACAGCAAACATCAGTCTCAATGGTGAAAAACTGAAAGCATTTCCTCTAAGATCAGAGAAAAAACAAGGATGTCCACTCTCACCACTATTATTCAACATAGTTTTGGAAGTCCTAGCCACGAAAATCAGAGAAGAAAAAGAAATAAAAGAAATCCAAATTGGAAAAGAAGAAGTAAAACTGTCACTGTTTGCAGGTGACATGGTACTATACATAGAGAATCCTAAAGATGCCACCAGAAAACTACTAGAGCTAATCACTGAATTTGGTAAAGTTGCAGGATACAAAATTAATGCACAGAAGTCTCTTGTGTTCCTATACACTAATGATGAAATATCTGAAAGAGAAATTAAGAAAACACTCCCATTTACCACTGCAACAAAAAGAATAAAATACCTGGGAATAAACCTACCTAGGGAGACAAAAGACCTGTATGCAGAAAACTATAAGACATTGATGGAAGAAATTAAAGATGATACCAAAAGATGGAGAGATATACCATGGTCTTGGATTGGAAGAATCAATATTGTGAAAGTGACTCTACTACCCAAAGCAATCTACAGATTCAATGCAATCCCTATGAAATTGCCAATGGCATTTTTTATGGAACTAGGACAAAAAATCTTAAAATTTGTATGGAGACACAAAAGACCCTGAATAGCCAAAGCAGTCTTGAGGGGAAAAAAACGGAACTGGAGGAATCAGACTCCCTGACTTCAGACTATACTACAAAGCTACAGTAATCAAGACAATATGGTACTGGCACAAAAACAGAAACACAGATCAGTGGAAAAAGATAGAAAGCCCAGAGGTAAACCCATGCACCTATGGTCAACTAATCTATGACAAAGGAGGCAAGGATATACAATAGAGAAAAGACAGTCTCTTCAATAAGTGGTGCTGGGAAACTGGACACCTACTTGAACACTCCCTAACACCATACACAAAAATAAACTCAAAATGGATTCGAGACCTAAATGTAAGACCAGACACTATAAAACTCTTAGAGGAAAACATAGGCAGAAGACTCTTTGACATAAATCACAGCAAGATCTTTTTTGCTCCACCTCCTAGAGTAATGGAAATCAAAACAAAAATAAACAAATGGGACCTAATGAAACTTCAAAGCTTTTGCACAGCAAAGGAAACCATAAACAAGACAAAAAGACAACCCTCAGAATGGGAGAAAATATTTGCAAACGAATCAATGGACAAAGAATTAATCTCCAAAATATATAAACAGCTCATGCAGCTCAGTATTAAAGAAACAAACAACCCAATCCAAAAATGACAGAAGAACTAAATAGACATTTCCCCAAAGAAGACATACAAATGGCCAAGAAGCACATGAAAAGCTGCTCACCATCACTAATTATTAGAGAAATGAAAGTCAAAACTACAATGAGGTATCGCCTCACACCAGTTAGAATGGGCATCATCAGAAAATCTGCAAACAACAAATGCTGGAGAGGGTGTGGAGAAAAGGGAACCCTCTTGCACTGTTGGTGGGAATGTAAATTGATACAGCCACTATGGAGAGCAGTATGGAGGTTCCTTAAAAAACTAAAAATAGAATTACCATATGATCCAGCAACCCCACTAATGAGCATATACCCAGAGAAAACCAGAATTCAAAAAGACCCATGCACCCCAATGTTCCTTGCAGCACTATTTACAATAGCCAGGTCATGGAAGCAACCTAAATGCCCATTGACAGATGAATGGATAAAGAAGATGTGGTACATATATACAATGGAATATTACTCAGCCATAAAAAGGAATGAAATTGAATCATTTGTTGAGACGTGGGTGGATCTAGAGACTGTCATACAGAGTGAAGTAAGTCAGAAAGAGACAAACAAATATCGTATATTAACGCATGTATGTGGAACCTAGAAAAATGGTACAGTTGAGCCGTTTTGCAGGGCAGAATTTGAGACACAGATGAGAGAACAAACGTATGGATACCAAGGGGGGACAACCGCAGGGGGGTGGGGGGTGGGGATGGTGGTGTGCTGAATTGGGCGATTGGGATTGACATGGATACACTGATGTGTATAAAATTTATGACTAATAAGAACCTACTGTATAAAACAAAACAAAACAAAAGAAACTAATACAAAACTTTCTTTGGGTTATTTGCCTGGAAATATGTTAATATAAATGTTTCAGAATTACATGAAATTCCTAAAAATCTTACATGTTCTGGTATAATGTTATAAGTCATAATTCTAGTTATTACTTTAAAATGTATATCTCAGAAATAACTAAATTTCCTTGTCAATTGCATTATTATGAACTTTCATCAAATCTTTAACCGTGGTCATTTTTAAGTCTTTTGTCATTTACAGACAGTTCTGGGTGTACTCTGACGCTTTTGCAAAAATGTTGCTATAAAAGGGTTTCATCTTCAAGGAATTCATGGAAAAGACTATGACAAGTACAGGTTTCTGGTAACTGACTGTACTGCTGAACTGAATGAATAAGCATTTTCAGATCAAGGCGAAAAAAATTAATTACATGGGACTGAGTGAACTGATGAGGTTGATTATAATTTTTGTGACTTTCTGTTTGAATTTAAAAAATGTTTGAGTTTAAAAAAATGTTAAAAAAAAAAGACTCATTACGTTGGTTAATAAATGACATGTCAAACTTGAAAACAGTGAAAAAAATTTTTAAAAAGATTTGAAAAGATAAGACAATCAAATATGCATAGTCAAATATTAATTTCCTATGCTCTCTAGTTCTTGTTACATCCCTTTATTTGTATATATATATATATATATTATATATATATATTCCTTTTGATGATAAAGAGCACGTTTCACAGGAGTCCTTGAATATTTTTAAGTACCATGGGAGCCATGACCTGTGTTTTCCTAGTAATCAAATTGTACCAGTATTATTATAGGTAATTCCTAAGGAAAGAAAACAAAAATTTTTATAATTTTAAAAATTTAAATCTCAACCCACCACTCCACCCATGGGAAGAAAACCACACACCATGAGGCGTGGCTGCCAGTGGAATGGATACACTGCATCGTACACAACAGCATCTATGCTCCCTGGTCTGCCTTAGACGCCAGTCTGTAGATGGGATCTGAAAACAGCATGGAACATTTTAAAAAATGATCTCCAAGGATTACAGGAGTATTTGTGGTTAAGAACTCCTAGCTCTAGCGTGGAAAGGAAGGATGCTTCTGAAAATGAGCCGTCTGTCATTCCTTATTCTTCTGGGTCAAAGACTGATGTGTTTAATCTTTTCTACCAAAGACTCATGTGTTACTGGCTTTTTACATGAGGCATCATGTGCTGATACTTTTATGATTAGTAAGTTTCAAGTAAGTTTCAAACCTGTAAAACTTGCACAACTTATTGTCCTGGGCATTTTACCATTGGGGTCCTGACTAGGAGCTACAAAGCCTCCTGAAAAGATTAATGAGAGGAAACGAATTTCAAGTGTATTTTCTTGCTTTTGTTTTTCAGGGGCACAGTAACTCCTGTATCATGTGGATCTGTTTTGTATTCACATAGTACTTAAGAAGGCACTGAACTTCCCGTTCAAACATATGAACGTGTTTCTTCTACAGTTTTGGACATGTCTAGTTGGCCTTCCTTTGAGTAAACACCCTTATTCTATTTGCTGACATTAAGAAGACGATCAGAATCCATTACCTACCTGAATAGGGAATAAATCCATGTCTTACAGCAAAATGTTTAGCTTATAGAATTTTGTTCTATATTATTTCACATTAACTTTTTTGAACATCATTTCAATTTACTTTTCTTTATTGAAACTTCTGAACATTCCTATGGATTCATTTAGGCTGAACGTTTCTCAAAGCACATCTTTACAGTATGATTTTATTTTTTTGATCCAGTGCCGGCACAGCTGCAGCATATTTGGTCTTTTTCTGGAAGGATACACCTAAAGAGAGATTAAAGGTAGAGAAAACTCCATGTCTAGTCTCCCTTGTTCGCACAGCATGTTCATGAGTCGGTTTGGGCTTCATTTTTGATGCCTTAGACACACGGCTAATTTTATGGATGTTTGCGCATGTTGATTAACTTGTTCAACGTGCTGACTTAATCTTCAATTCTCCATGTGAAGTCAGGATTGACAAATTCTCAAGACACCTTTTTATTCCTTTAGACTTTGAAGTGATGCAGTTTATACTAATTTGGGTAAGTCAGCCTGAGTTTTAGGGAAGCGTTTTGAGCTTATGAAATTTATCTCCAGTTACTCCAAGTTTCACTATATGAAGTTCCTCAATGGTCAGTGGTTCTGTTGAGGCTTTCCATTTTGGGGGTTACATTTTGATAATTTATATTTTGCAGGGAAATTATCCATATCTTCTAGAGTTTTCAAATTTATTATCACACATTTGCATGTAGCAATTTTCTTAGAAATTTTAACGTGGATTTTTATATAATAAATCAGTAACTCTTTTACCCTAGTAATAAGAGTCTAGAAAGTGAAATGAGAAAAAGAATTCATTCATAGTCTCAGGTAAAAACAGTAAAATATTTGGAAGTAATTTTCTTAAGAATGGTTAGAAGACTATTAATGAAGGATGTAAAATAAGATCTAAGAAAATAGAAAGATATTAATGTGTTCCTGGATGAAATGAATTACTATGTCAGTTCCTCAAAGAAAAATTCTCAATGCAGTCTCAGACTTGACCCATAGCCTATGTGAAGGACAAAGGTAGAGGATAAAAATATCTTAAAGTCTGTTTGGAAGAAAAATATGCCCCCAGCACCCATAGTAAGTCACCTGCATACGAATGAGTTCCATTCCGAGAGCACGTTCATAAGTTCAACAAAGTTAGCCTAGGTACCCAACTCATAGAATCAGCTATGTAGTACTGTACTGTAATAGGTTTATAATACTTTTCACATAAATAATACATTAAAAAAAACCACAAAAACTAAACATTTTTAATTTTACAGTACAGTACTTTGAAAAGTACAATAGTACAGGACAACAGCTGGCATACAGGGGCTGGCATCAAGTGAACAAGCAAGAAGAGTTACTGACTGGAAGAGGGAGAGGAGGTGGGAGATGGTAGAGATGACAGATCAGCAGCAATAGGAGATGGAGGGCAAGCTGCAATTTGACTCATACCTGACGTGGATGGAATGCACGTTCACATCTTTGAAAGTTCGCAACTTGAAGGTTCGCATATATGGGGCTTACTGTAATTAAAAATGATTAAGAATAATATTGTGGGAAAACTGGACAGCTACATGTGGAAAAATGAAATCAGAACATTTCCTCATACCATATACAAAAAAACCCCAAAAAGGGCTTCCCTGGTGGCGCAGTGGTTGAGAGTCCGCCTGCCGATGCAGGGGACGCGGGTTCGTGCCCCGGTCCGGGAGGATCCCACATGCCGTGGAGCGGCTGGGCCCGTGAGCCATGGCCGCTGAGCCTGCGCGTCCGGAGCCTGTGCTCCGCAACGGGAGAGGCCACGACAGTGAGAGGCCTGCATACTGCAAAAAAACACAAAAAAACAAACAAATAAAAAACAAAAAAAAACCCAAAAAACTCAAAATGGATTAAAGACCTAAATGTAAGACCAGAAACTGTAAAACTCCTAGAAGAAAACATAGACAGAACACTCTTGGACATAAATCGTAGCAATATTGTTTTGGATCTGTCTCCTAAAGCAAAGGAAATAAAATAAAATATAAACAAATGGGACCTAGTTAGACTTAAAAGCTTTTGCACAGCAAAGGAAACCATTAACAAAACAAAAAGACAACCTACTGAATGGGAGAAAATATTTGCTAATGATATGACTGATAAGGGGTTAATATCTAAAAAATATAACAGCTCATACAACTCAACATCAAAAAAGCAAACAACTCAATTGAAAAATGGGCAGAAGACCTGAACAGACATTTTTACAAAGAGAACAGGCAGATGAAAAGATGCTCAACATCACTAATAATCATGCAAATCAATGCAAATCAAAACTATAACAAGATATCACCTCACAGCTGTCAGAATGGCTGTCATCAAAAAGAACACAAATAACAAATGTTGGCGAGGATGTGGAGAAAAGGGAACCTGCGTACACTGTTGATGGGAATGTAAATTGGTACAGTCACTGTGGAAAACAGTGTGGAGGTTTCTCAAAAAAACTAAAAATAGAACTACTATATGACCCAGAAATTCTACCTGGGTATTTGTCTGAAAAAACCCCAAAACACTACTTCAAAAAGATACATGCACCCTGATGGTCATAGCAACATTATTTACAATTGCCAACATATGGAAGCAACCCAAGTGTCCATTAACAGATGAATGGACAAAGAAGAGTGGTATATATATATACATATATACATATATATATATGTATATATGTATATATATATAATATACTGGCTAATGAGCAATACCCTTCAATGTCAAAAAACAAAGCAGTTTGCTTGTGAAACTGCCTCCAGCTGTACTCAGTTGGTCACAGACTGTCACAGGAAGAGGTGGGCTGGGAGGTGCAGAACTAAAAGCAGAATCAGCCCAATTCCTTCCCTTCATCAAGGTTTACTCTCCACAAATTTAGCACCACAGAGGCACTGAAAAGACACATGTGAAATACAAATCTGAGCGTTTGCTTTCCTTGCTTAAATCCTTCAGTGTCTCTTCAACTGCTGTACGATAAACTGCCAGCCCTTTACCTTGGACACAGTGTTTTCCATGATTTGTTCCAATGGACATCTAGGTCTCATGGCCACCATTTCCCACATGTACTTGATGCTCTTTATGCCTGCGTCACACCAGGCTGCACACTGCTGGTGGTTGCCCCACCCCCATTCCACCACCTCGTGATCACCACCTTGCTTCATGCTTCCCTAACAATGAACTGAGGATTCATCCTCTCCAGATACCATCTCTGATCTCCCAAACTAGCCTGTGCTCTGGGTCTGCATGTCCATACGTAGCACATAGGTAGAGATTTCTTAAAGATTATCCTGAAATGTTGGCTTAAGAGTTGATCCCTCTTACTAGTCTGTAGCATCCCCAAGGGTGGGACTGTGTCTGGTTCCTCTTTGTAGCCCCAGTGCCTCGCCTGTTCATGCCAGATACTCAATAAATATTTTTGAAATGAAATGAAGTCAGTGGATTGAAAGTGTGAACAAAATGTGGGTTAGGAATCATGCCGCTGAGTGGTCCATTGAAAGAACAGATCTGGGAATCCTGGGAGAAAATCTAAGATCAGGGTCAGAGCTACCAGGTCAGACTGTAGGATGTGGGCATCTTTCAGTATCTGGAAAAGTTCTTGTTGTGCTAGCACTCAGAAATCCAAGTCAGGTTTAAGGGAGAAGCAGTCAGAATAAAAGTCAAGAGTTTGGCATTTAGGACTCGTATGAGAAAAACAGCAAGGACAAAAATGGGAATGGAGTACAAATTAGGAGCAAGAATCAGAACAGACGACTAGTCAGTTTAACAAGCTCCAAACCAGGAAATGACTGTCTATCCTAGAACAAGTATTATCTCTGCTCTGTCTTGTGCAGGCTTCCTGGTGAGGTCAGAGATCAGGTTGGGCCAGTGTGACTGGTTCCAGAGTGTGGCAGGCTCCTTGGGGCTAGTGAGCACAGCACTGGCTCCTGCTTGCCTTTTAGGGTGCACACCTCTTCCAGTCTGCTGTCTGGATGCAGCTTGCTCTCTCCATTCCTGATTCCTAGTCCCTCCTCCTCCCTCTCAACACTTTTCTTCCTGCTGCTTCAGGAGGAAAGCCGTCCTCACCACCTCCATCCATTCTGTCTTTTCTTTCTATTAGTTTTCCCTTTTCCACACTACCTGTGGGCAGAATGTAGATCTGAAATTTGTATTACTCTATTTATCAGGGGAAATTTTACGCTCTGCATTTTCACTAGAAAATATAAATACCCCCTCTTCCAAACTTTTTTTCACTCTTAAAGAAGATCCAACTAATAAAATTGCTTGGTATCCATTTAGACTTAATTAAAACCCATTCTGCTAGAGCTTGAAGAAAAGCAAGCTACTGTGTGTATTGGGGAGGAGGGGATTGAGCGTGTGCGAGTGGACGCACAAAGTCTGATGCCCCCTCTCGAGTCCATTAAGAAGGGCAGCACACAGAAAGGGGCGCGGTAACACAAAATCTGAAGTAATTCTGAAGTTTCTTTCAGAAAACTTATCCCTCAGGGAACAACAGTTCATTTCTCTCCATGAGGCTTCATTCCTAATTTTCTCAGTTGACCATAAAATATCCTGGAAATTGTGTTCCTGGGGTTTTACTCCCAAAGGGGATCCTCTGAAACTGGTTTCTTCTTCAACAAAATGCCTGGGATGCCTCAGGTCATTCTCATTTTAGGAAAGACTTGATATAGTGAGAGCAGATGAGATCTGGGCAATTTCATACACAGAGACATATGTTGTCTAAGAAACTCACAGTTTGAAAGGGATGCTTGTGAAGCCCAGAGAGGTATGGGACTTGCCTGTCACTGCATGGTTCATCTATGGTGGAGACTGGGCACCAGTCCCATCCCCGGTGTCCAGGTTAGGATGACAAGTCACTACTGGGCAGGAATTATGGGCACGTGTCTCATCATCTACAAAGTGCAAGCTATCTCATACTTCAGAAGTTGAAGATCAAAGCAAAGAGAGTCAGAAGTGGGGTTTGCTAGGTTCAATTTAAATGAATGAAGATAGGATATACCTATAACCTACATGGAGCCTCCCTTTCCTCCATATACATAAACGGTCTTCCCTTAGTAACAATTATAATAGGCCTTTGGTAAATGAGGATCACTGTGTACCAATTTTTACAAACTCTTCTATAGTCCTCCAGGGATTTGATAACTTTCTTATTTTCCCAGTGCTCTCCAGGAAGAGGTATTCTGTATAAAAGATTTACTGACTGCTTATCTTCATATGATGTGGATAATATTAAAGGCACTGAATTATCTCTTACCTGCACAGCTTTTGCTCTGCTCCAAGAGACACTGTCCTCTGTCACTCTAACTTCCCATTCCTACCACTAAAGGCCTTCCTATTCCTCTTTCAACTTATTCCTAAAGTTCAAGCATTTGAGACTCTGAGGAAACTTAAGATGATCTAGTCTAGAGGTGTTCATACTTTTTTTAACCGTGGTCAAAAATATAGTTATGTCAACAACCAATACACACATATACAAACGCACACTCTTACTATGTGTGATATACTCTGCTATTTCCTTTTCTTTTATGTTCTATCTAATTCCATTAAAAATATTTCCCTATATAGGCTTGCTAAATTGACTTCATGACTCATTATTGGGGGGTGTGACCCACAGTATAAAAACATTGATTTAATCCAATTCTCTAATTTCACAAATAAGCAAAGTACGGTGAAGAAACTTAAGTGACTTGTCCAAGAATTGAACCCAAATATGAATAGAATTATGCAGAGCTGCAAGCTTTGGAACGTAGACATTTAATAATATCTCTTCATGATTTTTCTTTTAGAAGCATAGATCCTCCCATAATCTATAGCTACTAGAAGAGACAATTTTGATAACAGTGTTAAGAATTGATTGAATAAGGGTAATTCAATCAAGTATATTTTCCATGTATATGGAATATATTTATTTATTTATTTATTCAGATTATAAAAGTTATTCTTTTAAATTTAATTTTATTTATTTACTTTTATACAGCACGTTCTTTCTTATTAGTTATTTATTTAATACATATTAGTGTATATATGTCAATCCCAATCTCCCAGTTCATCCCACCACCCCCCACCCACTTTCCCCCTTTGGTGTCCGTAAGTTTGTTCTCTACATCTGTGTCTCTATTTCTGCCTTGCAAACTGGTTCATCTGTACCACTTTTCTAGATTCCACATATATGCGTTAATATGCAATACTTGTTTTTCTCTTTCTGACTTACTTCACTCCGTATGACAATCTCTAGATCCATCCACGTCTCTACAAAGGACCCAATTTCATTCCTTTTTATGGCTGAGTAATATTCCATTCTATATATGTACCACATCTTCTTTATCTCTTCTTCTGTCGATGGACATTTAGGTTGCTTCCATGACCTGGCTATTGTAAATAGTGCTGCAATGAACATCGGGGTGCATTTCGAATTCTGGTTTTCTCCAGATATATGCCTAGGAGTGGGATTGCTGGATCATATGGTAATTCTATTTTTAGTTTTTTAAGGAACCTCCATACTGTTCTCCATAGTGGTTGTATCAATTTACATTCCCACAAACAGTGCAAGAGGGTTCCCTTTTCTCCACACCCTCTCCGGCACTTATTGTTTGTAGATATTCTGATGATGCCCATTCTAACTGGTGTGAGGTGATAACTCATTGTAGTTTTGATTTGCATTTCTCTAATAATTAGTGATGTTGAGCAGCTTTTCATGTGCTTTTTGGAGATCTTGAGACACAAAGATGAATGAGACAGTGGTAGAGTCTTGGATCAAGGTGTATCCATAGGCATAGAAAGAAATGAACCAATTCAATTCATGCTATGAAAGATTTTAGATGACTGGTCATATGAGATTGACAGATATTTAATGGATGCCTACAAGGGTGACTGTATTTTCTAAAACTCAACTAAGTCTAACAAGAATGAGTACATAAGGGGATAACAGATAGATGATTTTAAGTTAAGACTGAAAGAACTGGTGATCAGTGTGAACCCATTCTGGAAATCCAGGAGGTATGGTTACTACTAATTATTGTACCCGACACTTAAAATCAACAGTTGTTCCAGATTTCAAAACTCCTTATAAACCAGTTTTCATTTTGCACAAATTTTCCAGTTGACAACATGATGGATGTTTTCTAAGTAATCACTGCTAATCAGTCTATCATGGAGCTTAGTGGTTTTAATTTCAAGTATCATTTCTCAGCCCTTTTTTTCCTGCTAAGCTACATATTTTTCTATCTTAGCTGAGGATGCTTCACAAGTACTTTGCCAAAACATGCAGTGAGCTGAACACACCCTTACCTTCAGAGAAAGGACATCCCTTTCAATTCTAGGGAAACCATAATTGCTAAGCCAGTGGAATTTTCTGTGGTCTTTTCTCCCCTTCCTTCTTCTCTCTCTAGGGAAGGGAAAAGTGTGGAGGGAGGAGTCTGGTGTCCTCCTGACCTGCTGCTGGGTACTCCTTTCTGAGGTAGCCTGTGGTGCAGGGCAGAAGGGAACTGTTGACTTGGAGAGAGACTGAGAGAGGCCAGAGTTAATGGAGGGTAGGTGTCCTGTTCCCTCTTGTTCTGGTAGAGAATAGCTTCTCTTTCAGATTCTCATGCCTGCTTCCTCTCAGCAGAAAATGATGCTCCCCTGAGCCTCCCATCAGAAAATCTGAAGATTGAGAGAGGAAGGCATTAACTCCCTAAAATAGTTGATTACCAGAATATGGTAAAGGATTTAACTTTCTTTTTTTCCATTTCTTTAGGTAATCAGTTGGTTTTCACTGATAAATTTTATGAAATTGGAATGGGTGGAAAAGTGTTAAGATTCCAGTTAACTGTTTTAGTGCTTGCTGTGTGATTTGGTCCAAAAGTACTAGTCGATGTCGGTAGTTGGTTGGAAGCATCTTGATTCTAACCATTCTATGAAGATTATACTCTGTATGAATAGATAACAGCCATCAGAAGCAGCTAATGAATCTTGTTAGCTTGTGATATTTGTTTAGGGTTTGCACTCCAGCTTGTAATTGTTGTGAAAAGGATTAGTGTATAAGCCAAATTTCCCTGATGGGTCCAGGTCTTCCGTCCTCTCCATTCAAGGGTTGGACATTTAATCTTAATTTTTCAGTGTCATTTGTCACAGTATCTTCTCTCCTCCCAGTATGTCAGTGCAGGTGAAGCAGAAGATGTAAATTCTCTAAGTTAAGGGAGGCTGGGTGAGGGGTGGAAACATTGGTTTCAAACTGTGGAAATGTAAAATAACAAGGAACAGGCTAGAACTTGACTGAAATCCACCAATTTTGAAAGGTTAGTCAGGGTTTAATGTATTCTGGACACTGTAAAAATCTCAAATTTTTTGAAATTAAGACCACAGGTAAGTAATAAGTGCCATCCCAGGATGGGATTTACCATCATCATGTCAGATCATGTCCTATTTTTTCTGGGAATATTTTTTCCCTCTAAAGCACATATTTAAATCTAAGGATTCTTTCTGTTGGTTGGTTAGCCTAGTTCTATAAGTGAGGCCACAGGTGGTACCTGGGTGTGCCATTGTGGTACAGACTTTCTCATGACTTTTTGGGGGGAGAGATGCTTTTCAGGGCTTAACTTGTTAGATGATAATTTGGTATTTTAAAAGAATATTGTAGCTCAATACTTTGGTTCTAGGATTATACCTACATAGATCAGGGCTGAACACATACAAAGACAGCAGAGCCTGTATTGTCTTCAGTCTAAAAACTGAGTAAGTTTTATGGCCATCAAAAGTAACCTGTGACAACTTAAGCCTTGATAGTACGGGATATCTATCTAAATATTCCTCTAGAGTGCTGGCATTCTTACAAACGAATATGAGCTTCATATTAATAAGAAACATCTATTGGATACTCGGACTCCATCTCATAACTAGAAGGGAACTGGAACTCCAGAAATGTAAAAAATATAACTATGATTATTGCACTGTACTGTATAAGGTGTTTTCACTAACATCCTGGACTACCTTGTTAATAATGTGTTGTAATATACAGATTTTTAAATATGTGCATAGTCTTTGACCCAGAAATTTCAATTCAAAAGGAAATAATGAAAAGTGCATGCAAAGCTGTACACATGAAGATATTAATCATGTCACTATTTACAATATAAAAGAAGTGGAAGAAACCTCAATGTTCATTCATGGAATGAAATATCCCCTAAAATACTTTTAAAGACTTTTAAATATAAAAAGTAGGCACAAACTTTTGTTTATAATAATCTCAACTTTAAAATTATATGTAATGAATAAGGTTGTAGAGAAAGGGTGTAGAGAATAAGTACTAACTACAGATTTGGTTTTCTTAGGCATTAGCTGTCAGCCAAAGGGTAGAGCTATGATAGCATTAACTGAAAGGAAAACTATCATAGTGTGAGCAGTAGATGTCTCTGGGTAATGGAACATGATTTCCATTTTCTTTTTATTTATTTTTTTTTGGAATTTTATTTAATTAATTTTTTAAACAGCAGGTTCTTATTAGTCATCAATTTTATACACATCAGTGTATACATGTCAAATCCAATCTCCTAATTCATCCCACCACCACCCCCAACCCCCCACCATTTTTGACCCTTGGTGTCCATACGTTTGTTCTCTACATCTGTGTCTCAATTTCTGCCCTGCCAACTGGTCATCTGTACCATTTTTCTAGGTTCCACAAATATACGTTAATATACGATACTTGTTTTTCTCTTTCTGACTTACTTCACTCTGAATGACACTCTGTAGATCCATCCATGTCTCTACAAAGGACCCAGTTTCGTTCCTTCTTATGGCTGAGTAATATTCTATTCTATATATGTACCACAACTTCTTTATCTATTCATCTGTCGATGGGCATTTAAGTTGCTTCCATGACCTGGCTATTGTAAATAGTGCTGCAAGGAACATTGGGGTGCATGTCTTTATGAATTATGGTTTTCTCTGGGTAAATGCCCAGTAGTGTGATTGCTGGACCATATGGTAATTCTATTTTTAGTTTTTTAAGGAACCTCTGTACTGTTCTCCAAAGTGGCTGTATCAACTTACATTCCCACCAACAGTGCAAGAGGGTTCCCTTTTCTCCACAACCTATCCAGCATTTGTTGTTTGTACATTTTCTGATGATGCCCATTTTAACTGGTGTGAGGTGATACCTCATTGTAGTTTTGATTTGCATTTCTCTAATAATTAGTGATGGTGAGCAGCTTTTCATGTCCCTCTTGGCCATCTGTATGTCTTCTTTGGAGAAATGTCTATTTAGGTCTTCCGCACATTTTTGGATTGGGTTGTGCGTTTCTTTAATACTGAGCTGCATGAGCTGTTTATATATTGTGGAGATTAATCCTTTGTCCATTGATTCATTTGCAAATATTTTCTCCCATTCTGAGGGCTGTCTTTTCATCTTGTTTATGGTTTCCTTTGCTGTGCAAAAGCTTTGAAGTCTCATTAGGTCCCATTAGTTTATTTTTGTTTTTATTTCCATTACTCTAGGAGGTGGATCAAAAAAGATCTTGCTGTGATTTATGGCAAAGAGTCTCCTGCCTATGTTTTCCTCTGAGAGTTTTATAGTGTCCGGTCTTACATTTAGGTCTCGAATCCATTTTGAGTTTATTTTTGTGTATGGTATTAGGGAGTGTTCTAATTTCATTCTTTTACATGTAGCTCTCCAGTTTTCCCAGCACCACTTATTGAAGAGACTGTCTTTTCTCTATTGTATATCCTTGCCTCCTTTGTCATAGATTAGTTGACCATAGGTGCATGGGTTTATCTCTGGGCTTTCTATCTTTTTCCATTGATCTATATTTCTGTTTTTGTGCCAGTACCATATTGTCTTGATTACTGAAGCTTTGTAGTATAGTCTGAAGTCAGGGAGTCTGATTCCTCCAGCTCTGTTTTTTTCCCTCAAGACTGCTTCAGCTATTCAGGGTCTTTTTTGTCTCCATACAAATTTTAAGGTTTTTTGTTCTAGTTCTGTAAAAAATGCCACTCGTAATTTGATGTGGATTACATTGAATCTGTAGATTGCTTTGTGTAGTAGAGTCATTTTCACAATATTGATTCTTCCAATCTAAGAATATGTTATATCTCTCCAACTGTTAGTATCACCTTTAATTACTTTCATTAGTGTCTTATAGTTTTCTGCATACAGGTCTTTTGTCTCCCTAGGTGGGTTTATGGCTAGGTATTTTATGCATTTTGTTACAATGGTAAATGGGAGTGTTTCCTTAATTTCTCTTTCAGATCTTTCATCATTAGTGTATAGGAATGCAAAGGATTTCTGTGCATTAATTTTGTATCCTGCAACTTTACCAAATTCAGTGATTAGCTTTAGTAGTTTTCTTGTGGCATCTTTAGGATTCTCTATGTAGAGTATCATATCATCTGCAAACAGTGACAGTTTTACTTCTTTTCCAACTTGTATTCCTTTTATTTCTTTTTCTTCCCTGATTGCCATGGCTAGGGCTCCCAAAACTATGTTGAATAATAGTGGTGAGAGTGGACATCCTTGTCTTGTTCCTGATCTTAGAGGAAATACTTTCAGTTTTTCACCATTGAGAATGATGTTTGCTGTGGGTTTGTCATATATGGCCTTTATTATGTTGAGGTAGGTTCCCTCTATGCCCACTTTCTGGAGAGTTTTCATCATAAATGGGTGTTGAATTTTGTCAAAAGCTTTTTCTGCATCTATTCAGATGATCATATGGTTTTTATTCTACAATTTGTTAATGTGGTGTATCACATTGACTGATTTTTGTATATTAAAGAATCCTTGCATCCCTGGGATAAATCCCACTTGTCATGGTTTATGATCCTTTTAATGTGTTGTTGGATTCTGTTTGGTTGTATTTTGTTGAGGATATTTGCATCTATATTCATCAGTGATATTGGTCTGTAATTTTCTTTTTTTGTAGTATCTTTGTCTGCTTTTGGTATCAGGGTGATGGTGGCCTCACAGAATGAGTTTGGGAGTGTTCTTTCCTCTGCAATTTTTTGGAAGAGTTTGAGAAGGATGGCTGTTAACTCTTCTCTAAATGTTTGATAGAATTCACCTGTGAAGCCATCTGGTCCTGGACTTTTGTTTGTTGGAAGATTTTTAGTCACAGTTTCAATTTCATTACTTGTGATTGGTGTGTTCATATTTTCTTTTTCTTCCTGGTTCAGTCTTGGAAGGTTATACCTTTCTAAGAATTTGTCCATTTCTTCCAGGTTGTCCATTTTATTGGCATAGAGTTGCTTGTAGTAGTCTCTTAGGATGCCTTGTAATTCTGTGTTGTCTGTTGTAACTTCTCTGTTTTCATTTCTAATTTTAATGATTTGAATCCTCTCCCTCTTTTTCTTGATGAGTCTGGCTAATGGTTTATCAATTTTCTTTATCTTCTCAAAGAACCAGCTTTTAGTTTTATTGATCTTTTTATTGTTTTCTTTGTTTCTATTTCATTTATTTCTGCTCTGATCTTTATGATTTCTTTCTTTCTGGTAACTGAGTTTTGTTCATTCTTCTTCCTCTAGTTCCTTTAGGTGTAAGGTTAGATTGTTTGAGATTTTTCTTGTTTCTTAAAGTAGGCTTGTATAGCTATTAACTTCCCCCTTAGAACTGCTTTTGCTGCATCCCATAGGTTTTGGATCATCGTGTTTTCATTGTCATTTGTCTCTAGGTATGTTTTGATTTCCTCTTTGATTTCTTCAGTGATCTCTTGGTTATTTAGTAATGTATTTATTAGCCTCAATGTGTTTCTGTTTTTTACATTTTTTTCCCTGTAATTCATTTCTAATCTCACAGCGTTGTGGTCTGAAATGATGCTTGATATGATTTCAATTTTCTTAAATTTACTGAGGCTTGATTTGTGACCCAAGATGTGATCTATCCTGGGGAATGTTCTGTGAGCACTTGAGAAGAAAGTGTAATCTGCTGTTTTAGGATGGAATGTCCTATAAATATCAATTAAATCTATCTGGTCTTTTGTGCCATTTAAAGCTTGTGTTCCTTACCAATTTTCTGTTTGGATGATCTGTCCATTGGTGTAAGTGAGGTGTTAATATCCCCCACTATTAATGCAGTACTGTCAATCTCCTCTTGTATAGCTGTTAGCAGTTGCCTTAGGTATTGAGGTGCTTCTATGTTGGGTGCAACTTGGATTGACTCCTTGATCATTATGTACTGTCCTTCCTTGTCTCTTGTAACATTCTTTATTTTAAAGTCTATATTATCTGATATGAGTATTGCTACTCCAGCTTTCTTTTGATTTCCATTTGCATGGAATATCTTTTTGCATCCCCTCACTTTCAGTCTGTTTGTGTCCCTAGGTCTAAAGTGGGTCTCTTGTAGACAGCATATATATGGGTCTTGTTTTTGTATCCATTTAGTGGATACAATGGATACAATGGATACATTTTGTATCCATTTAGTGTGTCTTTTGGTTGGAGCATTTAATCCATTCACGTTTAAGGTAATTATCAATATGTATATTACTATTACCATTTTCTTAATTATTTTCAGTTTGTTTTTGTAGGTCTTTTCCTTCTCTTGTGTTTCCTGCCTAGAGAAGTTCCTTTAGCATTTGTTGTAGAGCTGGTTTGGTGGTGCTGAATTCTCTTAGCTTTTGCTTGTCCATAAAGCTTTGGATTTCCCCATCGAATCTGAATGAGATCCTTGCCAGGTAGAATAATCTTGGTTGTAGGTTCTTCCCTTTCATCACTTTAATTATGTCATGCCACTCCCTTTGGCTTGTAGAGGTTTTGCTGAGAAATCAGCTGTTAACCTTATGGGAGCTCCCTTGTATGTTATTTGTCGTTTTTCCCTTGCTGCTTTCAATAATTTTTCTTTGTCTTTAATTTTTGCCTATTCGATTACTATGTGTCTCAGCGTGTTTCTCCTTGGGTTTATCTTGTATGGGACTCTCTGCGCTTCCTGGACTTGGGTGGCTCTTTCCTTTCACATGTTAAGGAAGTTTTTTACTATAATCTCTTCAAATATTTTCTTGGGTCCTTTCTCTCTTCTTCTGGGACCCCTATAATATGAATGTTGTTGCGTTTAACGTTGTCCCAGAGGTCTCTTAGGCTATCTTCATTTCTTTTCATTGTTTTTTCTTTATTCTGTTCTGTAGAAGTGAATTCCACCATTCTATCTTCCATGTCACTTATCCGTTCTTCTGCCACAGTTACTATGCTATTGATTCCCTCTAGTGTATTTTTCATTTCAGTTATTGTATTGTTCATCTATGTTTGTTTGTTCTTTAATTCTTCTAGGTCTTTGTTAAACATTTCTTACATCTTCTCGATCTTTGCCTCCATTCTTTTTCTGAGATCCTGGATATCTTCACTATCATTATTCTGAATTCTTTTTCTGGAAGATTGCCCATCTCCACTTCATTTAGTTGTTTTTCTGGGGTTTTATCTTGTTCCTTCATCTGGTACCTAACCTTCTGCCTTTTCATCTTGTCTATCTTTCTGTGAATGTGGTTTTTGTTCGACAGGCTGCAGGATTGTAGTTCTTCTTGCTTCTGCTGTCTGTCCTCTGGTGAATGAGGCTATCTAAGAGGCTTGTCTCTTTTTATGTTTTTATATTTTCTAAATTTTCTACAGTAAGCATGATATGTGGGATCCGCGATATGTGGGATCTTCCTGGATTGGGGCACGAACCCGTGTCCCCTGCATTGGCAGGTGGACTCTCAACCACTGCATCACCAGGGAAGCCCCACATATTAATTTTATGCTAGGAATATAATCAGTGGTGCACCAATAGCAAACAAAGTTTTAAAATCCTAACATTGATTTTTCTGTTGATTTCATTTCTATTTCTGGTAAAAGTAGAAAGCATATTATTTTTGAGGTGAAAGCCTGGGTCTTAGTGTTGATGTTCTGCTCCTTCAGCAGATGGTCTTCCAGGAGGGTCATCCAGTTTTAAGGGCATTTACTGGCTTGGTGCTTTTAGGTTAGAGTGCCATCTTTGGGATATAGCTGGCATAACTGGTTGTCACCATTTGCTGATTATGTGAAATGCACAAGTCAAATATGATTTTGTGACGTGGGCAGTTAATTATTCAGTTAGCCCAGGGATCAGGACGTGTAGATGAAACTCAAAGCAGTCCCTCACTGCTTTGTTTCATTGAGAGAACTTCCTCTGATCTCCTCACCAACAGCCTCATCCTCCTCCTATCTACTCCAGAGCAAACTTCACAAGTGATTTTGAAGTCACTGTTCTCCTGGTTCTCTTTACCTTCCAGGTTAAAGTTAAAATATCCTTAGCATTTCATAATATTTAGGCCTCAGACTTCTTGTTTATAGGACCATCTTCCTTCATTCCCCAGCCTTACTATGCTAAGAGGTTAGCCGGTTTCCCTCTCTCTCTGTGTCTCTCCCCCATTCTGTTCTATTGACCTGGAATGCCATTCCTGTTTCTTCATTTTGCTATTTCCTTCAGTCCTGCCAGACTCAGCTGAAAGGGCACTTCTTCAGAGAAGTCTTTCTCAACTCCACTCAGTTGGGCACCCATCTCTTCTCCCATAGCCCTCTCATTCACACCCCTTATGAAACACTTGTCATACTGTATTTTAACTCTTACTTCTTCCTGCATCTGACTGTGAGGTTCTTGATGGCAAGGACCTTAATTCAACCTCTCCATTCCCAGCACTCAGCTCACAGGTAATAGTGAAATACTAAAAGCATTTTTAATGAATGAATGAATGAGCATTGAAACGAGGTCACAGTGGCTCCCATATCATTTTTCTTTTTCTCATTTTTCTTCATCTTTAAAAGGAAGATCATAGGGTGGATTGAATGAGAAAATATTTGAAAAGTAATTAGTATAATGCTTGGTGCATGATAATAAATATTTATTTTTTCACTCTGTTTTTTACAGCTCCTATCTAGTTTCAGGTTCCCCACACCTGGTGGCTCATGCCTCACTGGTACAAAAGTCTCCACCCCATCAGTGCCTCCTTGTTAAATAGATAAGGCTTCCCAGTCAAGCAATACTTATGCTGATCATATGCAAACACTGTAACTTTTGTACTAACACCTCATCATCACTCACCACACATACTCACTGCCTCCTATTAAACACACATTCAGCATCTCTGTTACCTTTAACTCAGTCATCTTACTCATCACAGGGAAATTCAGCTCTATGGATTTCTAACCAAGGTGTGGTCTTTTTAAGAAAAAATTTTTCAATACTTAAGGTTGATCCTTTATGCCAACGGCAGTAAATACAGATAGCCCTCAATTTTCATTTTTTCCCCTCAACTCACTTTTTCCACATTGTATATTGGTACCACTGCATTACCTTTCTTATGCACAATTCAAACTGCATATGAGCTAATGAACAAGCACGTTGTGACAGCATGTGATACCCCCCTGCCAACAGTTCAGTACCAATCACCATCTTTAGCTGTAAAAAAGGATTTATTCATATAATTATTGGAATGGATTTATTGCCTTTTCCTTTATTATTTTTTTCTGCATTCAATTTCACTTAATTTTATTATTTTTAAAAATGATAAGACACAATCTTTTGCTTATTCACTTTCTTAACAATCCATAAAAGCACTGGCAAATCTCCAACAGTAATTCTTTCCTAGTATGAACTCTATTTTTTCACTTACTTTTATTTCAAATAAGCTGAAATAGAATTTAAAGAAGTTTTCACAAATTAATTTTTATTATCTGTATTTATTATTTAGTCCATGTTTAAAAGATTGCAACAACCATTTACACATGGACACATGGTAACATTCAAGAAAAGAGTAAAAAATTATATCATATTTAGTGACAGTAACTGGCTTTTTGGGAATGGGATTTTTTTCCATGTAATATGTTTAATAAGTGTAATATTTAGGATTCATTTATTTGGTTTTCATGGTTTTTTTGAAATATATTATGATGGCAAGTAAATGAATTGTATCTTACTATTGGGAACTTTATTTTGCCCTCTACTGTACGATTTTCTGTTTTTTATTTTTTGTTTTCTTGTTTTGTTTTGTTTTTGTTTTTGTTTTTTTTTGGTTACTGAGCTTATATATAAGAAATAGAGGAAATGGTTTTGAAAGAAAATAAAAACTATCAACCAGTCAATGATTATAATGAAAAATATTTATCAGCAGTCTCAAATTTCCAGAAGTTTTAACTTTTATCTGAAGTATTTATCCTGTGTAAAATATCACACTAGAAAAGGCAAAGCATTAGATTAATGCTATTTTTGAATGGCTCAAAGTTATTCATTTATATATTCAATTTAATTTTTAATCAAAATTCCATCATTTGCTATTTTTTCTAAACTTGAGTGTATCAGAAGTGCCAAGATAATTAAAAAAAAAAAAAAGGTAATGGGTGGTGACTGCACTTACCAGATATCAAAACATACTAAAAACAATGTAGTACATCTGTAACAATAGTCAGAGTTATCAGCATACTTAATAATATGTCAGTGTAATAAAGGAGAGACTAGAAATGTATCTAAGCATATATGGTAATTTATAATAATCATTTAATGGTTCATTATTTTATTCAATCAACTTATATTTATTGATTGTCAGAAGCTGCATAAATGATGGGTGTACATCAGGTAATCATAATTCTTACTAGATTATTAAAAATTAAAGAATTGTTTAAATCAATTATTATTGTTTGTGTTTAAGCAAGTCCTATCAAGAACTGTTGGTGGCAGGCGCTCGCCCAGCTAAGCCTGCGCGGGGCCACCTAGGTAGCTCCCATCTCCGCAGGCGGCCTCCGGGTCCCGACCCCTGCGCCCACGGCCCTTGGCAAAGACAAGGGCTCACCTGAGGCTCGGCGGCTGGCACGGCTGTCGGGTTAGGTCACAGTGGAGTCTGATTTTTGTGATGCTTCCCTTTGCTGTTAGCTGTTGAGGAAGTGTCCCTCCCTGTGTCTCAGATGAAGAGCCATTTGTGAGTACCAGCATCTGTGCTACCAATGTGAGACCTAGTTGGTCCATTCATTGATTGCTCAGTTGAGCGCTCAATTCATTCATTTGCCAATCAAGACTTCTGGATGGAATCTGCCTCACCTCTTTCTTTCCAAGGAAAGCACAGTAAAGGCTTCAGCCGTAAGTTGCCTCTTTTCTGTGCCCAGAGACGACTCTCACCATTTCCCTGTGCAGCCCTGCATGGTGTGGGGCCCTCTCCTCTCCAGAACTGCACAGAGCAAGGCACTGGAAATACAATAAACAAGCAGCCACTGATGGTGTCTTCACAGAGCTGATAATTTTGGTAGGAAAAACTAAGGAAAAAGCAAAATCTGTGACCCTGAACCAAGATGGTGGAGTAGAAGCATGTGCTATCACTCCCTCTTGTAAGAACACCAGAATCACAACTAGCTGCTGGACAATCATCGAGAGGAAGACACTGGAACTCACCAGAAAAGACACCCCACATCCAAAGACAAAGGAGAAGCCACAGTGAGATGGTAGGAGGGGCACAATCACAGTAAAATCAAATCCCATAACTGTTGGGTGGGTTACTCAGAGACTGGAGAACACATATAACACAGTAGTCTACCCACTGGAGTGAAGTTCTGAGCCCCATGTCAAGCTTCCCAACCTAGGGGTCTGGCAATGGGAGGAGGAATTCTTAGAGAATCAGATTTTGAAGGCTAGTGTGAGCTGATTGCAGGACTTCAACAGGACTGGGGGAAACAGAGACTCCACTCTTGGAGGGCACACACAAAGTACTGTGTGCATTGGGACCCAGGGGAAGGAGCAGTGACCCCAGGGGAGACTGAACCAGACATACCTGCTAGTGTTGGAGGGTCCCCTGCAGAGGTGGGAGGTGGCTGTGGCTCACCGTGGGGACAAGGACACTGGCAGCCCCAACCATCAGCAGTCAAACGGATTAAAGTTTACTGAGCTCTGTCCACCAGAGCAACAGTCAGCTCTAGCCACCACCAGTCCCTCCCATCAAGAAACTTGCACAAGCCTCAGCCTCATCCAACAGAGGGCAGACAGCAGAAGCAAGAAGAACTACAATCCTGCAGCCTGTGGAACAAAAACCACATTCACAGAAAGATAGACATGATGAAAAGGCAGAGGGCTATGTACCAGATGAAGGAACAAGATACAACCCCAGAAAACTAAAACTAAAAACAACTAAATACAGCCCCAGAAAAACAACAACAACTAAATGAAGTGGAGATAGGCAATGTTCCAGAAAAAAGAATTCAGAATAATGATAGTGAAGATGATCCAGGACCTCGGAAAAACAATGGAGGCAAAGATAGAGAGGATGTAAGAAATGTTTAACAAAGACCTAGAAGAATTAAAGAACAAATAAACAGAGATGAACAATAGAATAACTGAAATGAAAAGTACACTAGAAGGAATCAATAGCAGAATAACTGAGGCAGAAGAACGGATAAGTGACCTGAAAGACAGAATGGTGGAATTCACTGCTGTGGAACAGAATAAAGAAAAAAGAATGAAAAGAAATGAAGACAGCCTAAGAGACCTCTGGGACAACATTAAACGTAACAACATTCTCATGGGACCCCTATAGGGGTCCCAGAAGGAGAAGAGAGAGTGAAAGGACCCGAGAAAATATTTGAAGAAATTATAGTCAAAAACTTCCCTAACTTGTGAAAGGAAATAGCCACCCAAGTCCACGAAGTGCAGAGAGTCCCATACAGCATAAACCCAAGGAGAAACACGCTGAGACACATAGTAATCAAACTGGCAAAAATTAAAGACAAAGAAAAATTATTGAAAGCAGCAAGGGAAAAACGACAAATAACATACAAGGGAACTCCCATAAGGTTAACAGCTGATTTCTCAGCAGAAACTCTACAAGGCAGAAGGGAATGGCATGATATACTTAAAGTGATGAAAGGGAAGAACGTACAACAAAGAGTGCTCTACCTGGCAAGGATCTCATTCAGGTTCGGTGGAGAAATCAAAAACTTTACAGGCAAGCAAAATCTAAGAGAATTCAGCACCACCAAACCAGCTCTACAACAAATGCTTAAGGAAATTCTCTAAGTGGGAAACACAAGGGAAGAAAAGGACCTACAAGAACAAAACCAAAACAATTAAGAAAATGTTAATAGGAACATACATATCAATAATTATCTTAAACGTGAATGGATTAAATGGTCCAACCAAAGGACACAGACTTGCTGAATGCACACAAAAAGAAGACCCATATATATGCTGTCAACAAGAGACCACTTCAGACCTAGGGACACATACAGACTGAAAGTGAGGGGATGGAAAAAGATACTCCATGCAAATGGAAATCAGAAGAAAGCTCAAGTAGCAAAACTGATATCAGATAAAATAGACTTTAAAATAAAGAATGTTACAAGAGACAAGGAAGGACACTACATAATGATCAAGGGGTCAATCCAATAAGAAGATATAACAATTATAAATATATATGCACCCAACATAGGAGCACCTCAATACATAAGGCAACTATTAACAGCTATAAAAGAGGAAATTGACAGTAACACAATAATAGTGGGGGACTTCAACACCTCACTTACACCAGTGGAGAGATCTTCCAAACAGAAAATTAATAAAGAAACAGAAGCTTTAAATGGCACAATAGACCAGATAGATTTGATTGATATTTATAGGACATTCCATCCAAAAACAGCAGATTACACTTTCTTCTCAAGTGTGCACAGAACATTCTCCAGGATAGATCACATCTTGGGTCACAAATCAAGCCTCAGTAAATTTAAGAAACTTGAAATCAACTCAGTCATCTTTTCTGACCACAATGCTATGAGATTAGAAATCAATTACAGGGGAAAAAATGGAAAAAACGCAAACACATGAAGGCTAAACAATATGTTACTAAATAACCAAGAGATCACTGAAGAAATCAAAGAGGAAATCAAAAAATACCTAGAGACAAATGACAATGAAAATGCGATGATCCAAAACCTATGGGATGCAGTAAAAGCAGTTCTAAGAGGGAAGTTTATAGCTATACAAGCCTACCTCAAGGAACAAGAAAAATCTCAAACAAACAATCTAACCTTACACCTAAAGAAACTAGAGAAAGAAGAAAAAACTAAACCCAAAGTTAGCAGAAGGAAAGAAATCATAAAGATCAGAGCAGAAATAAATGAAATAGAAACAAAGAAAACAATAGCAAAGATCAATAAAACTAAAAGCTAGTTCTTTGAGAAGATAAACAAAATTGATAAACCATTAGCCAGACACATCAAGGAAAAGAGGGAGAGGATTCAAATCAATAAAATTAGATATGAAAAAGGAGAAGTTACAAAGGACACCACAGAAATACAAAGCATCCTAAGAGACTACTACAAGCAACTCTATGCCAATAAAATGGACAACCTGGAAGAAATGGACACATTCTTAGAAAGGTATAACCTCCAAGACTGAACCAGGAAGAAATAGAAAAACTGAATAGACCAATCATAAGTAATGAAATTGAAATTATGATTAAAAATCTTCCAACAAACAGAAGTCCAGGACCAGATGGCTTTACACGTGAATTCTATCAAACATTTAAAGAGCTAACACCCATCCTTCTCAAGCTCTTCCAAAAAATTGCAGAGGAAAGAACACTCCCAAACTCATTCTATGAGGCCACCATCACCGTGATACCAAAAGCAGACAAAGATACTACAAAAAAAGAAAATTACAGGCCATTATAACTGATGAATATAGATGCAAAAATCCTCAACAAATACTAGCAAACAGAATCCAACAACACATTAAAAGAATCATACACCATGACCAAGTGGGATTTATTTTAGGGATGCAAGGATTCTTCAACATATGCAAACCAATGAATGTGGTACACCATATTAACAAATTGAAGAATAAAACCCATATGATCATCTCAATAGATGCAGAAAAAGCTTTTGACAAAATTCAACACCCTTTTATTATAAAAACGCTCCAGAAAGTGGGCATAGAGGGAAGCTACCTCAACATAATAAAGGCCATATATGACAAACCCACAGCAAACATCAATCTCAATGGTGAAAAACTGAAAGCATTTCCTCTAAGATCAGGAACAAGACAAGGATGTCCACTCTCACCAGTATTATTCTACATAGCTTTGCAAGTCCTAGCCACAGCAATCAGAGAAGAAAAAGAAATAAAAGGAATGCAAATTGGAAAAGAAAAAGTGAAACTATCACTGTTTGTAGATGACATGATACTATACATAGAGAATCCTAAAGATGCCACCAGAAAACTACTGGAGCTAATCACTGAATTTGGTAAAGTAGCAGGATACATAATTAATGCACAGAAATCTCTTACATTCCTATACATTAATGATGAAAAATCTGAAACAGAAATTAAGGCAACTTTCCCATTTACCATTGCAACAAAAAGAGTAAAATACCTAGGAATAAACCTACCTAGGGAGACAAAACACCTGTATGCAGAAAAGTATAAGACACTGATGAAAGAAATTAAAGATGATACCAACAGATGGAGAGATATACCATGATCTTGGATTGGATGAATCAATATTGTGAAAATGACTATACTACCCAAATCAATCTACAGATTCATTGCAATCCCTATCAAATAACCAATGGCATCTTTTACAGAATTAGAACAAAAAACCTTAAAATTTGTATGGAGACAAAAAAGACCCTGAATAGCTGAAGCAGTCTTGAGGGAAAAAAACGGAACTGGAGGAATCAGACTCCCTGACTTCAGACTATACTACAAAGCTACAGTAATCAGGACAATATGGTACTGGCACAAAAACCGAAACGTAGATCAATGGAACAATATAGAAGGCCCAGAGATAACCCCACACACCTATGGTCGACTAATCTTGACAAAGGAGGCAAGGATATACAATGGAGAAAAGACAGTCTCTTCAATAAGTGGTGCTGGGAAAACTGGACAGCTACATGTAAAAGTATGAAATTAGAACACTCCCTAACACCATACACAAAAATAAACTCAAAATGGATTAGAGACCTAAATGTAAGACCAGACACTATAAAACTGTTAGAGGAAAACATAGACAGAACACTGTATGACTTAAATCACAGCAAGAGCTTTTTTGATCCACCTCTTAAAGTAATGGAAATCAAAGCAAAAATAAACAAATGGGACCTAATGAAACTTCAAAGCTTTTGCACAGCAAAGGAAACCATAAACAAGATAAGAAGACAACCCTCAGAATGGGAGAAAATATTTGCAAACAAATCAATGGATAAAGAATTAATCTCCAAAATATATAAAGAGCTCATGCAGCTCAATATTAAGAAAACAAGCAACCCAATCCATAAATGGGCAGAAGACCTAAATAGACATTTCTCCAAAGAAGACATACAGATGGCCAAGAGGGACATGAAAAGCTGCTCACCATCACTAATTATTAGAGAAATGCAAATCGAAACTATAATGAGGTATCACATCACACCAGTTAAAATGGGCATTATCAGAAAATCTACAAACAACAAATGCTGGAGAGGGTGTGGAGAAAAGGGAACCCTCTTGCACTGTTGGTGGGAATGTAAATTGATACAGCCACTATGGAGAACAGTATGGAGGTTCCTTTAAAAACTAAAAATTGCATTACCATATGACCCAGCAATCCCATTACTGGGCATATACCCAGAGAAAACCATAATTCAAAAAGACACATGCACCCTAATGTTCCTTGCAGCACTATTTACAATAGCCAGGTCGTGGAAGCAATCTAAAAAAATAAAGAACTATAGGTGGAAGTGTAAATTGACGCACCGTTTTGAGAGGGAAATTTGGGAAAACTATAAAAAATTATTTGCGTGTATCCTCGCAAATAATAACCTCCTTTTTAAGAGTAAGGGTAACCTCCTTTTTAAGATTCAGTCCTATAGAAATATTTCCACATGTGTATGTGCTCTTGTGATTATGTACTTGTGTGTGTATATATATATATATATATATATATATATATATATAATATATATATATATATATATAAATGTCCATTGTAGCATTGTTAATAATAGCAAAAACTGGAATCAATCTAATTCTCTGGGATTAACGGAATCGTTAAAAATGTGTGGTACAGATTTATGACTATTATGCAAAATTTTGAAAGAATGATGTTCATGATAATGTGGGAAAATGAAATTATAGAAGAGTATAATACAAAAATTTTAAATTCAATAGCAGAGTCTCGGTGCTAAATTCCCACTCTAATACCTTTATTTTGATGAACTCTAGAAAAAGTAAATCTGCTATCATTGATTTAAAACTAGTTATTTTGGATACCTGACTGCGAGCTTTCAGCTTTGCTTCACCATCACTCACTTTTAAGGTCTTTGAGGAACTACATTTCCCAGATTCATCTTCTTTGCAACATTTTAGAATTTATGTTATTCAGCTCTCTCATAACTTCTTTCAAAAAGCATGTGAGGGGCTTCCCTGGTGGCGCAGTGGTTGGGAGTCCGCCTGCCGATGCAGGGGACGTGGGTTCGTGCCCCGGTCTGGGAAGATCCCACGTGCCGCGGAGCGGCTGGGCCAGTGAGCCATGGCCGCTGAGCCTGCGCGTCTGGAGCCCGTGCTCCGCAACGGGAGAGGCCACAACAGTGAGAGGCTCGCGTACCGCAAA
>NW_006782310.1:542858-548396 GCF_000442215.2 Lipotes vexillifer | reverse complement strand
AAAAAAAAAAAAAAAAAAAAAAAAAAGCATGTGAGGTTTTTTTCAATGATTTTATTACTCTTCCTGTAAATGGTAAATTGCTCCTGAAATGTAAGTGTCTTCATGAGTTTATACTTGCAGCTTTCTGCTGGCATTTACACAAACCTTTCAAAGGTCATTTGAAGGGCTGCTGTCTAGAGGCAACACTGCTGAACTGGAGACACTTTGTTTTAGGTGCCTGAGAGAATTTGACTGTATCCTTCACTTCCAAAAATAAGGAGTGCATGCGCTGAACTAGACATTCTACTAACACTGGAGATGCAGAAATGAGAAAAGCGTTGCCCTTGTTCTCAAGGGGCTCACAGGCTGGCAGACATAGGAAAATAGTATCTTAATTGCTGAAGAGAGTAAAGAAGAGCTAGCCAAGCAAGTAGGTTGGGGCAGTGGCAGAGATATCAAGAAAATGCTCCTAGGAAGTGACAATGCTTGAGGGAGGTGAGTGTTGAGGCACGAGGAGGAAAAAGCTGAGTAGATGAGGGGAGTGAAGAGGGTTTCCAGTTAAGGAGCCAGGGTGGGGCAGAGTGACAGAGGTATGAGAAAGCATGCCCTCCTCTAGAAACTGAAATAGTTCATATGCCTCTTCTAAAGTAATAAAATAGGTCAGGGGCATGCCGTGTACAAATCCTTTGATTAACATAGAGAATGATTGACAGGAGTCGTTTGAGACGAAACATCATGGACATGCTCACCTCAGTGGTGATCAGAGCATCTCCCAGGCTTTGGGGCCAGCAAGGTCAACTTGGAACGCTGGCTTTTCAGAAGACCCTGACACCATACTAGGCTCTCTGCCTTAGTGATCTGGCCACCGGGGTGTCTCTGTATCGTAATGATCAACACCACACCACCTATCATGAGGACTCCTGAGGACTGCCCCAGTGTCCTCTCATAAAATAGGACTCGGCCCTTCACCAGCACAAAAAATTTCACTGGGTCCCTCATTTTCTACGAAGTTAAATCCAAAACCCTAATGAGATTCAAGATCCTCTGCCATCTGCCTCCCATGTGTCCTTCTAGGATTAAGTCAGAAGAATTTGATGGGTTAGAATAAGGTCTTTGGAGTTAGGCTGTTCCAGGTTTGAATTTTAACTCTGCTGTTTACTTAAGCACACATAAAACTAACAATTTCCTTAGCTGTAGTTTTATACTTTTGGAACCACTGGCAGGTAAAATTCTACTTGGCCTACCTCAGATGTCACCATCTTCAAGGAGTCTTTAAAAAATAATTGAAATTACTTATTCTTTTCTTATTTCAACAGAAATTGGTACCTCTGATACAGAAATAATAGTAATAATTTTGCTAAATTTAAATCCAGTAAGAAGAGATGGTATTTTATTATTTATACAATGTCTAGAACAATTTCAGGAGTTTATTCAGTTGATTTATTAGTTTATAGTGAGCATTTGTTAATAAAATGATGATATTGAGAAATTCTACCATTGGTAAGTAAATTATTCTGAATTTCAATTTATAAGTGAATTCATGTTCTTGTATTATACACATAACGATAAAGATGTTAATCACCTAGTAACAAAATGGGAAAAGATTTTCCAAATGTGTATTTGTTTATGGAATACTACATGCACCAAAGAGAAAATAAAACATATTTTCTTATCACATATTTTTTATTGAAGACATATATAAAACATTATTATATTCAGTAATACACTGCAATCAGAAATATCTAATTTAAAAGAGGGACTTTTTAAAAATAATGTTTTAGGGGCTTCCCTGGTGGCGCAGTGGTTGAGAGTCCGCCTGCCGATGCAGGGGACACGGGTTCGTGCCCCGGTCCGGGAGGATCCCACATGCCGGGGAGCAGCTGGGCCCGTGAGCCATGGCCGCTGATCCTGCATGTCCGGAGCCTGTGCTCCGTAACGGGAGAGGCCACAACAGTGAGAGGCCCGCGTACCGCAAAAAAATAATAATAATAATAATGTTTTTCTGAAATAAGTTTATAAATTCTATGTCTTAATGTCTTCCTTTCCCTTCACCAGATAAGACTTTTCTAAGAGAGCCCATTTATTCAGTTAATAATGCCATCTCCTCAAGTAATTCCATGGGGCAAGAGATATGACTCAAACTATATACTATTTGTTTATTAAATCTCATTTCCTAGACTTCTGGTTTCATTTTCAAACTTAACATAAATGCTATATCATCTTTATCTCCTAGATAAATCAGTACCCTAACTCTTAAGCAGTGAAGGGGAAATTTTGCGTTATGCTTTCTATTTTGCTTGAAATGATGTTTTTAGCATATGCCAGTTTCAGAGGCTTGAGTCATATATGATTGATACTGACCATCTTATACGATGGAGAAGCTCCTCTCCACTGATAATATTGAGAGAAACAAAGAAATGGTTCTGGTCTTGTTTCCACGGATAGTATGATTTCTCTTTTCAAAGCACCATTAAATCTTTGTATATTGATAGAGGAATAGAGCACAGAAAAATTTTCTTACCCTTCTCACAAGTGGTTTCACCTCCTTTCAAAATTTTAATCTATCCGTTAAACACTTATTATTTTATTCTTCATTTCTCAAATCTCATAGTATTTTCAGTTTTAATCCCACTAGCACCTTACATTTAATTATTCACTAATTGTTTCATAACCCTTAGGCTCATTGGCCTAATAGAATGTGAACTTCAAAAAATATCCACCTCAGAATATGCCACAGGACTGAATGCATACAAGATACACCATGGCTGCTTGTTGAGTGCTAAAATGACAATGGCACCAATGCTCCTTGGCTGTCCTATGGATTTCGTCCAATTATAGGGTAATGAAAAGTAACAAAGTCTTGGTTGTGAATAACTAAAGTAAGGAACGGCTGTAACAACTGACAATACATATAATTTGGAAAAGATTAGAAAACATGGAAATAACCTTCTAGTATTATGATGTTTTAGCCATTCTGCACTTAAACTTCAGAAAACCTACTTTCTTTTCTTGACAGATACTTTTTATTCCAACTAGGAAAGAGCAAAGACCATGCAAAAGGCCAAATTGGATCCTCTCTATGTCTGATGAAGTTATAATACTGAAAAGCACACAGGCCAGAGTATCTGAGCAATGGGTTCAAGGTTTTGTATCACAACTAGCTGGTTGTGGTCATTTAACCTCTCTAGTTATAGACTCCCTTTCTATAAAATGAGAGAACTGGGCAAGAGATTGTGCAATGCCCTAAATTCTTCAATACTTTTACTTATAAAAAAACAAAATTAAGCAAGAAGCACTATAGTTATTTCCTTCCAAAAGGACTAAGCCCTGAAAATAAATTTATTTCATTTTCATTATCTTACTAGTTACATTATACTTACTACTATATAGTTGACATATTTTATAGAATTAAATAATACTATCTTGCTAGAATTTCTTTTTCTCAAACCAGCTTTACGCCTACTAAAAATAAACAATTTTTACATGGGTTTCCATTTTATTCATTCAACATTCACTTGTCTTCATCCATATATTCACAGAGCCAAGACCAGCACTCAACACAGAGTAGCTTCTAAGTAAATATTGTTGAACATATGCATAATTACAGTGGTGCTTTTAGAGAATATCTGGTTGCTAAAGGAAGGGTCTATGACTCAGGTCAACGAAACTGATTAAACCACATTTCATACAGTTTTCTGACATAATTAAAAGAGCAGGGAAAAAATTTTCTCTAAGGGGTAAAATCTCTAATACTTCCCTTAAGAACTGTTTCTATTGTAGTGTTGTCATAATTTTATTTTTGCTATTCTAAATTAATTTACAGTTGATGATATAAATCAATACAGTGCAATAAGAATTCATCCATATTGATATGTATGTATGCATGTCTATACATAGGTATATAATTCCTTTTGATAAACCATTTTCAGTGACATATTCACCTAGGCAGCTTTTCCCCTGTATGATATTAAGCATGCCCTAATAATTGCATATCTTGAGAAACCATTTGAAGAGACAAATGACTTCAGATCTCTATTGATAGACGCTCTATCTTCTTTTTCAGTTACACTTCAAAAGTGTACATTTCATTCACTTTTTCAGTCAAAAGTTTTTAATAGAAATATGTCTTTAAAGATTAATATGGCTGGTGAATGCAGACAAGACTTCTTTTTCAACCTTTGAGAACAAGGGCATCTTGGTTTATATGACCGTTTTACAGGCCTGAAGACCGCTAAGATTCACGTTATGAATTACATGCTATTCATTAGACTGTATCAAAGGATGTAACACATTTTCTTCAAGTTTTTTGGCACATTATTTAAAATCAGAAAAAAAATTTAAAAGATTTTTCTAAAGTGCTTAGCCATATTTACCCCCCAAAAGATATAATCAAAGAGTCTCACTGAATTTAGAACTTTCGAATGTTTGTTGACTGTTAAAATGTTAAATATAGTACATTATACATCTTTGATGGATATGGTGGCTATTACAAGTTGCAAGTTCTCCACAGAGAATACTGGCTGTAAAGCACTTACTGTTGGGAGTAATGTATGTTACTATACTGTGTTACTGTGTGTCGAGATGTCATTGGGGTTGGGGAACCAATGGCTTGGCTTATGTGAATGTCTGGACTCACCATTTGCGTCACTTGAATTTCTGGTCCTACCAAAATACCACTACTCATCACGGGTCCCCTACAACTATCCGTCATGCTGCTTCTGCTCGTGCCAGGCCTACCAGGACTAGACAGCACTCTCTTAGCATAGCTTACACTGTGTGTGTTGGCTAACTCAGCGACTACACAGATATCCCTTTGGACATCGTAGATAGGTGCTGTTACTGTTTCCGTTACAACAATGTTGGGCGCAAGGTGAGGGTCCAAAACAATTGGAGTGGGTTGCATGCATGGATCAGCAGTACTGTTAAGTCTCAGTCACTACAATATCCCCATGCATCATGGGTTCAGGTATGGCCATTTCTGCCTGGAATTCTGCCTCTGAGAGAGTCATTCCTGAAGATTCATTAACAAAGAAATTTGGTCCAAGTAAAGGGAGGTCAGTACTAATGGGAACACAGGCCTGCTGTGAAGGAAATGGTTCAATTTCTGTGTCTAAGCAGATTTCAGCAAGAGTCCTAAATTTTGAATCTAAAGTTTCCATGTAGCTTTCATCGAAACCATCCACGATCCAACTGCAACAACCAGTGGTGCCCACGGGAGACCCTACTCCCTCATGGTCATAAATGAGCAAACAATCATTTGCTGGTCGGCCTTTATCTTTGTCTGTGTAAGCATATGCTTTCTAAAATTAGAAGAAAAAATAGAAAATTTTAAGTTTCTCTTCTCTTAAAATAATCAAAGAAGAGCAACAACAATGCCTTAGAGACATCTGATCTAAGATGATTTTATGGTATGAACTGAGAAAAAACTGATTCATTTTCTAAATAATTGGAATTTTTTTTTTTTTTTTTTTTTTTTTTCAGTAAGCGGGCCTCTCACTGTTGTGGTCTCTACCGTTGCGGAGCACAGGCTCCGGACGCGCAGGCTCAGCAGCCATGGCT
>NW_006782310.1:461853-542848 GCF_000442215.2 Lipotes vexillifer | reverse complement strand
GGAGCACAGGCTCCGGACACGCAGGCTCAGCGGCCATGGCTCACGGGCCCAGCCGCTCCGCGACATGTGGGATCCTCCCAGACCGGGACATGAACCCGTGTCCCCTGCATCGACAGGCAGACTCTCAACCACTGCGCCACCAGGGAAGCCCAATTATTGGATTTTTGAAAGGAGGTCAGTGTGTATTTGATTTATAGTCTTTTGTCTCTGAGGTGGGATATGTGCAAAACATTATTTATTTAAGGAAAGATATTTAATCAACTTAGAATGGAAGCAGGTACAGAGGTGTACATAGCTCTAAGCTTCAGAGACTTATTTTATGTGGCCTGGGTGAAGAGAGCTGGATTTAGGTTACCAGGAGGAAGGCACTAAGGTGTTGTCTATTGGAATTTTCAAATTATTTTTAATGACAGACCCTTTAAGTGAGATCCTAGATACAACCCCAACATGTAGAAGTGATGAAATTGGAAATTCTCTGTTTGAAGGGGTGGGGTGGGAGCAGAGACCTGCCAGCTCCCTTCCCCACTTGCCTCAACTGCTATGGCCCTTGGTGGGTTCCATGAAATCCCACAGGGCCTGCCCAACACCATCTCAAATCACCTGATATAATCCAACCCCTTCTTTCTTTTATAAATAAGGTAAAAAATAAGGCCCAGAGACGGTGAATGGCATGGCCAAGACTTAAATAGTTGTTGAATATACTTTAAATCCACCTGTCCTTTCTCCACTGCATCATGCTGCTTTCCCTCTGGTCTGTACCAGAGTCTAAATCCGACCATTAGAAATGCACGGTTTGAGGCCTTGAAATCAATTATTCATGAGTTTGGTATCACCTTAAAACTTTGCTGTTTAATATTTTACATGACACCTCAGTAAGGGGACAATCTCCTCTTGCCAGGGGCACAAGCTAGCTGCTGGGCTGGGTGGTGGTGGTACAAAAAAGTGACAGGAAGGAAGCACTGGTAAGTTGTTCAGAGGCTTCACCTTGCAGAGGGATAGGCTGCGCCTCACCACCGCTGAAATCCAGTGCTAGTTTTTAATGTAAAAAACATGCTAGAGGAGCTTAAAGATGAAGGAAGAGTAAGACGTGGAGATCACTTTCCTCCCCACAAACACATCAGAAATACATCTACATGTGGAACAACTCCTACAGAACACCCACTGAACGCTGGCAGAAGACCTCAGACCTCCCAAAAGGCAAGAAACTCCCCACGTACCTGGGTAGGGCAAAAGAAAACAGAAAAAACAGACAAAAGAATTAGGGACAGGACCTGCACCTCTGGGAGGGAGCCGTGAAGGAGGAAAAGTTTCCACCACGAGGAAGCCCCTTCACTGGTGGAGACGGAGGGTGGATGGGGGGGAAGCTTCAGAGCCACAGAGAGCACAGCCACAGGGGTGCGGAGGGCAAAGCGGAGAGATTCCCACACAAAGGATCGGTGCCGACCAGCACTCATCAGCCTGAGAGGATGGTCTGCTCACCCTCTGGGGCGGGCGGGGCTGGAAGCTGAGGCTCGAGCTTCAGTCGGATCGGTAGGATCGCAGGGAGAGGACTGGCGGCGTGAACACAGCCTTGAAGGGGTTAGTGCGCCACGGCTAGCCGGGAGGGAGTCTGGGAAAAAGTCTGGAGCTGCCGAAGAGACAAGAGACTTTTTCTTCCCTCTTTGTTTCCTGGTGCGTGAGGAGAGGGGATTAAGAGCCCTGCTTAAAAGAGCTCCAGAGACGGGCGCGAGCCGCGGCTAACAGCGCGGACCCCAGAGACGGGCATGAGATGCTAAGGCTGCTGCTGCCGCCACCAAGAAGCCTGTGTGCGAGCACAGGTCACTGTCCACACCCCCCTTTCGGGGAGCCTGTGCAGCCCGCCACTGCCAGGGTCCCGGGATCCAGGGACAACTTCCCCGGGAGAACGCACTGCACGCCTCAGGCTGGTGCAACGTCACGCCGGCCTCTGCCGCCGCAGGCTCACCCTGCATCCGTACCCCTCCCTCACCCCGGCCTGAGTGAGCCAGAGCCCCTGAATCAGCGGCTCCTTTAACCCAGTCCTGTCTGAGCAAAGAACAGACGCCCACCAGCGACCTACAAGCAGAGGCGGGGCCAAATCCAAAGCTGAGCCCCGGGAGCTGTACAAAGAACAAAGAAGAGAAAGGGAAATCCCTCCCAGCAGCCTCAGAAGCAGCGGATTAAATCTCCACAACGAACTTGATGTATCCTGCATCTGTGGAATACCTGAATAGACAACGAATCATCCCAAATCGAGGAGGTGGACTTTGGGAGCAACGATATATATATATTTTCCCCCCTTTTTCTCTTTTTGTGAGTGTGTGTGTGTATGCTTCTGTGTGTGATTTTGTCTGTGTAGCTTTGCTTTTACCATTTGTCCTAGGCTTCTGTCTGTCCGTTTTTGTTTTTTTGTTTGTTTTTAGTATAGTTCTTAGCACCCGTTATCATTGGTGGATTTGTTTTTTGGTTTGGTTGCTCTCTTCTTTCTTTTTTTTATTACTTAAAAATTTTTTTAATAATTATTTTTTATTTTCATAACCTTTAAATTTTATTTTATCTTCTTCTTTCTTTCTTTTTTTTCTCCCTTTTATTCTGAGCCGTGTGGAGGACAGTCTCTTGGTGCTCCAGCCAGGCATCAGGGCTGTGCCTATGAGGTGGCAGAGCCAAGTTCAGGATATTGGTCCACAAGAGACCTCCCAGCTCCACATAATATCCACACTGTTTGATATAAACGGTGAAAATCTCCCCAGAGATCTCCATCTCAACGCCAAGACCCAGCTTCACTCAACGACCAGCAAGCTACAGTGCTGGATACCCTATGCCAAAAAACTAGCAAGACAGGAACACGGCACCGCCCATTAGGAGAGAGGCTGCCTAAAATCATGATAAGGCAACAGACACCCCAAAACACACCACCAGACATGGATCTGACCACCAGAAAGACAAGATCCAGCCTCATCCACCACAACACAGGTACTAGTCCCCTTCACCAGGAAGCCTACACAACCCACTGAACCCACCTTACCCACTGGGGGCAGACACCAAAAACAACAGGAACTACAAGCCTGCAGCCTGCAAAAAGGAGACCCCAAACACAGTAAGTTAAGAAAAATGAGAAGACAGAGAAACACAGAGCAGATGAAGGAGCAGGGTAAAAACCCACCAGATCTAGCAAATGAAGAGGAAATAGGCAGTCTACATGAAAAAGAATTCAGAATAATGATAGTAAAGATGATCCAAAATCTTGGAAACAGAATGGAGAAAATACAAGAAACGTTTAACAAGGACCTAGAAGAACTAAAGAGCAAACAGAGATGAACAACACAATAAATGAAATAAAAAATTCTCTAGAAGGGATCAATAGCAGAATAACTGAGGCAGAAGAACGGATAAGTGATCTGGAAGATAAAAGAGTGGAAGTAACTACTGCAGAGCAGAATAAAGAAAAAAGAATGAAAAGAACTGAGGACAGTCTCAAAGACCTCTGGGACAACATTAAATGCACGAACATTCGAATTTTAGGGGTCCCAGAAGAAGAAGAGAAAAAGAAAGGGACTGAGAAAATGTTTGAAGAGATTATAGTTGAAAACTTCCCTAATATGGGAAAGGAAATAGTTAATCAAGTCCAGGAAGTGCAGAGAGTCCCATACAGGATAAATCCAAGGAGAAACACACCAAGACACATATTAATCAAACTATCAAAAATTAAATACGAAGAAAACATATTAAAAGCAGCAAGGGGAAAACAACAAATAACACAAAAGGGAATCCCCATAAGTTTAACAGCTGATGTTTCAGCAGAAACTCTGCAAGCCAGAAGGGAGTGGCAGGACATATTTAAAGTCATGAAGGGGAAAAACCTACAACTAAGATTACTCTACCCAGCAAGGCTCTTATTCAGTTTTGACGGAGAAATTAAATGCTTGACAGACAACAAAAGCTAAGAGAATTCAGTATCACCAAACCAGCTTTACAACAAATGCTAAAGGAACTTCTCTAAGTGGGAAACACAAGAGAAGGAAAAGACCTACAATAACAAACTCAAAACAATTTACAAAATGGTCATAGGAACATATATATCAATAATTACCTTAAATGTAAATGGATTAAATGCTCCAACCAAAAGACATAGATTGGCTGATTGGATACAAAAATAAAACCCGTATATATGCTGTCTACAAGACACCCACTTCAGGCCTATGGACACATACAGACTGAAAGTGAGGGGATGGAAAAAGATATTCCATGAAAATGGAAATCAAAAGAAAGCTGGAGTAGCAATTCTCATATCAGACAAAATAGACTTTAAAACAAAGACTATTACAAGAGACAAAGAAGGACACTACATAATGATAGAGGGATCAATCCAAGAAGAATATATAACAATTGTAAATATTTATGTACCCAACACAGGAGCACCTCAGCACCTCAGTACATACGGCAAATACTAACAGCCATAAAAGGGGAAATCGACAGTAACACAATCATAGTAAGGGACTTTAACACCCCACTTTCACCAATGGACAGATCATCTAAAATGAAAATAAATAAGGAAATGATACATTAAACAACATGGACTTAATTGATATTTATAGGACATTCCATCCAAAAACAACAGAAAACACTTTCTTCTCAAGTGCTCATGGAACATTCTCCAGGATAGATCCTATCTTGGGTCACAAATGAAGCTTTGGTAAATTTAAGAAAATTGAAATCGTATCAAGTATCTTTTCCGACCACAACGTTGTGAGACTAGATATCAATTACAGGAAAAACTCTGTAAAAAATACAAAGACATGGAGGCCAAACAATACACTACTTAATAATGAAGTGATCACTGAAGAAATCAAAGACGAAATCAAAAAATACCTAGAAACAAATGACAATGAAAAAATGACGACCCAAAACATATGGGATGCAGCAAAAGCAGTTCTAAGAGGGAAGTTTGTAGCAATAAAATCCTACCTCAAGAAACAAGAAACATCTCAAATAAACAACCTAACCTTGCACCTAAAGCAATTAGAGAAAGTAGAACAAAAAACCCCCCAAACTTAGAGAAGGAAAGGAATCATAAAGATAAGATCAGAAATAAAGGAAAAAGAAATAAAGGAAACGATAACAAAGATCAATAAAACTAAAAGCTGCTTCTTTGAGACGATAAACAAAAGTGATAAACCGTTAGCCAGACTCATCAAGAAAAAAAGGGAGAAGACTCAAACCATTGAATTAGAAATGAAAAAGGAGAAGTAACAGAGGACACTGCAGAAATGCAAAGGATCATGAGAGATTACTACAAGCAACTATATGCCAATAAAATGGACAACCTGAAAGAAATGGACAAATTCTTAGAAATGCACAACCTGCCAAGACTGAACCAGGAAGAAATAGAAAATGTGAACAGACCAATCAAAAGCACTGAAATTCAACTGTGATTAAAAATTTTCCAACAAACAAAAGCCCAGGACCAGATGGCTTCACAGGCGAATTATATCAAACATTTAGAGAAGAGCTAACACCTATCCTTCTCAAACTCTTCCAAAATATAACAGAGGGAGGAACACTCCCAAACTCATTCTACAAGGCCACCACCACCCTGATACCAATACCTGACAAAGATGTCACAAAGAAAGAAAACTACAGGCCAATATCACTGATGAACATAGATGCAGCAATCCTCAATAAAATACCAGCAAACAGAATCCAACAGCACATTAAAAGGATCATACAACCATGATCAAGTGGGATTTATCCCAGGAATGCAAGGATTCTTCAATATATGCAAATCAGTCAATGTGATACACCATATTAACAAATTGAAGGAGAAAAAACATGATCATCTCAGTAGATTCAGTGAAAGCTTTCAACAAAATTCAATACCCATTTATGATAAAAACCCTCCAGAAAGTAGGCATAGAGGGAACTTACCTCAACATAATAAAAGCCATATATGACAAATGCACAGCCAACATCGTTCTCAATGGTGAAAAACTGAAACCATTTCCCCTAAGATCAGGAAGAGGACAAGATTGCCCACTGTCACCACTATTGTTCAACATAGGTTTGGAAGTCTTAGCCACAGCAATCAGAGAAGAAAAAGAAATAAAGGAATCCAAATCAGAAAAACAGAAGTAAAGCTGTCACTGTTTGCAGATGACATGATACTCTACCTAGAGAATCCTAAAGATGCTACCAGAAAACTACCAGAGCTAATCAATGAATTTGGTAAAGTAGCAGAATAAAAAATTAATGCACAGAAATCTCTTGCTTTCCTATACACTAATGATGAAAAATATGAAAGTGAAATTAAGAAAACACTCCCATTTACCATTGCAACAAAAAGAATAAAATATCTAGGAATAAACCTACCTAAAGAGACAAAAGACCTGTATGCAGAAAATTATAAGACATTGATGAAAGAAATTAAAGATGATACAAACAGTTGGAGAGGTACACCATGTTCTTGGATTGGAAGAATCAACATTGTGAAAGTGACTATACTACCCAAAGTAATCTACAGATTCAATGCAATCCTTATCAAACTACCAATGTTTTTTTTCACAGAACTAGAACAAAAATTTCACAATTTGTATGGAAACACAAAAGAACCCGAATAGCCAAAGAGCTGGAGGAATCAGACTCCCTGACTTCAGACTATATTACAAAGCTACAGTAATCAAGACAGTATGGTACCGGCACAAAAACAGAAAGATAGATCAATGGAACAGGATAGAAAGCCCAGAGATAAACCCACGCACATATGGTCACCTTATCTTTGATAAAGCGGGCAAGAATATACGGTGGAGAAAAGACAGCCTCTTCAATAATTGGTGCTGGGAAAACTGGACAGCTACATGTAAAAGAATGAAATTAGAACACTCCCTAACACCATACACAAAAATAAACTCAAAATGGATTAAAAACCTAAATGTAAGGCCAGACACTATCAAACTCATGGAGGAAAACATAGGCAGAACACTGTATGACACGAATCACAGCAATTTCCTTTTTGACCCACCTCCTGGAGAAATGGAAATAAAAAACAAAAATAAACAAACGGGACCTAATGAAACTTAAAAGCTTTTGCACAGCAAAGGAAACCATAAACAGGACAAAAAGACAACCCTCAGAATGGGAGAAAATATTTGCAAATGAAGAAACTGACAAAGGATTAATCTCCAAAATTTACAAGTGGCTCATGCAGGTCAATATCAAAAAAAAAACAAACAGACAACCCAATCCAAAAATGGGCAGAAAACCTAAATAGACATTTCTCCAAAGAAGATATACAGATTGCCAACAAACACATGAAAGAATGCTCAACATCATTCATCATTAGAGAAATGTAAATCAAAACTACAATGAGATAGCATCTCACACTGTTCAGAATAGCCATCATCAAAAAATCTGCAAACAATAAATGCTGGAGAGTGTGTGGAGAAAAGGGGACCCTCTTGCACTGTCGGTGGGAATGTAAATTGATGCAGCCACTATGCAGAAGAGTATGGAGGTTCCTTAAAAAACTAAAAATAGAACTACCATATGACCCAGCAATCCCACTACTGGGGATATACCCTGAGAAAACCATAATTCAAAGAGTCATGTACCACAATGTTCATTGCACCTCTATTTATAAAAGCCAGGATATGGAAACAATCTAAGTGTCCATCAACAGATAAATGGGTAAAGAAGATGTGGCACATATATACAATGGAATATTACTCAGCCATAAAAAGAAATGAAATTGAGTTATTTGTAGTGAGGTGGATGGACCTAGAGTCTGTCATACAGAGTGAAGTTAGTCAGAAAGAGAAAAACAAATACCATATGCTAATACATATATATGGAATCTAAAAAAAAAAAAAAGTCATGAAGGACCTAGGGGCAAGACAGGAATAAAGACACAAACCTACTAGAGAATGGGCTTGAGGACACGGGGAGGGGTAAGGGTAAGCTGGGACAAAGTGAGAGGGTGGCATGGACATATATACACTACCAAATGTAAAATAGATAGGTAGTGGGAGGCAGCTGCATAGCACAGGGAGATCAGCTCGGTGCTTTGTGACCACCTAGAGGGGTGGGATAGGGAGGGTGGGAGGGAGATGCAAGAGGGAGGAGATATGGGCATATATGTATACGTAAAGCTCATTCACTTTGTTATACAGCAGCAACTAACACAACAATGTAAAGCAATTATAGTCCAATAAAGATGTTAAAAAAAAAAAAAGAAATAGGTCACCTAAATGTTCCCTTCCTGGACTGTAGGAATGCCTTGATAATTCCAGAAAGGGTTTGTCATAATGGCTTGGTTTTCTTCATTTCTCTTTAGCCATTTCTTACCGGAAAATTCTTATGATTCAAATATTTTATAATTAGTTGCAGTGTGATCTTGACATAGCTAACATTCCTCCACCTTGAAACAAACTCGCAAGGAAATAACTGTTTAAAAGAAATGGACTTGATCAACTTTACTTCCCTACAAGTGTAGATCCCATTTGCACTGGGAATTTTGGCAGCAATCTGCCTGATTTAAGTATAAGTAAAAGAAAATAGAAAAATAATTTTACTTCTGATTATATATTTTAGAATTATTCCAGCATTTCTTCTGAATTAGATTATGTCTCTGATGTCATTTAAGTTGAATTCAACCAGATTACACCCTGCTTCTCTATGGCATTTGTTCCCTCAAGCATGGAGGATCCTTTGAAGTCACCAGAGGCTGAACTCATAGAACTCCCTTTGCTGGAAGGGGTTTAAAAATGGAGTGAATCCCATGTAGAAAGTCCAACAACTGACATAGGAGGCAAGGCTTCAAGTTTGTATTTCTTTCCCAGGCCTTTAAATTCTACTTACCATTAAAATGATCAAAAGACAAATATTCCTGAAAAGGAGCCAATCCATTCCTCCAGTTCTCTCTTGCACAGCAACCCCAGTGAGATTTGATTTTAGTCTTAATCCTCTGGGTCCTGAATTTGGCTCTTCAGCAAGATGTGCTTCGAGATGCCCTTCTAGGAGGGCCTGGGAGATAACTCTGCTGCTGTCTGGGCAGAGCAATTAAGATGTTCTATAATGGCTCTGTTTCCCCACCCCGAGCTCCTGGGCTGGTCTGGAAGGCTGGCATTGCTTGGGCTCTGGGTTAGAGCATAGACACACCTTGATTCTTATTGCAATGAAACCCTTTGTTGGACACCAAAGAAAAATCTTACAGAGTGAGGACAAGATTTACAGGGAAGATACCCAATGAATAATAAATTACTCACAACGTGAAAAATAATTTAAATGTCAGGGCCTGTCATCATGCTGAATAAAATTAGTAGGCTTCTTACTGCCAGCACTGTAAAAGCAAAATTACATATACTGCCACACACACACAAATGTCCACTACAGAACCAACTTCAAGGACTGACACTTTGAGCAGAGGACATTGTGAAAAGGCACCAAGCCTAAGTATGGTGTAGGGAGAAAGACAGAATAATGAAACTCTCATCTCTTAATTCTGGTGATTCCTGCTTCCCTCCTTAAGAAGTCCTATATTTGAGCTGCATTCTTCAATTTTAAAGATCTTCTAAAAATAAGGTTAAGACAAAGAAACTCTGATTTCACTAGAATATTTGTTTCCACATTTTAGCAACTTTTTTCCTCAATATATAGTCAAACCAGTGCGGTATAACATTAACTAAATTGTTTTAAGGTAACCACAATACAGAGTGTGTTCACTCCTCATGGCATTTCCACTGATAAAAAAGTACATAATATGGGTGAGGAACACCTTTAAACCTTCATAAATATATTTATTGAGAAGAAGCTGAGATTGGAAACCTGAGAATTTAAGGGGAAAAGACCAGAGCAGCATCTGTATATTTCTGAAAATCATTTTCCCTTTTTCATTTTTCTCTTCTCCTTTGTTTGTCTGGGTTTAGTGTACGCATAGTTTCCTCATGAAAAACTTTCAGGCTGGCAGCAACACTCACAAACATAAAAAAGAAAGTGTAGTTAAAGGTTCTCTAATTGCTAATAGGTGCTGGTTGGGGAATTTTAAAGGGAGACCGCATCTTGCCTTCACTACCCCATCCCTGCAATTCAGAAACAAGGCAGGTCTATCCCTAGTCAGGGAATGTATTCCAAATAACACTTAATTCCTCTAGAACCTTAGTTTAGCATTTTTGCAAGCATAGGAAAGAATCTAGGCAATTGGAGGGCTGGCATGGTATTCTAAAATGAAGAGAAATGAATTATATGTTAAAGATATTTATGGGACAGAGAGCAAGAAATTATACTTAAGCAATGGGAAAAAAATGAATTGTTATGAAGAGGCAGTATTTGGACATATCTGCCTAAGCCAAACCATATATTTGGGGATATCTGCCTAATTCAAAAATGTGTAAGCTGACCTGATAAACCATGTATATGGTTCACGTTTTAAAATACATCTTTGGGTGGTCCTCCAGATTGTCTAGAACTAATACACATACATTCATGGAGTGGATATTAACCCACTATTTCATTGTATGCTAGATTAGTCTTTAAACTAAGAGTTATGGAAACCTATGCTTGAGTAAATAAGCATTTAAAACATTCCCTTGTAACTGTTTATATCCAACTGAGCTTCCATCCTTCTTTGTTTTCATGAATTTTTCTCCAGAGGTTTGAAATGTGACAACTGTATCTACTACAAAAATTTTCTTTTATAGCTAGGTCAGAAAAGCATTAAATTATTTTTACTCTTTGAGATATATCCTCTATCAATGGTGCCAGTGAGCTTTGGGCTTTTGGGATGCACAGCATTTTCTCTTTGTTTTTGTATATATCAAAGGTACAAATGGTGCTACTGCTTGAGATTATTGCCAAGAGAAAAGGTGAAGTGAGGGGGTTCTCTCCAATCCAGCCTCCCAAGGACGTTTTCATTGGCTATAACTGCACTGTGGCCTTGTTTTTATTGTTAAAATTATTTATTTATTTATTTTTTTAGCATCTTTATTGGAGTATAACTGCTTTACAATGGTGTGTTAGTTTCTGCTTTATAACAAAGTGAATCAGCTCTACATACACATATATCCCCATATCTCCTCCCTCTTGAGTTTCCCTCCCTCCCATTGTACGAAACATTTGACTTAGTTTCGAATAAAGAAGGATGATGAGAATTTGCACTGTGTCAGTGAGTGGGGATATTCCTTGGCTAACTGAGTATTCTTCTATCCGTAGAAACACACCACTAACAGCTCTGGAGATGGTTTGTGTCTTGTGGAAATGTAATGTGCAATACTGCTTAAGATTTGAATTACAGAAACATAGGAGGAGAAAATAAAGTGTCCCAAATAAATGGAATTTCAGGCTTAAAAAAATGTATGGCTGACACCCTCTTTCTGTGTGCTACCCAGTTTACCATGGCCCATGTACATAAAATTCTTTCTGGTGTCTGCCTCAAAAGGAGAATATGAGAGGATGGTAGAGAGCATACAGGAACTTCACTGTTTCCAGTACTATGCACTGGGCCAAGAGGCAGGAATAAATGTGGGAGAACTTTGATTGCAATGGGAGTCACTGCAGAAAAGTAGAGAATGGGAGAAGCCAGCAGGGATTTATAGTCCATAGTGAATTTATGGTTCTGAACAATGAGTGAGTCAGAGCTTAAGAAGGAACTAAGGGATCAGGGAGAAATCTGTAGCTATCACGATGGTTTTATTTCCATAACAACTTCCAAGCAAGCTCTGAGGCAACCTCTAATAGTGTATTATACTAACATCAATAATATGAAAAATTGTCCATTGTTTAGCCAGTTAAAGAAATTTGTTTTTGTTTTATTTTAATGTTAAATTAGAATAATTTAATTTGCCTAAGAGAATTAATGAAACAGGTCTAGATCCCTATTGTTATTGTTTTTCACAAGGGGAAAATTATACTTTTCCCTTGCTGTGTCATATGGAGATATTTTACAAGGGTTTACCCCCTTTTGTTTATATCATGCTTGGTTGATTTCTTCTGAAATATAAAATTTTCTATCTAAATTGCTATTCATTGGGTGAATTTCAAAGAAAAGAAACAACAATCAGTAGAAATAAGGCCTATATCATTTAGATGATTCTTCCAGACTTCCCCATTTATAACTCCTGATTTCAGTGCTCCCCAGAATTTGCTGGAGATTACTCTCATGAGCAGATTTAAAAGATTCTGCAATAACTGAGAAATGGCCACTTCATGCCCTATGACCTTATTTGGACTTACTTTTTTGGGAGAGTTGAGATTATCTCAAAGTAGAATCCTCAAAGAATTTTAGTTAGTGAAATCCTTTTCTAGGCAAAGCACATGGTTTTGAGCTTAGATAGACAAAGAGCAACTACTTCTGTTTCTCTTGTGAGGTACCAGCCATCAATGACACAGAGCATGAAATATTAATGCTTAAAGATATCCTAGAGATTATCCAATCTGTACCCTCTTCCTTCTCTTGTCTCAATGTTACAGTATAGCCCAGAGAGGCTGAAAAGTTTATTAGTACTATGAAGAGGGCAAGAATTCTACCTCCTGATTTATAGTCAATTTATATATATACCAAGCCACTTTTCAGTATTGGCTAGATATGTGAAGGCAAAATGGAAAAGAGTGGACAGTTGAACGTTATTATTAAAAAAAACAAACCTTTCTGTATTGGAGAGTTGACCAAACTATTGAGTTTAACAGCTGACTCTGCAAGCGGAAATTTTCAAGTTAAGTTTGCCCTATTATTTATGTTTGAAATCAAACCAATTTGATTTCATTTGCTCATATGAAAGTGTGCATTGAATTTCAGGGGTGCTCTTGATATTTAATTATTGTTCTTGTGTTTCTGTAATATTGTCTCATCTTGCTTCCAAAGTTGTAGGACATTTTCATTCCAAACGTCATAACCACCTAACACATAGTAAGCACTTTAACACATATTTAAAAAAAATAATGCCACAGAGGACAGCTAATTCAATACATTCCAGTACAAATTCTTTTTGAAAAAAAAAAAAAGAAAAAGAAATCTCTACAGACAAAGATATTATGAAAGTGGTGTCAGGACAAAATTTTACAACAAATTATCACAGTTTAGGGTTACTGGTGGATATTCTTTAAGTATCTAAGGGCAGCTTAATCTCTTGAAAACAGGTGTTAGAGGAAAGAAAATTTAAAAAATATTTATGGTCCCAATCTATGTCAAATGCTACAGGCAAGGAGGTTCTAGAGTTGACTCAAGCAAAAGGGTTTTCATTAGCATGGACCTGGAGGGATGGAAAAAAGGTAAACAAAGCTGCCTCGGTCTTGACCTAGAGTAGTTACTGTGAATACATGTCTGTTCACCTTGAGATAATGGCATTGAAGATAAACAACCTGTCTCCTCATTAAATCCAGTTTATGTATGGCAACAAGGGTGCTGGCAAACTAGGTTATTTAGTGGGTGTTAGAAATCATGGAATTAAGCATCAGTTTCCTAAAGAGTTATGCTAATAACATAAGGATGATGTTAGTTTACACCCTAAAATCATACTTACCCACAGACAGACGCGCCTTGTTGGTTCTCTGGGACTTCATTGGTGTGGGATGTATTCCAAATAAGGGCAGAATGAGTAGCGTGGCTTCTAGCTCTGTATTAATTAAAGTGCATTACTTACATACTTACTGCATACTTACTACATACTCATTCCCCAAAATGTCACTGTAGTTCACCCCCGACTCCTGATCATGACAGCAGTGGCAGCAGTTCCACAATGTGGTAATTACTTAGATGTCAATCTGGCTACTTTGATGACACTGGCAGTGTTCTTCTCTAGCAAAGTTGTAATGTACATATATATAGTATATATATAGTTTGCTTTTGGTGTAGTTATGCATCTAGCAGACTCTGAATGGGATCTGGGCTCAGGTTGTTTTGGAAGAAATCCAGATATAGGAAGGTCAAAAGCTAGGCAGTGTTTTTAGAAATATATTTCTTGGGCCACTTGCAAAATCGTAAGGTCCAGTACATAACAAGAGCAGATTTCTCGGCCCCAGATTTACTGAATCAGAATCTCTGGAGGCGGGAACTAGAATTATTTATTCTTAACAAGCTTTCTAGGTAATTCTAGAGTTGCAGGCTGAAGTTTAAGAGCTACTGAGCCAGGGTAATTAACCTGGGCCTATGGGTAACCGGAAACGGCAGCAGGTAAACATGGACATTTTTCTAACATGATAAGATTAGCACCTCTTCATGGGAGGGAAGCGGTACTGGCTATTAGTGTTTCTTTTTATGTGAAAAGCTTGCTTCCTTTTTCCTTTTTCCCATTGTGTTACTGAGGTCTTAATTATAGATTTATAAACTTCTTATGTAAGGGAAATTAACCTTTGTCATATGCATTGCAATTATTTTTACTTATTTTTTTCTCTTTTAAGTTTGTTTTGGATTTTTTAAAATTTTGCAATTGAGAATGATTATATTTTTACATAGAATAGACTGTTAGAAACAATCCTGCTATTTCTTAGTACCCTATTGCTGCTGTAATAAGTTATCACAAACAGTGACTGAAAACTACACAAATTCATAATCTTACGTCTCTGATGGTCAGAGGTTCAAAATGAGTCTCATGGGGCTAAAATAATGGTGTCAGCAGGTCTGCAATTCTAGAGGCTCTGGAGAAGAATTGTTTCCTTGCCTCTTCCAGCTTCTAGTGGATGCCTGATTCAATTCTTTGGTTCATGGCCCCCTTCCGGCAATCCTATCATCTTTGCCTCTTTTCTCACATCTCCTTTATATCAGTATATGTACACAATTTCCCTGGGGCGTATACAAGGAGCAGAATTTCTGGGTCCTAAGTTAATTTTCTTTAACTTGTTTTCCCAAATGACTATACTGTCCTGGGCTGGGTTCCCATCATCAGTTTTGGAGAATTTGCTTTGCTCACCCACACAGAAAGCAAAAGCATTGTCAGACTTTTAAACTTTATCCAATTTTCAGGGTGGGTACCTGTTATCTCCTATGACTTTCTCTGATTGTTGTTGAGTTTAATATCTTTGCCTATGTTTATTGTCCATTTGGATTTTTTTCTTTTGTTAAAGGCATATTGAAGATTTTTTTCCCCATTTTTAATCAGATTGTACCTCTTAAAAAATTGATTTGTTGTTCTTTACATTATACATCTTGTGTGTCATTGTTGGATATATGCATTGCAAGTATTCTTCACTCATTCTGTGGCTTGGCTTTTTACTTTTTAAGAAGATATAATGTATAGAAATTTTTATTTTTGAAATTGTCAAGTTTATCAGTCTTTTCTTTTATGGTTAGTGCTCTTGTGTCTTAAGAAAGCTTTTCACACACTTATACAATATTGCCTTTCAAAGTTAAGTTCCTAAATCATCTGGAGATGATTTTTGTAAATGCTATGGGATCGATTTCATCTTTATTTTTTATATGTGTACCTTAATGTCCAGACACATTCATTAAAAAGAGACTGCTTTCTGCACTGCTTTCTGTAGTACCAATTATAATAAATCTGAGAGTGTGCATAAAATATATAATATACAAATAAAAATTTAAATAAATAAAATATTGAAAAATAATAGTGTGCATAAAATTGTGTATCTGTTTTTAAGCTCTGTCTCTCCCTCTTTTTCCTTTTGCCTATTCATCTATTCTTATGTTGGTGCTAAGCTGTTTTGATTGCATAACTTTGTTCTATTCAAGAGTGTTTTGTCTGTTCTTGGCCAGTAGCATTTCCTGTACATTTTAGAACCTAGTGTTTCACAAACAAACTGCAATTTTGACTAGTATTGTATAATATTTTAACAGAAATTAGAAAGAATTGTCAAAATTTCAATTTTGAGTCATGTACTGGAGTACACAAACAAGGAGATTTCTTTATATTTTTAGGTTTTATTTAATGAAGTTTTATTTTTTCATTGTTAGGGTCTTACAGAGACCTTTTAAAGGTTATTCCTTGGTAGTAGTATAATAATATAATATATTTTCTTTAATTACAATTTCTAACATTTTCTCGCTTATAGAAGTACAATTGATTTTGGCTTTCTGCCATTTGTATCCAGCAATTTTGCTAAACCCTTATTTTTAATTTGAATGATATATCTGAAGAGTCTTTTGGATTTTTAACTACACAATCATTTAATCTGACAATAATGATAGTTTTGTTTCTTTTTTTCCAATCCCCATAACCTTTCCCCCCTACTTTTGTACCATCAGCAAAATATTAAACAAAACTTTGATAGTGAACATCTCTATTTTATTTCTCTATTTCATAGAGAAAGCTTTTAATATTGTACCATTAAGTATGATATTTAATTTGGGGATTTTTGTAGATAGTCTGTATAAAGTTAAGAAAGTCTTCTCTACTCATAATTTACTACGAGCATATGTTTTACTAAACATGTCCTATATGTTGGGAAGATTATATAATTTTTCTCACTTAATTTATTTCTGTGGTGTATTACATGGATTGAATTTTCTAATGTTCACCCAGCCTTGTGTTTTCAGTTATAGACCCAGATTTGGTCATCATCATTTTGATATAGTACTAGATTTAGTTTGTGAATATTCTGTTTAGGAATTTTCCACCTATGTTCATGAGTGAAATTGGCATATAGTTTTCCTGTCTTACGCTAATCTTGTTGAATTTTTTGGTCAAAGTTATGCTAGCCTTCTTAAATGAGTTGAGGATTGTGATGTTTTATTCTCTTATCTAGAAGAGTTGTATTAGATTGAAATTATTTCCTCCTTGAGTGTTTGGTTCTTAAGACAGTTTGAGTAAATTGTACTTTTTACTATGAATTTCTCCATTTTATTTAAATCTTCTAATTGATTTGCAACGTGTTGTTTATAATAGCCTCTTATTATTTTCCTAATATCTGTGGAATCTATAGTTAAGTCCTATTTTAAAGAATTCTTGATATTTTAAATCTGTGCATTCTCTTTTGTTTTGATCTAGTATAGTATACTAGGTATATGAATTTTATTGGATTTTTATTTGATAGTACATGCCTGATGATTTCAATATATGAAGTGTTTTAAGGTGCTTTTCTGCATTCTGTTGTTTCTGCTGGTTTTTACTCATGAAGTTTATTTGGATTGGTCCCTGGGTTACCTTGAATGTGCTATAGTATTCTCTTTCTTCCTTCCTTCCTCATGTCTATGGGGTGAGGAAGTAAAGACGACATCTTTAAGGAGTCTGTCTTTCAGCTTTGACTCACCTACTGACCAGTGATATGGAATGGGTTTCCTATAAGAATGTTCTCTGACAATTCTATAACTTGCCTACATCACTGAATCTTGAAAGACTGTGTCATTTACTTTTAGAGAAATCTGCCCTCCACAGGAGATCTGGAGGAATATTAACTACCTCTAGAACTTCCTAGTTTTGGTCCACATTTCAGTCTACTTAGCAGACGTTGCATATGTGTGTGTGTGTTTGCTTTTTGTAGGTGGATTGTTATGTTCAACTATTATTTTATTTATTGTTATTTTATTTCATAAAGTTGAGTAGAGTAAAAATATCTTGACTCAACTATCATTAATTGGAAATCTTCATTGTCTTCATTTTTATCACATTTGTTAGTTTTTATTGTATAGAAGTTAAAATATCTTTTTATTTTATTTATTTAAGGTGTCTTATCTCTAATTAGAGCATCTTGTTTGTCAAGCGTGTAGAATTATCTACTTACAGTTAAGATCAATGTGCTATGCCAGTGTGGCATATTGAAATGGATAAAGATTTAGATATGGTTCAAATTCCAGGAATTTCACTAACTGGGTTTGTTTCCATGAGTGAGTTAATTTATCTCTGTAAATAGCAAATTCCTTATCTATTTTCTTCCCTGGAAGATTTTGGGACATTAAATTAGATACATTTTAATAGAAAAAACTAGCATACAGTAGTATTCTTTCTTGAGAAAGAATATTCTTGAGTAGTATTCTTGAGTAGTATTCTTTCTTTCATAATTTATAGAGTGTATATATCTTTAACAGACTTGCCATTTATTAAAACCTCTGGCATTAGGTGTAGATATAAGTTATTTTTTCTATATACTAGTATTCAGCTTTTACTGTTAGTCATTATATATGATTTTCTTATTGTTTGCTACTGTAGTTTATAACAAATTAATTTCTGACAATTTTACATCTGTGTTTAAAGTTTTATTCTATTTAATTGATTTTTAATCATTTTGGTTTTAATAATTTTAAAAATACATTATATATCTTAAAAAATATGGCTGATTATCCTTACTTTGCAAATAAGAATGTTTTAGAAGGAAAGCTTTTGGGTTGTTAGTGATGAGTGTTGCAAAGAGAAGTCCAGCCAGTCACCCAAATGGGACCTATTAACTACTTAACTTGCCCTGAGTTCCCCATTGCATGGTTTACATCTGAGTTTTCTAGGCTCACATTTATTTTTGTCTTTATATTGAAAACAGATAAGTTTTCCTGGTTACTGATGCTCAATAATCGTGTTTGTAGATGATTTATAAAGTAAATATTAATTTATGAGTTTGCAGTGGGGGGGATTTTTCCACGGTGGGATAACTGTAAATTTAATATTTTCTCTCCAGATGCCCTCTACTTGCCCTAGCCAGCAAGGTACCAACCCCCAAATTGTTTATTGATCATGAATAGAGAGCAAAGATGGATAGATATTTTGACATGCCCTTCATCTAAGCTGCAGGGCTGTCTAGTAAAATATTCTTCCCCTGTGAGAAGGAATGTCTTTAATTACTCTCCCAGAGAACAGCATGTGAAAAGGTCTGAACTTACATATATTTGATTTCATCTATCGGGTGATAGTTGTTATGATTTGTTTATCTCATAGGGTCCTGGAAGCACTTTTCTATTGCTACCATGATCGTTGTCATTTGAAGAAAGCTACATTCTCATTCCAATATTTTTGGACTCATTTTTCAAATATTTGAAAAATATTTAGTTATATTTGGAAATAAACTATTTTTCTTTAGTTAACCGTTTAATTCTAACTACATACTAGTAAGATCTAAATTTTTATATATCTAGTCTTTTTTAAGACATTTGATATAGATACATTTTACAATCTTAAGAAAATTAAATAATATTGTCCCTCATTTTAAAGAGGCATCATTATGCCAAAGAATAACTTCAAAAGGGAAGTTCTATTGGGAATGGCTGGAATTTGAGAAGCGCTATGATGTAATCTAGGGGCTCAGTTCTCACATAGAACGTCAAGGCAAGAATGGATTTTAGAAGAACTGAGGCATGAATGGATTGCATTTATTCATGTATCCAGCAAATAATTTTTCAGTTTCTGCTTGCCACTATGTTGACCTCTCTGCATCATACATTAATTCAAAATTTTTTATTTAATTGCTTCCATATTCAAATCATGACAATAGAATTTTTGAGGTACCTTTTTCAATTTTTGCAATAATATGTCTTAGAAACAGAGTGAACTGTATTGTTGTTGTTAGAAATAAGCTATTAAAGTGTTTGGGCTATGTATACAAAAAATAATGACTGACTCATAGCCCTTGTTTTTTGGCAGTAAATAGACATCAAACCCAATTATTTATCAAGGTCACTCCTAAATGTGTAACAGTAAAGCTAAGTCATGTGTTATAGGAGGATGATTATATGTCTAAACACTTTACAGGGAGAAGAATCTAATTAACATAAGTGATATAATATCATAAAGGTACAAATTAATGACAAGGGGAACCCGAAGACATTCTTATTTTATACCATTGGGTTTCGTTATCCAATCTATCGATCCATTCTTATTTACAGTGGAATGTTCAAGAAAGGCTTGTCAAATCAGAAAATTCTGAGGTTCCATGTCACATATTTCATCAGAGAATGCTCTGTAGAGCATACCAGTGGTTGTAACAAATCCTTTCGGTACTGTCTCCATATTTTGCCCTTATCACTTCAGGGTCCGCATGCCCGATTTCTAACTGCCAGCTCCTGTGTTTCTTCATTTCGTTGGTGCCATAGCCACTTTACCCACCTGTGCAGCAAGCACAGGGAATTCTGTGCCCAGGGGTGGTCCTTAATTACTAACTGATGGTAGCCGTTGTCTGAATACAGAATCACCTTCATTTCTGGGACGATTTAGCTCTATGGTGCAAGTACATTACCAGGGTTTTCCCTTCCCAGGAGGGCTGAGCTTCAGTTGTACATGGTGGTCACTGGCTTTTAATGGCTGCTTCCCTTTCCCTCTTTCATCTCCCCATTTACTACCAGTGGTTTCTTCACCTCCATCCTTTGCCCCCAGATTGCGCTCACATCCTGTCTCAGAGTCTATTTCTGCGTGAATTCAACTGAACATGTGATCAAAACCACCTGAGAAGCCTGGGTGAGTAATTTATCAAGCAGAAACTGGCATACATTTTGAAAGAGATATCTATTAATTTGAATGCAGCAAAGTATTTTCCTTTGAAAAATGTGACCAATTACATTCTGGGTCCAACCAGATATGAACTTTGATAAGAATTGGAGCCTGATATTTTGAGCAATTGCGGGAAAGTTCTTGAGGCAGGGGCTTTCCTCCCTAGGTTTTATATAAAGAGGATGGCTGGGACCACACAGGCACAGAGCAGACCGGGATATCCCAAGTTTGGCATAATTAAGCTTTGTTTGTAAAATTAGGAAAAGTAAGTCTCCCAGAGTCAGCTGGAGTTTGTCTTATTTGAACACAAGTACATGCCCAGAAACTGGCATCTGTTTCAAACTTTTTAGTCAATTTAATATTCTCCATTTGTATTTATTATGCTTGAGTCCTTTCAAGTGAGATTTTTATATATTATAAAAAGAATGAGGTCTTTTACGTTTTATTTTTTTTGGCCACAGCGTGTGGCATGTGGGATCTTAGTTCCTCCGATCAGGGGTCGAACTCACGCCCCCTGCATCGGAAGGCGAAGTCTTAACCACTGGACCGCCAAGGAAGTCCCTATAGTAAGATTTTAATTTAATCTATTGCTCAGTGCCCTTTTTCCAATTTCTTTTTGCATGTTGCTATTAAACTATCTAGGGCTTTTGGTTTATTTTTGTCACTTGTTTTGCTACCAAACTGTATGCTCAAACCAGGTAATAGGACTCTCTCATAAGAGAGCTAGCAACCAGTAATCTTTTAAAAATACAATTCTGAGCAGAGCACTCCTCTGCCCAAGCTTTCCAGTGGCTCTCCATTTCACTGAGAATGTCAGAATTCTTACAATGACTTGCAAGGTCGAACTCCATCTCATCCCTTGTTACTTCTCGGACTTCATTTCTTATTGCTTTCCTTCTTTCACTGCCACATGCATGGCTCTTTCTTCTTCCTTGAATACCTCAAGCACATGCCTACCTCAGAATTTTTGCAGTTTTGTAGTCCCCTCTCCTGAAGTGCCCTGTACCCAGATAGCCACATGGCTTGTTCCTGAATGTTTTTCAGGTGTCTGCTCAAATATTGCCTTATAACTAACTCTGCCTCAATTACCTTATATAAAAGAGTATCCCTCCCACCCTGCACTCCCTAGCCTAAGTTGCCCTGCTTTTTCTCTTGACCATTTATTGCCTTCTAACATATTATACACTTACTTGTTCATTGTCAGAACCCCTGCCCCATCTTGAACGTAAACTCCATGAGGAGCTTTGTTCACTACCATATCATCACTGCTTGGCAAAACTATTAGGCATTTAATAACCGTCTGTGGAGTGAATCAATGAATGAATCAATGAATGAACAATTTGGACAAGGAAAGAATTTATGAGGAAATGATACTTAAATTGCTACCTAAATGATGAAAAGATGCAACCATGTGAAAATGAGGAGGGAAATGTTCCATGCAGAGTGAATACCAGTTGCAAAGGCCAAAGTATTTCCTCAATCCATTTCCTCTTACATTCTCTATTATAACTATTATAGCCCAAGCCACCATCGTCTTCCCACCACCATCCTTTATGCCAGATCAGGCAGGTCCCTGTAGGCTGTTCTAAGACATGCAATGAAAATCCATTGAAATTCTTAAAATAGGGGATTGACTTAATCTAACTTATATTTTAGAAGGCCACATAGGCTCATCTGTAGAAAATTGTTTAAATGAGTCCAGTATGGAAGTAGAGAGACTACTTAAGAGGCAGTACTGGTAGGGTGGCAGATGGGGATGGAAATTGTTTGATGGCTTGAGATATATTCTGGTTATAAAATCAACAGGGCTTACTAATGGATTAAATGTGAGGGGTGAGGGAAAGGATAAAAGTCAAAGGACTACTTAGATTCTGGGTTGAGCACTGGGTCATTATAGTCATATTTACTGGGATGAGGGATATTAGAGGATAAATTATAAGCTTTAATCCCAAACAGTTAAAAAGGGGCTTGGATGAGTTATCATAGAGATAATGTAGAGTGTTAACAGGAGCGGTCTTGGGACAAACTTTAGGGGAACATTACCATTTAAAGATTGGGTAGTTGGGGAATAAACAAAAAATAATAAGAGAGAGAGTGGCCAATGAAATATAATCAATATCCCTAGAGGATGGTGTTATAAAAGCCATGAAAGAAGAATGTTCCAAGGAAGAGAGAACAGTCACTGTTTTCAGATTCTTTACAACAAATAAGGAAGGCCAGAACAGAAAAGTAGGCCTTGTATTTGGCGTTGTATAGGTCTTAGACAAATTTGACAAGGGCCATTCTAATGGGCTGATGGGTGAATGTTGTAGTCTCATGGGACATGGTAAAGAAAGGAAAGCAAGTGTACATGAGTCTAAGGAAATTTGGTGAAATAAACAAAGAAAAAATGAGACAGTAGCCACAGGGAAGGGTGCTGATGAAAATGTTCTGGGGTAGGGGAGAGAGCGAGAGAGGGAGATACAGAGAGATAGGCAGAGGCAGAGGCAGAGGGAGAGGGAGAGAGAGAGAGCGAGAATAGGAAAGAGAGTGTTAAGGAAGGCGCAAAGTCCTTGAGCTTAAATGGGGAATTGTCTTTTTATATGAGTAGGACACTAACTCCATTGCAATATGGTGGGGGGATAATATGGGTGTAACGGGTGGCTGTGCAGGTTTGGCAGAAGAAGATGAGTAGATTCAAGATTGATGACTTTTATTTTCTCAGTGAACAATAGGATTAGGTCATCAACTGAGAATAAGGAGGGAAGAGGAGGTTTGGGAGGGTTGAGGACAGAGACAGCATGGAATAGTAATCTGGTGTGATGAGATGAGAAGTCTCTCACAGAATCAGCTAGGATTAGGGAAGCATTTGATATTAACCTGAGATCTGAAATCGAGTATTTAAAATGAAAAAAGGCAACTCACTTGAATCATTTGTTTAGCTGTTTGTGTGCAGACAGAAATGCGGGGGTAAAAGATTTGGGATATGAAAGGGGAAGCAGGGCAAGGAGGTAGAAGGTATGCTCCAAGAGGTGACAGTTGGACTCATGAAGTTTGATTATACAAGGAGGGAGGTGAAGCTGACAGATACTGAGAAAGCGGTGGGAGTCCAAAGAATGGAGACTTTGATGAAGTGGAGGAATTGCAACAATCGGAATTCATAAGCAAGTGAGCTGGAAGGATAGGAGGAAGTGAAACTGAGGCATCCAAGGTCCTGCCATGCTGGGTTATGACAAAGAAGCAAGTGACTGAGGTGGCTGGGGGAATGGAGGCGTAAGAGCTGAGAATATGGGATGCTGAGTGCCTCGTCCATGGAGGTGGAGAGGCCACAGAAGACTGTGAGCCAGAATACAAGAGTCTTTAGTAAAAGTGGGGACATTATTAAGAGGTCAGGAAATGGCACAAGGAGAAGAGTGGGAGGGGGATATAAGCGGATCGCATGTGTCTGAAAAGGGGAAGGTTTTGTGCACAACGAAGATGATAATGTTCTGAAGGTGGCATTGGAGAGCACAAAGGAGATGCACCCCAATAAAGAGGAAAGTGTTTGGTTTTAAAAGCAAATAAGAAGAAAGGCCATTTAAAAGAAATAAAGTGCTGGTGTAAACAAAAAAATTAGAATATGAAAGAGAAAAATATGAAAGCATAAAGATGCTAAAAGTGTCAAATAAAAACTTAAAATGCACGTTATTGATCATTTACTTATTGCATGAGGCCGCTTAAGGCTGTGTCCTGACATTACTAAACAGCACTCTGGAGAGCAGGCTCCCCAGTAAACATGAGAAAAAACGATTTAGGAAACAGAAAATGAAAAACCTTAACAGTGTGAAAATAAAATAATGATCTCTATGGACTGAAAATAATAACTAGATTTGATCATCTCTAATTATTCCTTATATTCTAAGACCCATCCCCACCTTGCAATTCAGAAAAGGTAATGAAGGCATATTAAGCATTTTATTGCTGTAAACAGACCAACTTAAAATAGCCAACAGATGACCGAGCAAGGAACTGGCACCCAAATAATCCAAGAGTTTTTATACTGAAACTTGAAGGAAAGCACCTTGTTGTAAACATCACCCAAGATGAATATTAAAGTCTAAAAATACTCGTAAAATAGCGAAAGAAACACAGGTTAGACTAAGTACAGCTTGATGACAGTGTTTAGTAATTCAAATATAACTAGATGGAGGAATATAGACACCTAAACAATAGATTATTCATTGTTTTAAAATTATTTGATGGTTGATCCATTTATGCTTTTGTCCTAAGATGAATTGAATAATCTGGAACTGGAAGACAGATTCTGTTTCATGGATACTAATAATCTATATGGACCGGTGTATTCTAGTGCAATGTGAAATAGGTCTTACAAACACCAGAAGTCTCCTCAAAGGTTGGAATTGATTAAATAGGCATGGGGAAATGTGGCAATACTTTCAGAAGTTTGTTTTGGGCTTCAAATGTCTTTCTGAAAAAGCCAGGGCCATTTTAGCCGAGATTATAACACCTTTAAACTCTTGCTAAAGTCGAAGACTGTCATATGTGTTATATACTGGCTGACATTCAAATGTTGGTATAAATTCAGAAATGAATTGTGTCTATAACTAGAAACATCCAGTCAGAGTGAATATGTAATTTTTGAAGCTATATAATTAAAATTCTGTCAGAACATTATACATTGAATGAACATTATGAGGCTAAAAACTTTATATACAAATGTAGAACAGACGTCCAGATGAAGCCCTAGAAATAACCTGAAATAGATACTTTTTCCGTAAATTTTTCAGAGCAAATACATTTACATCAGGCAACATACAGAGAGGCTAACAATATGTAGCAGATGTATTTGGAATTCAATGTCAAAATTAGCTCAAGATGGTATTTTGTTTGATATTAAATAATAAAGTATTTATAATACACTAATTTTTGCCTCTAAGGACTACCTCTTTGGAAAGGGAGATGTTTTATAAATATTAAACGATTTGCCTTCAAACTATATACACATAACAATTAAATCACTCCTTTTTCCTTCTCTTTTGTTAGGAGCAAGTTGATCTGAGACTCAGCTTGCATTATGGGTTTGAATTATAACTATTCACATATAAAATAATTTTCATATCTTTATGTCTATGGATTGACGTAAAGTATGTGAGTTAGAGTAAAGCATCTAAAGAGAAGGATTAAATTCTTCCTAAAGGCTGTTCATTAAAAAAATTACATGCCTTTAAATGACTGTTAGAATGGTTGCTGTCTTAAAAAGGTAATTTTAAAATTTAGGGATAAAGAGTTAGAACATCAATGTGTAAACATGAAAAAATGAGTCTGATTTGAAAGTATCTTCCTAGAAAGATTGATGACTAATACTGCCATTTTTTTTCTTGTATCTCCCATGGTTTTATGTAACTAATGGATCTTAATAACAATAGTTATTAAGGATGGTTGCTCTGGCATTTGTCAGACAATCTAAAAAACATTTCTGGAAGATATCAGGAGTCTTAAGAAAACACTTCTGATGATATGTCATATCAAAGTGACAAATACTAACAATTAATTAATAATTATTTCTGGGCTTCCCTGGTGGCGCCGTGGTTGAGAGTCCGCCTGCTGATGCAGGGGACACGGGTACACGCCCCGATCCAGGAGGATCCCACATGCCGCGGAGCGGCTGGGCCCGTGAGCCCTGGCCGCTGAGCCTGCGCGTCCGGAGCCTGTGCTCCGCAACGGGAGAGGCCACAACAGTGAGAGGGCCGCGTACCGCAAAAAAAAAAAATTATTATTATTATTATTTTTATTTCTTCAAACTCCTGGACCCAGGCATACTCAAGTATATTTCAATAAGTAGCTTTTGACTTTATTTCTGTAAAGATTACCCATTATTAATGGAACCTCCAAATGGGAGAAAGAAATAAAAAAAATACTCCCTGTGAATGATTCTATTTACACCTCTGCATTTTGGCATGCTACAGACTATCAAAACTTTACATAGTGTACAGAGTTAAAATAAGATGTGTATTGTGGCTTTGAAAATATTGACATCATCTGCTATAACATAGAGGGAAATAGCTCTGGGTAAAATAATTCACTCGCCATCCCCCTTTGACAAGTGTTGAAAGTCCAATAACTATTCTTTGATCTTGTAACACTATAGGAAATTTGAGTAACTGGGAGGACTAATCCTTAAAATATTTTTGCCATATCCAGTTTCACATTAGTGAGCAAATATTAACATTGAATTTAGAAAAGAGAAAAAAATTCCTCTACCATACAACAGTAAATTTACCTCTAAGAATGCTTTGATTCTATTTAGAGATTTTAACCAGGTATGTAGCAAATTCACAGAAATGACTCATCATAAATAGGACATTATTAAATTTTGAAGTTAGAAAAGTATACTATATAATTTAGAAACTATCTATAAATTGGAGCATATATAATCCAAGAGCTTATTGACAAATCAAATCAGGAAAGTAAAATTTAGGTTAGTGAGAAAATTCGGTTAGGAGGTGGGATAGAGTAAGGAAATTGGATTGTCTAGTACAATTTCATTCCCATTAACACAATGTCATAAACTCTGTTAAAAGTTCCTAGCTGATCTCTTCAAAGTAGCAGCAGAGGGTTATTTTAAAAAGTACTAAACTCAATTAAAGCTAATAGTATGGTATTATTTACTGAACAGTTCTAACTTCCCCCATTAAATATTTTACATGTGCTAAAAAGTTTTTTTAGATCCCCTTAAAAAATTTCCCCAAAGCATAACTATACTGCAGGCTTTTTTTCACAGCTCAGTCTAAGTCAATTATTTTATCTTAGGAGATGTGTAATAAAGAGCTGTATATAAATGAATAACACTTACTAAAAACACAACCTGAAAATAACAATGCGATTCCCGTCTACTTCTTTGGAAGGTAATTTACCATGTCAGGTGTTACTTGCTTCAGCCTGAGAAGTATACTTGGCAGGTTTTCCTTTATTAAGTCAGAGTCACAGTGGTAAAGGGAAAAATGCATGTGATATCCTGCAACTTCGCCAGTATGCAATATACATCAATATTGCATCTACCACTAGACACAAACTAGAATCAGAAGTCCTTGACTCCATAGGAATTATAGCTGAAGCCCCATCTCAAGATCTAGACTCAGACGATGCCAGTTCACTCCCAGTCAATCTCACTATGTTGCCACCCTCTTATGGAATTTCCCTCCCAGGAAACATTTCCTGATTTGAAGTTTGTTTCATCTAGTGCAGTTATTAAGGTGGGAGTGCTTGGTGGCTTGTGGACTTGGCTGAGCAGCCATTTTTTTTCTTTAATGGTTAACGCTGGTCTAAATATGTGATTGGATTTTTGTTTATATTATCTGCAAAGTTGACAAGGCATTTGGGGCATATTTCAAATCCTTCCCACTTACTTGAGCGCATGTTGCATGTTTAGTTTTATTTAAATATTGCTTGAGCTACATGGCAATTCAAAATAGAGCAAGGAGAACGATGCCAATTGCCATCTTAAGGCCAGTGCTTTCACATGACCAAGTTTTATTTATTCCATGTGCTGGAGATACACTACAGGCCGCACAAAAGCCAAGCAGAGCCATCCAGGCACAAAGAAGACCCTGTCTCAAGCTTTAGTTCACGGTCATGATTCTGCTAGTATGACTATAAGAAAAAAGTTGACAAACGTTCAGGAGAGCTCTTGCCCAATAGCACTATTTCCATCTATTTTTCTCACTGAGGTGTCTCACCTTGTTCCACAATTTTCTTAGCACCTGGTTGTGCGTCATAAATCACACTGTTACTTTTTGGGCGGTGGGAATTAAACCTAAATCACAATTACTGAGAAAAAGTGTGCTGGGGTCCTGGCTACTTGGTGTATTGTCCTGTACCGTACTTTGTGATTCGACTTCTGGCTGTGATAGGGGAGGCAGATCCTAGGGTATTGCTAAAGTGATGCTCAGAGGAGCCCCTCAAGTGGCCAATGGTGGATGTGGCCCCCATGCTGCTACTCAGACCCCCACCCCCTCCCAGGCTGCTCAGCCCAATGCCACCACCATTGCCCACCAGGCCACTGCTGCCTATGCCACTGCCTCCACCTAGCCCAACTGGGCCACTAATGCCAGTTATGCCGGAGCCTGAAACTACCTTCTCTGTCACAATCACACTGTGGGTGTTTGATAAATCGGGGTGCACACTCAGATTGCCCACTAGGCCAGAAGTTGGCTGGATTACTCTTTCTGTCACTACTACATTTGAAGACTCTCTAGGATCAGGGATGGTCAAAGTGGAGGGCAGGCTTGAACCGGGTGTTATTACCCTTTCTGTCACTATAACATTTGACCCATCTCTCAAGTCAGGCATCTCTGACATCCCATGCAGATTGGCACCAGAGATTGGGCCGACCACCCTCTCTGTTACCACCACGTTTGATGCATGTCGGTTATCATGAACGTGGACAGAGGGCTTCAGAGTGCCCAAGGTGGTGTAAGACTCAGTTAAAGTGACATTACCATAGCCCAGAGGATCAGGAATAGGATGCTGTACCCCAGGTCCCGAGGGGTAGTTACTCTCAGAAATGATGGTGGTGGTGGTGCCGAAATGTGGGGAGGTGTGTGGGTGTCCACTACCAATGGACTCTGTTCCCTGCAGAGGGCAGATCGGTTCAGTGCTGTCAGGTGACCAAGAGGGATCAGGGTCTGGGTATGGTTCCACTCCTTTTCCCAGGCTGATATCTGCCAACTTCTTAAATTTAGGCCCCAGTGTATCCAAAAAGCTGTCATCCAAATCTTCTCCAATGAAGCTACAACAACCCACAGAGCCCGCAGGGGAACCTACACCTTCAATATCATATATGAGCAAACAGTCATTGGATGGGCGTGCTTCGTCTTCATCTGCATAAGCATATGCTTTCTGAATTTGTAGAAGAAAGAGAAAATGAAATGATGAATACATTTTTAACAGTAATAGAGGTCTTTATCATTATTTTTTGCCCATTATTTTTTTCCATAGCTTTACCAAAAAAAATATATAAAACAAAATTCTAATACCTTCTAGAGACTCTTTAGAAGTTATTATATAATTACTTGAAAGAATTTGGTTAGGAATTATTTTAACTGTAATTTGGGTAAATACATTTTGATATTTATTTAGATGGACTTCTTAATCTTAGCGCACTTGGGACACAAAAGCACAAAAAGAATCACATGAATGATTTTGCAGCCAAGTTAGAAGGAGGTATACTTGAAAACATTGAACTTAAAGTATACCAAATTTGTGTATTTTTTTGGATTTGTTTAAATTAGGTAGTTCATAGTTGATTTGGGTTCATTCAGAATTGTGCTTTTCTTCCTTCAGATGAAGTGAATATGGTGGTTCCATGAAGATTTATTTCAGTGTGGCTTTTTAAGCAAAATAACAGGAAAATTGGACTCTGGGTCTATGCCACTTTTGGATTCAGAATTGAAGGTGACCAAAGACAGTTGTTAAAAATAGAATCTCCTCCAATTCAAAGTGAAAGCTCACAGACATGTGTACTTTTATTTCATCTCTTTTGTTTGTAATATTGGATTGCAAACTTTCAGGTTAAGCAGAAATACCTTTATTAGCAAACCAACTCATTGTGCCATTTCAATTCAAAAATAGTTTTTGAGTCCTTACTGTTTGGCAGACACTCTCTTAGGAAGTTGGCAATAAAGTAATGAGCAAAACCAGATAAAGTCCCTCTCTCACAGGGCTTACATTTCAGTAGGATGAGCCAGACAACACATAAACGTATTTGTTAGGAGGTGTAGAGTAAAGGAGTAGAGAGGGATAGCGTTGCTCTTTTAGACAGAGAGTTCAGGGACAGCATCTCATAAAGTGATGGCTGTGCAGAGACTAAAGTCACGGGGACAGTAAAGCAGAGAGAGTGTTCTGGGCAGAAGGAGATACAAGTGCAAAAGTTGTGAGGCAGAAATGGAACTTTTCATGAAAATGATATTCATTTGTAGGGACATGGATAGGAAGTATACCTATGGATTTCAACAACTGTCCCCTTATTATTTGCTGCTATTTGGAAGGCTTTTACTAGTATTTCAGTTCAAAATATCAGCCACCCTCTCATTAGGAGAGTTAATGACTGTATTTTAGGCCAGTGTGTAGAAGGACATAAATGTATCAGAGACAGTATCAGAGGTAGGAAATATCTGAAGGTTTAAGTATCATATGGGGTAGAACCACGGGCAATTCTGTCTCTACCTGAAGATGGCAAAATTAATTCTCTCTGGTTCTTAGAATGCCCTGGAAATGTACTATGGCTCTTGGACCCACCCTTATTGCGTGTTTACTCTGTGCTTGGAACTGAGCCAGGTACTGGCAACATAATGTAGAGCCCATGCAGCCGAGGCACTAAAAAAGGTGGTGGACATGTAACCAACCGATTTTAGCAATGGTATGTTCTATAAAATGTACAAACAAAGTGCTACAGAGATACACATAAAGAAACATCAACGCTATTTTGGATGAGAGGATTCACAGTAAAAACTTCAGAAAGGCAGGGGTGTTTGAACCGGATAGAAAGATGAGTGTGGGTTTGTGAGAGAGAAGATCAGGTAAAAGCATTCCAGGATGAGCACAGCATAAGCAAAGACATGGAGGGCAGTAGACCAGTGTGAACAAGGCAAAGGGGCTTGGCAAGCAGGGTGGCTGGTAAGGAGTAATTGGAGATGTGAGGGTGTGAGGGAAGAGGTCAATTGGTTAATTCCTGTGTGAAGGAGATGGACTTCACACCACAGACAAAACAAAGCTGGGAGCCACTGGTTGTTTTAAAGTGGGGGAGTAAAGTGCTCAAGTCAGAGTTTGAGAAATACTATTAAGCAGGAATATAGATTGTCAGGTGTAAAGACCAGAGGCTGGGAACCTAGTTAGGAAACACCCACCAAAGCCCTGTTGGGAAATAGTGGGAGCCTGGGGTAGAGATATGGGTGCAGGATGGAAAGGAAGGCATGGGGATAGAGAGCTTACCTGGCAGAAGTAACTATCCATGAAGTTCATATTCAGCCCTCCTTCTCTACATTCCCTCATAGAACTTCTTCTTAATGTTCCAGAATATTCTTGACATATCTTAGGTTGTCCTGATGTTTTAACTCCATCCACTAGTTCCAACGCTGTCATTCTTTCTCCTCCTCCAAGATCTTGCATTTTTCTGCCATGATACTCATTTGTGTAAACGCCTAAAAGTGTTGATCAAATTAAATTTTACTTTCTCCTGTAAACTGTTTTTTCTCTAGTGTACTGTAAACTAAAAGTTAGTAACTTACTGTAATGTATAGTTTCTCCATTTAAGTACGCAGTTGTGAGTGAGCAAAGAAATAAAATGAAGGTAATACAGGACTTCCCTGGTGGCAGAGGGATTAGGAATCTGCCTGCCAACGCAGGGGACACAGATTCGATCCCTGGTCCAGGAAGGAGCAACTAAGCCAGTGTGCCACAACTACTGAGCCCGCATTCCACAACTACTGAGGCCCACATGCCTAGAGCCTGTGCTCTGCAACAAGAGAAGCCACCAAAATGAGAAGCCCGGGCACCACAACAAAGAGTAGCCCCTGCTCGCCACAACTAAAGCCTGCGCACAGCAACAAAGACCCAGTGCAGCCAAAAGTAAATAAATAAATAAATAAAAATGAAGGTAATACATAAAGAAAGGAGATGCAAATATGATATTGAGTTCAAAATAATATTATTTATCAATTTGTTAATTCAGTAATTATTTGAGATACTACTATATGTTGTGTTGGGATCGGGGGCTCCACAGAGGTTATAAAACCCTATCTATGCCTTAGAGAGTTTGATTTCAAATTGGGGGAAAATACCCAAATTCTAAAACTTAAAAAAAAAACAGTATAAGAATACTCAATGTATTATTAGAAGCACAGGGCATCCAGGGCATTCAGAGAAGAGGCCATGGCTATGGTGAGGGGATAGGTTTGCATGAAGACTCTGGGATTTGCACTTGATTGTGAGGGGTGAGTAGAAGCCTGTTACAAAATTCCAGGCAGGTGAGATAAAAGGGTGGCCCAGACTATGGAAGTGCCATGGACAGAGAAAGTGTTGACAATGGGGTAGGTGTCCTATGGCTTTCATATTTTGAAGATCTTGAGTTTAGGTATAGTGTTTCATACTTCTAACTCTGGTGCCTCTCACTGTGCTTTGTTCAAGGTTTGTAGACTTAATGAGAGAATAAATGCATAAATAAATCCTGGTGGATTTGAGGATTTGACAAGTCTTGAGAACTGACTGAGTGTCAATGAATAGGGAGATAAGAGAGTCAAAAATGAGTTTCTGCTTTTTAGGTGGAGGGTGTTGGGGTCATTAACAATAATGGACACCTCAAGGGGAGAAATAAGTTTACAGACTAGCATCTCCAGTCTTCTGAATGTGGTCCAGTTCTATAAGTCATAAACATTCCTATGTCTTTTACATTTTGAAGGGTTCAAAGTGGAAAAGTCATGATCACAAGTTTGAAAAAGACTGAATGAAAAATAAGAGAATCAATAATATTTATTTACCTTGAAATAAGGCAAGACAGTACAATTATTTTCAAAGATATGAGTTTTTAAAATTTATTCCTCTTTTTCTTAGACTGATTTTGTGAATTGTGGAGGCAGATGCTAGCCTCAATAAATGAGCATATGTCTATTTAATAGGGCTGTACTTTAATTCAAATTAGTGGTTTTTAATAAATAACAATTGCTCTATTAGACAAAAAAAATCTCAGCCAAAATTGACTTCTGCTTACAATTCAGTACTTCTCTCCTATTTATAGAAATCCTAATCAGGTCATCTCTTGTGTACTCTCTGATGATTGAAGAAGATAAAAAAAAATACAACCTAAAAGAATAATAAGTATTGTAGGATTTTCTTTATCATTTAGTTTGCAAATTAGTCATTTAAAAAAGAATGATGGGAACAATTGTAAAGATAAGACAATTGAGAAATGGTAAGGTATGCAAAGACAGAGAATAGAGTTCCTCGTTAGTCATTTGAACTATGAAAACTTAAAAAAAAATTTTCTTACCTGAGTTGTCAATGCACTCAATAATATCTGCAGTATTGGGTGGTATTTGTGGTGCACTGGTATTGGTCAAATCCTAAAGGACAGGAAACATTCTCCCATTTGTAATGATTCTTTTCTTTCAATAATTATACACTGGGTTTGTTCTCAAATTACCTCAGATTTTCTAAAAGGATACTAAAAATAATCTGAACCTCATTTAGAAAGGCTTCCCCAGTTACTGTCATCTAACTTTGATGTACCTTTCTCTTCGTTTTCCCCATCGGCTATCCCAGAACAAAGAACAACCTAGACTGTTAGTGAGCACTTACCACAAGTTTGGGCTGCGGTCCTTCCACCGCCCATGAATGCATTGTTCCATCCATACATTCGGGAACAGGCTTAAAGCTGGCCCTACAACCAGGGATACCTCTACAGTCACAAAACATCAACAATAATGGGACCACTGATGGTGAAAAGATAGGAATATTGCAATTAGCAGTGGGACCATATTAAAACAAAACAACCTGCTTTTATGATTAAATTTGAACGCCTAATATAACTCCATTTGATTCTAACATTATTATGAAAGTTTCAGAAAACAAGCTGAATAATGGTGAGATACCAAAATCAATGTAAGCCTCAGACTGCAATCAATTTTTACTTGTTATATAGTATTCAGATTACAGATCATATTATACTATTAAAGCAGATGAGTCTTTTCCCTGTCATTACTTAGGAAAATATTAAAGGAAAAATATTCCTCAGAGACTGTAGCATCTGGCTCATCGCCACTCTAATTTCTATCATCATCCAAGGCAATATTAAAGACCACCTGAAGAATCCATTGGATATTATACCATCATGTCTAGATCCTTGGCTAGGTCCACTCTAGTGACCATACAATGTGTCCTATCTCTAAATGCTTCCATGCGTGGTACTTCCTTTTCATTATCTAAGTATTGTTGTGAAGTAAGTTTTATTATTTCACAGATGGTAAAAGCAAGGCTCAGAAAACTTGGGTAAACTTTGAAGGACTCAGACAATTGAATTTAGAAGCTGGAGTTTAATTCTTCATCTATTTGGCTCTCCTTTCCTTAGGCTGTGCAGCTTTGGCACAGCATGAAATCCCTTCAAGGTCTAGCCCCTGCCTATCTTTCTAGACTCGACTCTCACCATGCTCTCAAGCACATCCTTTATTTCTTCTATGCTGGAGTCTTTTATTTCAGTTATTGCGCTCTCATTCTTTTGGGATTTCGCACATGGATTTTTTTTCCTTCTTATATTGTGTTCCCCTTTTCTTGTCCACTAGGCTACCTCCTATTCATCTGTTAAAACCCAACTCAGAGTTTACTTTCTCCATGTAGCCTTTTCTGATTGTTTCAGTCAGTTATTTCTGACTGTCTTCTTCACTCAAATAGCAATTTGAACCTGTCTGTTATGGTACTTTCCTATTACATTGAGATTCAAAGCAAAAAAGGTTTTATCCTCTACTGCACTCTAAGGGGTCAAGTTGTTTGATGTTTTTTTTCATGTCGTAAACCCAACACCAAACATAGAAATTTCTTGATAAATGCACAAAATAAGAATTTGTAAAATATATTTCATCAAAGGATCAGAAAACTTATTTCCTCTCCACAATTTTTTAGGGGGCACATAAAAACAGGACTGTTAAAGTACTTACATCCTAGGATCAAGAATCCCATGATGAGTAGTCCAATGCCAGCAGGACCAAGATATACATTATCATTGCTTATTAGATGAAAAGGAGTGGTGTGAAGTGCATCAGAAGTACTTGGGCTAACCATGCCAACGTTTTTGTAGTTATCAGTGGTAACATCTGAGGAAGTAAGGCCATTTGTGCTAGTACTGGTATTATTATTATCAGACGATGCATCATCTTCCCCAGAATTACTTTCAAGTTTAATAATAATTGTCCCAGTAGAAGTTCTTTGAAGAGCATCTGTAACAAGGTTTAAAATGAAAGAAATATTTTATACATTTAGTGTAATAATTGTTGGACAATACAAAACTATTTTCTCTTTGCATCAGTACTTATTTCAATGTGTTTATTCCCACCAATTCAGTACCTCCGAATATTGTCTCTTGTCTGTGACTCAGTTTTTAAATCAAACCATTATGAATAAATATTAGTGCTTGAGAAAAACTGTCCTATGTGTTGAGAAACATACACAGTAAACACCACACTATGTATTGGTCAGCAGTGTGTCATAAGCCACTGTGGAGACATTTCTAGACCATGTGTTGCACACTTCTCCCTGTATTAGACTAGATTTTGTTTGCTGTTTTACTGTCTTTCAACTTCAGTTCTTGTCTTTTTTCCTTTGATGGGCTGACAAAACCAACAAGACCTTAGGCAGATTGGTCAATCATTTGTATAAAAATATCCTACTGATAAAGTAGCATATCCTCAAACTCACAGCCATCAGTTCAAACAACTCATAGGAGAGGGAATTTGGCACTATTGGGGGAGGGGAATCTTCATATCAATAAAACGAAGCACTTTTGTTTCACAAGCAGATATTCCAAATTTGCTTTTTTCTTGTCCTTCAAAGTTTCAGTAAATTATTGTGTTTGTTGACTAAACACAGGAGGAGAGACATCTGTGATTTGTTTCAACTTAATGGCTCCACAATTGCTGTTGGCTTCAGCAAGTTACTATTATTGTTATTATTATTTCTATTATATAGAATGTAAGTGCTGTTGTTAGACTTTGTCCATTGATGTCACTCTAGAATCTGGCACAATGGCTGATGTTTGGTTAGAATTCGATACTTAGTTTCTGGATAAATGAATAAAGATATCCCTGGAAGTACATAACAGAGATAGGTTTACATACAGTCTATCTGATATCAAAGCCCATGCCCTTTCAGCCCAGCTATCCTGATTCTATTGTTTCTGCTTTGTTGGAATACAACAATTCTATTGTACTGTTACTGTTTTTTTTATTTTTATTATCATCAGATCTAATGTTTATCCCCAGAAGGTGGTATTTTTTAATGACAAAGGGAATGCTCCCTATTTGCCATCAGCCTACAGTTTAGTAAATTAAAGTTCCAATTTCTCTTTCATGTGTCCAGTTAAGCTTGATGTTGGATGTAAGAAAAGGAGTAAACTAGCAATTGCTTAAGACAATTTCAGCACTGAAATAAACTTTATATGTAGATGGAATAAACATTTCGATTTGTAATAAACATTTTAAAAACTACATTTATTTTGACTGATTGTGGAAAAGACCAGCATAATTTGGTAAAAATTCTGAATTGTTGAATGACTTTAAAGAAATGCTGTTTTATTTCTTTTAAACTTGTGAAGCAAGTGGAAATTGTCAATCCCTTCTTAGGACAAATGAAAGAAAAAGAGGAAGAAAGGGAGAGAAGGAGGAAGAAGGGAGGAAGAGAAACTGAAGTAGCAAATATTGCTTAGAATTAGCCTCGAGGAACTTCCCTCCTAGTGATTAGCCTAATTTAATTTTGTTGGTTTTGAAAAGTAATATAAGCATGCTAATTCCAAATTTTTTACGCAAAATTGTACATCAACTTTCCAAGGATCATGTAAAGTTAAGTTAGCTTGGCTTTGGGTCTGTTTGAAAATAATTTTACAGTACAATTAAAAATTTTCTATTACTGACATTAATACGAACTAACATTTATTTATTTATTTATTTATTATATATTTGCGGTACGTGGGCCTCTCACTGTTGTGGCCTCTCCCGTTGAGGAGCACAGGCTCCGGATGCGCAGGCTCAGCGGCCATGGCTCACGGGCCTAGCCGCTCCGCGGCATGTGGGATCTTCCCGGACCAGGGCACGAACTCGTGTCCCCTGCATCAGCAGGCGGACTCTCAACCACTGCGCCGCCAGGGAAGCCCAACTAACATTTATTGAATGTCAGCACTCGTCTAGTGCTTTACATGTAGTAACTCCTTAAGTACTTCTAAATCCATAATGTTATTGGCCCATTTTATGGAAGAGAAAACTGAGGGATAAATGGGTTAAATAACTTCTCTAAAATCTTAAAGCTAGTAAGTGATGGTACGAGATACCAATCCAGTCTAATTCCAGAGCTCACAGTCTTAACCCTAAATTATAATGCCTCTTGTATCATTCAGGATTTGATTGTATAATACCCAATATGATAACTTTTGTTGGAAAAAGGGTTACTTCAAAAGACAGTAATTAACGTATATATAACTTCCAGTAGACGGGAAAAAATTAAATTGATTTCTTACCATCTATAGATAGAATTGTTCCTTGGTATTTTCCCCTAAGTATTTCATATTGTTGAACAGTAACTTTATTTCTCAAAGTAATTATGCCCGTTTTTGAGTCAATAGCAATTAGGCCCGCTGGATTACTTCCCATTACATACCTGTATTTGAAAGACAATGGTACAAATTAATGTTAGCTATCTAAAGGCAGGGGGTAGAGATAGAGAGATTTTGATTTTAAACCATGTTTCCAGCCAGTAGTTGTAACTCCTGGATATAATTTTCAATTATTGGAGACTTTATTTTTGTGGGGGCAGTTTCAGCTGTTTGAGGACATTCAGAAATGGATGAAGATTTAAGTTTAAGAAAAAAGAATTACTGAGCAGCCACTTGTGATGGAATGTCTGTTACATCTAGCCCACTTAGATGTACGAATAATCCTCTGATACCTGCAGTCTCATTTTCATTTGATTTTGGTAGCATCAGAACTGTCCTGGACAGCCCAGATGCTGGGACTTCCTGGGCTGCTGCTAATTCTAAACTATTCTCTTACCAAAGAAGTTACTTCTTCAGCAGCTTGGCTTTCATCCCTTCCCTATTTCCACTCCCCTCCCCACGTACACAGTGAATATACAGGACTTCTTGTGGATTCCAAACTCTGTCCTTGTCTCGTGCCTCTATCCTATTCTCTATTCTCTTTCTCTTCTCATCTTTGACTTTGAAGTTTTCCTTCTCATTTATATGTTCGTTAGACAAACATTGGTTAGATAGCTCTCTGTGTCAGGCATTGTGCTAAACTCAGGAAATAGAACTTGGAAAGCAGTCAGATAGGGGTGTGGTCTTCCCTCAGTGAACTCACATCTGTGGAGTACAAGAGAGCTTATCAGTAATGGCGGTGCAGTGTGATAAGAGCTATAACTGAAATACTCACATGGAGTGAGAGGAACACACAGAAAGAACTTTTAAAACTCATTTGTGAGGTCTTTCCACTCCACCATTATTCCTGATCACAAGCACATTTGCAAAATACGTGTGCACATATACACACAGATTTTTACTGATCAAGTAGAAACACTCAGATACGTAGAGTTAAAAAAAAAAACTACACAGCTTAATTTTTCCTTAATGTAACCAATTTTTCATATCAAGGTTATTGTTGACCAATATTACGTGCTGATTAAAGAGAGAAAGTAACTGAAATGCGTTAACTAAATCTAACTGATTTCAATCTGGGCAAATTTGCAATGGTAAAATCAATCCATCAAATCTGCCAAGGGGAATAACCATGATATGTAGTAATCAGCTAACTGGTAAATAAAATATATAAACACAGGAGCGTCAAACTGTCCAGATAAAATATTTTCACATTTTAAACCTTCACATTTTTCCATCTTACATTTTGTGCAAATTTTTATATTTTCTTAAGTTAAACAGTCTAAATTAGGTAATAGTTCCCCAATTAGTACGTTTTATGATTGAATTTCAAAAATAGTGACAAATACTTTAATTCAGATACTTTCTAAAAAGAACATATTTACTTAAGTTCAATATGTGGTGAAAACTAGTCGGAAAATGTCAGTCTTACCTAACAGTGGTTGAAGGTAGACCTGTGTCCAGATCAGTAGCTATAAAGTCTCCCAATCTATAGTTTTGTCCCATCTCACTAGTTACTATGAATGTCTTTGAACCTGGACGGAACACTGAGCCTTCAACTACATTTAACACCGTCACAGAGACTGCAGTTGCTGTGAGTTTATATTGAGACATAATTGATTGATGAAATTCAGCTTTATTTTTAACACCAAGACTAAGTTGAAGATTCTTCATAGCTTCATAATCTAGGGGCTAGAAAATACATAGTGAAATAGTTTTACTATAAGGGGAAAAATATTCTAGAGGAAAGAGTTATTCTTTGATAATAGGCAAAAAAATTCTTACATCTTTTTCTTTAATTAAATATAAATACATATAAATACACACTCTATTCTTACTTTATATTCAATTCAATACAAACACATGAAAATACAGTAAGAAAAAGTCCAATTGTCTTAGATCCTTTGTTGAAAAAGTTGAAAATATATGAGTTCTAATTGTCCACCAAACTAAAACTTAAATACTTAAACTAAAAAACTTAAAATACTAAAAAACTTAAAATAATACAGGTGGTCAAATCCATGCATTTTGTAATGCAAAGAGAGGTTCTGTTAGATGCTATCATTTCAGGTTTCTCAGAAAGTAGCTCTATTTATTAGGAAGAATGGGCCAAGTATATCATAGGTTCAATCATTTGACTGATTTTATCCATAAAGAACTATTTACAAGAAATTTTACTATGTATATGTGACTTCTTTCAATAAATCAAATAATAGAATGTAGTATATAAATAATAAAAAGAAATCCATATTTTATTCAACATATCCTGGAAAAATTCATTTTATATTATAAAATTAACAAGTAGTCATTTTCATTATGAAAGACAGTGTCAAAATCCACTACTCATAAAATCCACAACTATGCATTATGCCTATAAATACCAACTATATATTTTTTAATGTTCATATAACAGTAGTTTAGATGACCATCGATTCACACACTGAGCTCTCTACTTAGCTAAAATTTTCAGTCTTTGCTCTAATATTAGCTTTATTTGCAACTCCAAGAATGGCTATAAAATTATGTATACATATACATCACACACACGTATTACCTATATATATAATCCTAACAAAAGTATTAATATATGATGTCATGTCTGGGAGAAAAATCAACATTATTGCCATTTTACAGACAGAGATATTGAGGCCAGATAGATCAATTAATTTTCTAAAGTAATATCATAGTTTGGGGTGAAATAGATTAGGACTCAGTTTCCCCAGCAGGGAAACCTAGATAGTGTAGAGGAAAGAATGTGAACTTAATAGCTAGAGAAGCTTAGGTTTAAATGTCAGCTGTCCCACTTACTAGTGTTGAGAACTGAGCAGGTTACAAACTCTCTCTGAACCTCAATGTATTTATTTATAATGTGGGCATATAACCTATTTTACAGGGATGCTGTAGAGAATAAACTAAATCATCTGCACACTGCCTCAGTGAATGGAAGCTTGTAGGCATGGTGACACTTTATGAAGACATAAGAGACAAATGATCACACATTCCTGTGGGGACAGAATTCCTTAGGAGTTTATTTCCCAGAGCAATTCTGAAGGAAGAAAACAGTTAAAAAGGGATTACATTTCACCATGAGGAATACATATTGCATGCATCACGTACAATCCATGCACAGCTACTGCAGATTTTAAAAAATAGACTGACAAGTCTTGTAGCACAGGGTGAAATCTTCACTATCAGCTCCCTAGGAGTCAGACATTTTTCCCCCTCGAATCTCAGAGAAAATTCTACTGCAGGTAAATGTGGTGGATCAGTAATATAGAGGGGACACAGAAGAACTGTGTTGACTTGGACCAAATCTCTATGACTTGGACCAAGTCTCCAGTGTACTTATATCTGTAATAAGCCTGGGTCAGCTGCAGAATTGAGATGAGAATGTGATAATTCTACAATTAAAGTAATTTAATTTTAATTCTGTGAAAACACACTGGATGAACTATAACTTTTAATTTATGTGATGAATGTTATTAATGAATAATAATTGATGTACAGTGTTGACAGGGACACTTTTTTTTATGCAATGTTTAATCTGCTTCAAAAAATATTCTTCAAATATGTAAAACAAAACCTTAAGGATTAGTCGTACTTTGTTGTAAGCATAAAATAAGATTTGTGTTTAAAAATGTATGATCTGGGCTTCCCTGGTGGCGCAGTGGTTGAGAGTCCGCCTGCCGATGCAGGGGATGCGGGTTCGTGCCCCGGTCTGGGAGGATCCCACATGCCGCGGACCGGCTGGGCCCGTGAGCCTGGGCCGCTGGGCCTGCGCGTCCGGAGCCTGTGCTCCGCAACGGGAGAGGCCACAACAGAGAGAGGGCCACATACTGCAAAAAAAAAAAAAAAAAAAAAAAAAAAAAAAAAATGTATGATCTGTGAGGGAATATTGTATTGATAGAAAAGAATTTCAAGTAAAAAGTTCAATGCCTGTCTTTATGAAATTGTATAAGCAGAAAAACTCTCTATAAAAAAGCTCTATATCATGTATAATTCTAAAACACAGTAATTTTTATTCTTTCACCCACTCAAGTTTGTGAAATGTTAACATCATTTTAAGATTAACACTTTGAAAAAAACCAAGAAAACAAAATATTTAGGATAATTATTCCATACCTTAATAACCTTTAAAGTTCCCACATTTGTTCTTTCATTCATTACTATGTCAAACCAATTTCCCTCATTTCCAGAGATAAAGAAAATGACTGCCATCCAGTTAGCTGAGAACTCCTCATCCAAATCAATTATTCTAATCTGGAGCAAATTTGAATTTAGAGCATTTTCTTCAATACTTATGGAATACTGAAACAAGAAGTAAAAAATTTTAGCACAAACTATGTGAGAAATAGAACTATATTAGTTTTATATAGAATGTTTATAGTTATTCATGATATAGAAAAGAGATCTATGTTTGTGGTCTCATTTTTCATTGTTCAAATAGTGGTTTTTTCATATGTATTATGTAAACAAACATGAGATGAAATATTTGTGTACATTTGGGTTGTGTGTGACTAAAGATGACATGTACATATATAAATAGAATTGTTTGAACAAATTTTAGAAGGTAATGAACCTAAAGTTGTTGCTAAATTCAAGGACTAATACTTACTGATGACTGTTCCATGTATGGGATGTTATCATTGACATCGAGGATTTTAATGCTGCATTCACACTCTGCTGCCATACCATCTGCTCCACCATCGCGGTCTGAGCCTCTTACAACTAGAGAGTACTGGCCATATTGCTAAAAATACACACAACAAACAATACCACAGTTGATGTAGACAGTTTTTATTTTGTCTCATACAAAGATCTTTTAAAATGTTGGATCAACATTTACATAAATCTATGATGAAGATAGAGGTAACACAGAATATTGAAAATTCGAAAATTTCACATGAATCAATATGAAGTTGCCACTTCTATTCCCAAAAATTCTTATTCAGCATCATTTAAAAGAAGCAAAAATTTTAAAAGACATCATTCCTTATTATATGTTGAAAAAGTTTATAAAGGGTGAAGCAGAACAAAATGATCAGGAGGGGAGATATTAAGATTTACTAAGAATTTATGGAATTAAAATTCTGTACCCCAAATTATCAACCCCTGAAGAATAAAGAGATAGCAAATGGTTTGCATTTTTTGGGGGGTGGCAGTACAGTTATTGATGATCTGTTTTCTTGATTCTACACAAAGGTACTTAAATTTTTAGAAGCTGGTAAAAGCCATGAAGCCTTTCCCTGACACATGCATATATGCATCCTCACTCAAAGTTGTGGATATAATTTTAGAGGATTCATAGTTAGAGACGTCTTGAGGGCTCTCCACAAATGCCAGGTTAAGAATATCTGCTCTGAGAAAAAGGGAGAGGGCTCAAATCAATAAGATTGGAAATGAAAAAGGAGAAGCTATAAAGGACACCACAGAAATACAAAGGATCATTAGAGAAAACTACAAGCAACTGTATGCCAATAAAATGGACAACCTGGAGGAAATGGACAAATTCTTAGAAAGATACAATCTCCCAAGACTGAACCAGGAAGAAATAGAAAATATGAACAGATCAATCACAAGTACTAAAATTGAAACTGTGATTAAAAAACTCCCAACGAACAAAAGTCTAGGACCAGATGCCTTCGCAGGCAAGTTCTATCAAACATTTAGAGAAGAGTTAACATGGATTTCTTCTTCTGAAACTATTCCAAAATATTGCAGAGGAAGGAATACTCCCAAACTCATTCTATGAGACCACCATGACCCTGATACCAAAATCAGACACAGATTCCACAAAAAAAGAAAACTACAGGCTGATATCACTGATGAACATAGATGCAAAAATCCTCAACAAAATACTAGCAAACAGAATCCAACAATACATTAAAAGGATCATACACCGTGATCAAGTGGGATTTGTCCCAGTGATGCAAGGATTTTTCAATATCTGCAAATCAATCAGTGTGATACACCACATCAACAAACTGAAGAATAAAAACCATATGATCATCTTAATAGATGCAGAAAAAGCTTTTGACAAAATTCAACACCCATTTATGATAAAAACTCCCCAGAAAGTGAGCATAGAGGGAACCTACCTCAACATAATAAAGGCCATATATAACAAACCCATAGTCAGCATCGTTCTCAATGGTGAAAAACTGAAACCATTTCCACTAAGATGAGGAAGAAGACAAGGTTGCCCACTCTCACCACTATTATTCAACATAGTTTTGGAAGTTTTAGCCACAGCAATCAGAGAAGAAAAAGAAATAAAAGGAATCCAAATTGGAAAAGAAGAAGTAAAGTTGTCACTGTTTGCAGATGACATGATACTATACATAGAGAATCCTAAAGATGCTACCAGAAAACTACTAGAGCTAATCAATGAATTTGGTAAAGTAGCAGGATACAAAATTAAGGCACAGAAATCTCTTGCATTCCTATATACTAATGATGAAAAATATGAAAGTGAAATTAAGAAAACACTCCTATTTACCATTGCAAATATCTAGGAATAAAATATCTAGGAATAAACCTACCTAAGGAGACAAAAGACCTGTATGCAGAAAATTAAAAGACACTGATGAAAGAAATTAAAGATGATAGAAATAGATGGAGAGATATACCATGTTCTTGGATTGGAAGTATCAACACTGTGAAAATGACTCTACTACCCAAAGCAATCTACAGATTCAATGCAATCCCTATCAAACTACCACTGGCATTTTTCACAGAACTAGAACAAAAAATTTCACAGTGTGTATGGAAACACAAAAGACCCCGAATAGCCAAAGCAATCTTGAGAAAGAAAAACAGAGCTGGAGGAATCAGACTCCCTGACTTCAGACTATACTACAAAGCTACAGTAATCAAGACAGTATGGTACTGGCACAAAAACAGAAATATAGTTCAATGGAACAGGATAGAAAGCTCAGAGGTATACCCACGTGCATATGGTTACTTTATCTTTGATAAAGGAGGCAAGAATATACAATGGAGAAAAGACAGCCTCTTCAATAAGCGGTGCTGGGAAAACTTGACAGCCACATGTAAAAGAATGAAATTAGAACACTCCCTAATACCATACACAAAAATAAACTCAAAATGGATTAAAGACCTAAATGTAAGGCCCGACACCATCAAACTCTTAGAGAACATAGGCAGAACACTCTATGACATAAATCACAGCAAAATCCTTTTGACCCACATCCTAGAGAAATGGAAATAAAAACAAAAATAAACAAATGGGACCTAATGAAACCTCAAAGCTTTTGCACAGCAAAGGAAACCATAAACAAGACGAAAAGACAACCTTCAGAATGGGAGAAAATAGTTGCAAATGAAGCAACTGACAAAGGATTAATCTCCAAAACATACAAGCAACTCATGCAACTCAATATCAAAAAAACAAACAATCCAATTCAAAAATGGGCAGAAGACCTAAATAGACATTTCTCCAAAGAAGATATACAGATTGCCAAAAGGCACATGAAAAGATGCTCAACATCGCTAATTATTAGAGAAAGGCAAATCAAAACTACAGTGAGATATCACCTCACACCAGTCAGAATGGCCATCATCAAAAATCTACAAACAGTAAATGCTGGAGAGGGTGTGGAGTAAAGGGAACCCTCTTACACTGTTGGTGGGAATGTAAATTGGTACAGCCACTCTGGAGAAAAGTATGGAGGTTCCTTTAGGAACTAAAACTAGAGCTACCATATGATCAGCAATCCCACTTCTGGGCATATATCTGGAGAAAAACATGGTTCGAAAGCATACATGCACCCCAATGTTCATTGCAGTACTGTTTACAATAGATGAAAGCAACCTAAATGTCCATCGACAGATGAATGGATAAAGAAGATGTGGTACATACATACAGTGGATATTAGCCATTAAAAAGAATGAAATACTGCCAGTTGCAGGAACATGGATGTACCTGAAAATTATCATACTAAGTGAGGTAAGTCAGACAGAGAAAGACAATATCATATGATATCACTTATATGCAGAATCTAAAAAAAAAGATACAAATGGACTTATTTACAAAGTGGAAACAGACTCACAGACTTTGAGAATGAACTCATGGTTACCAGTGGGGGAAGGGTGGGGGGACGGATAGGTTGTGAGCTTGGGACTAACATGTACACACTGCTATGTTGAAAATAGATAACCAACAAGGACCTACTGTATAGCACAGGGAACTCTGCTCAATATTATGTAACAACCTAAATGGGAAAATAATTTGAAAAAGAATAGATACATGTATATGTATAACTGAATCACCTTGTTATATACCTGAAGCTATCACAACACTATTAATAACTATACTCCAATAAAAAGTTAAAAAAATAATTAAAAAATAAAATAGTTAACCAACAAGAACATACTGTATAGCACAGGAAACACTGCTCAATATTCTGTAATAACCTAAATGGGAAAAGAATTTGAAAAAGAATAGATACATTTACACGTATAACTGAATCACTTTGCTGCACACCTGAAACTAACATAACATTGTTAATCAACTATAATCCAATAAAAAATAAAAATTAGAAAGAATAAAATATCTTCTCTGGTGGCTTGCCAGTGATTGCAGAGTTCCTTTACTTTTTAGAGCTCTTCACCATTACAACTCTTTTCATGTTAAAGGAAACCCACTAGGCCCTTTAAGAAAGCTTGAGAGAGAAATACCTAAATAGTCAATTTCTTCTTATGGTAATTTTCAAACAAGTAAAAAAGGACATAATGGTAACCTAGAAACTGATGGCATTTGGATCAATAAAGAGTGTTAAAATAATCTGATTTATCCTAAATCTAGGAATCATTAGCAGGGAGATGTCATTTTAAAATAACTATAATACTTAAAATGAAATTTAATTAAATATCAAATAGAAAATAAAACTTCCTCATTTATAACTCTAAAATATATGCACATCAGTTATATTCTATCCACATTAAAAATCATAATGGAAAAAGTTGATATTTTAAAATTAAAACAAGGGACCACATGGCATTATAGAAACCATGCAATGCTGGTTCTAATTTGGTAAAAATCAGTAATTATTTTTTTATTTGTAAATGAAAAGACTGGTCTGGATGTTACTTAATTCCTATCCGTCATTCTGATTCTGTGATTCATTTCCCAAAGTACTCAGTGGGCTGTCAGTAGGTGAGTTATAGGAAGAGAAAAAAAAAAGTGTTCTCTTAAATGCGCCTAGGATATGCTCGCTCAAAGAAAGATAAACAAACAAATAAACAAAACAAAAAAAGAAAGATAAACAAGTTTCTTAGCCTGTAAAAATTCTTGGAGCTTCTACCGTGTTCACACGCATTGTGACTCACCAAGATGGGAGACATAATAGCAATTGTTTCTTAAATTTATTTCATTATAGGACATACTTTAAAAAAAAAAAAAAAAGGAGCTTTTGCCTCTACCATGTGTATATTTTTATGTACTCTCAGAATGTAGTTTTCTTAAATTGAGACAAATGCTAAGTAAGATTAAATGAAAAATGAGTATAAAATCTATTTGAGGGATTCCTATTTTTTTCACCTCACAGATATTTATGTCATTACCATTATGTGAAAAGGTTATGTAATTAAAATTTTAAATACTGTTTTCTTTTTTTTTCTCTTAGAACTCTTGCTTTTAGAATCAGTTCCTTTGAGACTACAACTCACTCAAAGAAAAAAGAATTACCTCTCTGTCCAGAAAATTATTCATTGTTCGAATTTCTGCAGTGTATCTGTTGATAATAAACATTGGTGAATCAGAAGGTTCTTGTCTTACGATCTTGAAGGCTATTTTTGAGTTCAAATTATTTGGTTCATCTGCATCAGTAGCATTGAGCATCATCACCAGTGTATCTAGAAATTAGGAGAAATTGATTGCAAATGGATAGTTGCATTTTTGTTGTAGTATAATATATATTGTTTTTCCCACAAGGTGTTAGGGTTAGTTGGTCCATATAATGGGCACTCTACCATTTTCCCTTTCTACTGCTTCGACATACCAATATCTTAGCTCCTTTCTATACCTTTGTCTTGATGAAAAGATCACATTTTACCAGGGACCTTAGACATTACTGATAGCTAGAAAACAAAGAAATATTTTCTTCTGCCTTTCCATTTCTTATTCTAGTATAATTCTTTTTTTAAAAGGCTGCTATGGTGAAACAAAATGATATAAGGCCAGACCAACTCATTCCCAACTATAGCACTTTCTAGCTATGTGATCTTGGCCTCAGTTTCCACATCTATAAACAGGGATGATAATAGTACCATCCTCATTGAGTTCATGAAAGAATTAAACATCTATATGAAGAAAATTATGTGAAGTTCCTATTGAATGATGCACATTCAATAAATATATATTATTGTTGTATTTTGCGTGGTCTCTAGTAAAATGCTAAGTAACTAGTAGGTTTTAAAAAATGCTTGTTTAATTACATACTTTGTCCTATCCTTCACTTTTTCCAGTAATCTTATTAGCAGTTTTGATGAAGAACACTGGAGAATGTAAAAAGCTTCCAGCATTCATAAACTAGATTTCTCTACAATCAACTCTGTTCCAAGCACAATTGGCCTGTCTGTAGACACCAACTACCAGCTCCCATTTCTCTCTCCCTCAATCTCTCTGTGTGTATTCATTTCAGCATCATTTTTTAAATGTTTTCATAGGCATTTAATTCATTAATTATGGTGTGTTCATACAACGAAATCTCATGCAATTGTTAAAAGGAATGAAGAAACATGTATTTCCTAATATGGAAATGTGTTCAAAATATATTTCAATAAAAACTCACATTGTGGATAAGTATGTAAAATATGGTCACATTTGTTTCTTCTTTGGAAACACGTTTATATATATTTACATGATTATAGAAAGTATGTACCTAAGTAACTAGTGATGGTACTTGCCCCTGAAAAACGGTGCTAGGGAGAGCAAAGAACGCATTTCTATTGTGTTTTTACTCATATTTTGTGAATTTTTACAACAAACATTCTTTTTTTTTAAAACATCTTTATCGGAGTATAATTGCTTTACAGTGTTGTGTTAGTTTCTGCTGTATAACAAAGTGAATCAGCTATATGCATATGTATATCCCCATATCCCCTCCCTCTTGTGTCTCTCTCCCATTCTCCTTATCCAACCCCTCTAGGTGGTTGCAAAGCACCGAGATGATCTCCCTGTGCCATGCAGCTGCTTCCCACTAGCTATCTATTTTACATTTGGTAGTGTATATATATCAGTGCTACTCTCTCACTTCGTCCCAGCTTATCCTTCCCCCACCAGTGTCCTCAAGTCCATTCTCTACGTCTGTGTCTTCATTCCTGTTCTGCCCCTAGGTTCTTCAGAACCATTTTTTTTTTTTTTTTTTTTTTAGATTCTGTATATATGTGTTAGCATACAGTATTTGATTTTCTCTTACTTACTTCACTTTGTATGACAGACTCTAGGTCCATCCACCTCACTACAAATAACTCAGTTTTGTTTATTTTTATGGTTGAGTAATATTCCATTGTATATATGTGCCACATCTTCTTTATCCATTCATCTGTTGATGAACACTTAGGTTGCTTCCATGTCCTGGCTGTTGTAAATAGTGCTGCAATGAACATTGTGGTACATGACTCTTTTTGAATTATGGTTTTCTCAGGGTATATGCCCAGTAGTGGGATTGCTGGGTCATATGGTAGTTCTATTTTTAGTTTTTTAAGGAACCTCCATACTGTTCTCCATAGTGGCTATATCAGTTTACATTTCCCCCGACAGTGCAAGAGGGTCCCCTTTTCTCCACACACTCTCAGCATTTATTATTTGTAGATTTTTTATGATGGCCATTCTGACTGGTGTGAGGTGATACCTCATTGTAGTTTTGATTTGCAATTCTCTAATTATTAGTGAGGTTGAATATCTTTTCATGTGTTTGTTGGCAATCTGTATACCTTCTTTGGAGAAATGTCTGTTTAGGTCTTCTGCCCATTTTTGGATTAGGTTGTTTGTTTTTTTGATATTGAGCTGCATGAGCTGCTTGTATATTTTGGAGATTAATCCTTTGTCAGTTGCTTCATTTGCAAATATTTTCTCCCATTCTGAGGGTTGTATTTTTATCTTGTTTATGGTTTCCTTTGCTGTGCAAAAGCTTTGAAGTTTCATTAGGTCCCATTTGTTTATTTTTGTTTTTATTTCCATTTCTCTAGGAAGTGGGTCAAAAAGGATCTTGCGGTGATTTATGTCATAGAGTATTCTGCCTATGTTTTCCTCTAAGAGTATTATAGTGTCTGGATTTACATTTAGGTCTTTAATCCATTTCGAGTTTATTATTGTGTATGGTGTAATGGAGTGTTCTAATTTCATTCTTTTCCACGTAGCTGTCCAGTTTTCCCAGCACCATTTATTGAAGAGGCTGTCTTTTCTCCATTGCATATTCTTGCCTCCTTTATCAAAGATCAGGTGATCATATGTGTGTGGGATTATCTCTGGGCTTTCTATCCTGTTCCATCGATCCATAGTTCTGTTTTTGTGCCAGTACCATACTGTCTTGATTACTATAGCTTTGTAGTATAGTCTGAAGTCTGGGAGCCTGATTCCTCCAGCTCCAGTTTTCTCTATCAAGATTGTTTTGGCTATTCGGGGTCTTTTGTGTTTCCATACAAACTGTGCAATTTTTTGTTCTAGTTCTGTGAAAAATGCCATTGGTAGTTTGATAAGGATTGCATTGAATCTGTAGATTGCTTTGGGTAGTAGAGTCATTTTCACAATAGTGATTCTTCCAATCCAGAAGCATGGTATATCGCTCGATCTGTTTATTTTATCTTTGATTTCTTTCGTCAGTGTTTTATAGTTTTCTGAATACAGGTCTTTTGCCTCAGGTAAGTTTATTCCTAGGTATTTTATTCTTTTTGTTGAAATGGTAAATGGGATTGTTTCCTTAATTTCTCTTTCTGATCTTTCATTGTTAGTGTATAGGAATGCAAGAGATTTCTGTGCAGTAATTTTGTATCCTGCTACTCTACCAAATTCTTTGATTAGCTCTAGTAGTTTTCTGGTAGCATCTTTAGGATTCTCTATGTATAGTATCATGTCATCTGCAAACAGTAACAGTTTTACTTCTTCTTTTCTGATTTGGATTCCTTTTATTTCTTTTTCTTCTCTGATTTCTGTGGCTAAAACTTCCAAAACTATGTTGAATAACCGCGGTGAGAGTGGGCAACCTTGTCTTGATCCTGATCTTAGGGGAAATGGTTTCAGTTTTTCACCATTGAGAACGATGCTGACTATGGGTTTGTCATATATGGCCTTAATTATGTTGAGGTAGGTTCCCTCTGTGCCTACTTTCTGGAGAGCTTTTATCATAAATGGGTGTTGAATTTTGTCAAAAGCTTTTTCTGCATCTATTGAGATGATCATATGGTTTTTCTCCATCAATTTTTTAATATGGTGTATCACATTGACTGATTTGCATATATTAAAGAATCCTTGCATTCCTGGGATAAATCACACTTGATTATGGTGTATGATCCTTCTAATGTGCTGTTGGATTTTGTTTGCTCGTATTTTGCTGAGGATTTTTCCATCTATGTTCATCAGTGATATTGGCCTGTAGTTTTCTTTCTTTGTGACATCTTTGTCTGGTTTTGGTATCAGGGTGATGGTGGCCTCTTAGAATGAGTTTAGGAGTGTTCCTCTCTCTGCTATATTTTGGAAGAGTTTGAGAAGGATAGGTGTTAGCTCTTCTCTAAATGTTTGATATAATTCGCCTGTGAAGCCATCTGGTCCTGGGCTTTTGTTTGTTGGAAGATTTTTAATCACAGTTTCAATTTCAGTGCTTGTGATTGGACTGTTCATATTTTCTATTTCTTCCTGGTTCAGTCTCGGAAGGTTGTACTTTTCTAAGGATTTGTCTATTTCTTCCAGGTTGTCTGTTTTATTGGCCTATAGTTGCGTGTAGTAATCTCTCATGATCCTTGGTATTTCTGCAGTGCCAGTTGTTACTTCTCCCTTTTCATTTCTAATTCTGTTGATTTGAGTCTTCTCCCTTTTTTTCTTGATGAGTCTGGCTAATGGTTTATCATTCTTATAGCAGCATTTTTTAAAGTTTAAACTGTAGGTATAGTATTTTAACGAATAGAATTAAAATGTAAGAATTATTTGAACTTACAAGAAGTTATACCACTTAACAGTTAAAAATAACTATGGGATGCTGAAGTTTTGAATTCAAATGAGACATTATCTCTGCTGTTTTTTTTAATATATCTAGGACAATCTTCAATGGTACACTAAGCAGTTAATATACTATCCCACCCAAGTGACTGAATATTTGGCAGTTAAAATATTTCCTTTTACAATAATCCATAAGGAAGCAATTGCACGTTTAGAATTTTAAAGCCCTTGTGTAAATACTCGTTCTAGTTTCTAGATATTCTGGTGCCCCTCCACTATCATTCCTTGAGATGGTCAGCTTTAAATATATTGTACATGGAGGACCAAAGAGGATTAGGTTTGTAATACATTTCAAATACATACTATCAGTGACTTGAGTAAAAACAAACAAAACCCACATTTATTATATCATATATAAGAAGGGGCAACGATGCTTGTTTTGCATTTATTTGTTGTCAAAGAAAAGCTCTTTAAGATTATGGCTACCAGATAGCTTGTCTGGAAGTGATTTCTATGTGTGACTTTAGAGTCGTTAAAATTAAAAAAAAAAAAAAAAGGCAGTATAAATAGAAATGGATGAGATTCCTCTTCAAAGTAGTCAGGTTGGGAGGCTAAATTCTCCCAGTGCCTCTGTCATCATTGTGCAAAGTACTTTTGGATTTTTTCCTTAGGAATCTACTACAGAGCTGGTGTGTGAGAAAATGCTTCCTGTTACTTTAGAGTTGCTCCTTGTGTATGACAGTTGGAGCTGCTTCCACAGTTGAAGGGAAAGCCATTATGGAGATTTCCTCATGCCTCAAGCATGTTCTACATGCTTTTCCAACCTTATCTTTTACATTCATGATAGAGTACCTTGACAGAGTTTAGCCTCTAGTTGTCTGGCTGTTAAGAATGATCTGGTTGAACTACCATATGACCCAACAATCCCACTACTGGGCATATACCCTGAGAAAACCAAAATTCAAAAAGAGTCATGTACCAAAATGTTCATTGCAGCTCTATTTACAATAGCCCGGAGATGGAAACAACCTAAGAGCCCATCATCGGATGAATGGATAAAGAAGATGTGGCACATATATACAATGGAATATTACTCAGCCATAAAAAGAAAGGAAATTGAGCTATTTGTAATGAGGTGGATAGACCTAGAGTCTGTCGTACAGAGTGAAGTAAGTCAGAAAGAGAAAGACAAATACCGTATGCTAACACATATATATGAAATTTAAGAAAAAAAATGTCATGAAGAACCTAGGGGTAAGACAGGAATAAAGACACAGACCTACTGGAGAACGGACTTGAGGATATGGGGAGGGGGAAGAGTGAGCTGTGACAAAGCGAGAGAGAGGCATGGACATATATACACTACCAAACGTAAGGTAGATAGCTGGTGGGAAGCAGCCGCATAGCACAGGGATATCAGCTCAGTGCTTTGTGACCGCCTGGAGGGGTGGGATAGGGAAGGTGGGAAGGAGGGAGACGCAAGAGGGAAGAGATATGGGAACATATGTATATGTATAAAGGATTCACTTTGTTATAAAGCAGAAACTAACACACCATTGTAAAGCAATTATACCCCAATAAAGATGTTTAAAAAATAAATAAGTAAAATAGTCTTGTTTACTTAATAAAGTAGACTACTTACTGGCATTAGAATTTTCTTCTATTTGTCCTAGAAAAGTAGACATAGAAAATACCGGAGGGTTGTCATTTACATCCAAAACCCTGACTCTGAGCTCGAGAATTCTCTCTAAATCTTGGCCCAGTGAATTCACAGCCCGACAATAGATCTAGGAGAGAAAAGAGGAATAATTACATGGTGCAATACATATTTATTAAGTTCTTGCTTTCTTTGAGCATTATGCTAGGCATTGTGGGAAACTAAAAGAACAGTAAGACATATTACTTCCTACTTGAAGGTAGACACAAGTAGTACTTATAATCAATAAGGGGAGGCAAACACTAACTCAAAATCCCATTTGAGAAAAGGTAACACGATAAGTTACACGAAGGAAGAGCAAAATTACTGTGACTTCATAGGAGAATGTAGTGATTGAGAGATCTTCAAAGAAAATTTCAACAGGTGGAGCAGGGAATTGGCAGGGTGTTTCAAGCAAAGGGATTTACATGAGGAAGGAAATGGAGTGGTGAAAACTCGTTGTTGGAATTAGGAATAGGGTTTATGGGACTTGAGAATGTGACAAAGGAGAGTCACACGGGGGCTTCAGAGAAATATAGCATTCATGAGATAAGTGTGGCTATGTGGGTGTTTATATTATTATTTGGTGTATGCAAGTGTAATGCATACTATTTTGCCTATGTGATATATTTCATATAAAAATGCATTGTGCATCAAGAAAAGCTAATAGGCTGGCATGTTGATTTAGAGTTTTCAGGGAAACATTGTGGGAGACAAGGCAGGAATACAGACTTGGAACAGAAGACTAAGGAATTAAAGTAGTTCGAGGCATACGGAAAAGCAGTATGAGTGAAAGCCTGCAAGCGTAGATTACTATTTGAAGGCATTTTGGAAAATTATGGAGTTTGAATAGAAGAGGTTACAAGATCAAAGAAAGTTTTAAAATTGTCTTTAGTTTTATTTTTCAAGTATTACCAAGTGTTGACCCTAATGATAGATGGAAATGGATTAGCAGCCAATGGAGCAAGCAAAAGAAAGATGAAAAAACAAAGTTGATTGATTAAGGTTCTTGGACAGGTAATTATGGGAAAATAGATAGCTTTGGGGATAAGCAGTTGAGAAAAAGAAGAAAATCGATCCCATTTTTGGATTTAATTCAGAACATTTCTGAACTGGAGGAGAGAGAATTAATTGTGGGAGTTTGTGATGAAGGGCCTCAGACTTTTTAATGAAGTTGGTCACAGGTCAGCTTCATAAAGTGGAAATGAGGCGGAGGGTTTGAAGTTTTGTCACAGCAACTGTAAAGAATAGAGTGAGATTCGTTAAGGGTGAATTAAAGTATCTCCAAGGCACATCCTGAGTTCAGGTGAGCTTGAGCAATGTGATTTTATCATAAAGTATGTTCACTCAGGAAAGGCTCCATCAGGAGCTCCAGAATCATTTGGCACTGGAGTTAAGAGGAACCGATATTCTCAACTGAATTAAAGTAAAAGAAGTTAGGTGCTTGCCCTTCCAAACAAACACTTTAGCTTGACACCGGGGACTGACCAGAGGTTAGCATTTTTGCTAAGGCAGTTAAGCAAACACTCCTTTCTGTCTTAATCTTTTGTTTCTTTTGGGTCATAAGATGCTCATGAAATAAGGGACAACCAAAAATGCCTAATATTGAGACTCTTGAAATCAAATCAAGTATGATCTGCGCTTAAGATAGTCCAAAAATAATATAGGCCTGAACATACATATTCACCCACTTACAATGAAAAAAGGGGTGACCTCTCGATCAACTATGGATGTTATATTAATTTCACCAGTTTTTTGATTAATAACAAAGATCCCATAAGGTGGTTGATCAATTCCTACTCCAGAGATGTGGTATGTAACTTGCTGGTTTGCAGCACAATCTGAGTGAATCTGCAGAAAGAGCACAGGTGAAAACATACATTACAGGGAGCAAATCAAGAGTGCTATGTCCAGAGTGCAATTCTCAACTATCTTGAGAATTGTTGAATGTGAGTATCTGTTATCTTTTGAGAAATGCTGGAAATAGAGAATTATTTTCCTAGATAAGAGGAATAATAACAGCTTTATATTTTCAATGGTAAATGACAACATAATAAAAGAAATTCAATTTCTGTTTCTACCAAATTAGAAAGAAGTAAAATATCACCCTAATAAATCTAAATCTATGCAGTCGTCTTTCATGCATTCATTCATTCAACATTTACAATGGATCGTATTATTTTTAGTCTCTGTGCTAACGTTGAGGCTAGAGTAGAGAGCTCCTTGCAGTCTTAAGGAGTTTACCAATATTATTACATAATTTTGATTTTTTGATTAAAAAATTTTTTAATGTAAAGTTTTAGAAGAAAGTTTAAAGTAGATTTATGTAGGCGACAAGAGTTATCTGACTGTGTAGATTTTAATTTTGAAAATGACGAGGATGTGAAACCAGGGCTCTCTTGGAAATAAAAAATTGTACGACTGTAAGCAATCTTATGGGGAAATCTCTATGTAAATTTGTGTATATATGTTTGTATGTGTGAATCTGTGTGTGGGGATACGTTTCCGTGTGTGTGTGTGCACACATGCGTGTGAGGACGTGTGTGCAAAAGGAAGAAAAGGGAAAATAAAAGGAAAAGAGCGTATGAAACAGGGTACATTGTGAATGTCCATAACAAAGCCAAAAGTAGGAATTCAATTCTAAGAAATTAGGAGGCAGAAGTAGCACACATTGAAATAGTTCCTGTGAATGTGCTGAGCATTAAATCCATTGTAGAAATCACTATATTTTTTTCATCTAGAGTTTGGGGTGACATATGATCATGTATATTAATTTCACCAGTGTGGTGAGTCAACGTTTAACTGTTTACCCGAGTGCCTAAATTTCTTAATTTATACTTTTAATGGCTTCAATTTTCATAATCTTTCATAATCTTTCAGATTATAGTTTTGTTCTGTATAATTCAGATTATAATTCAGATTATATAATTCAGATTATAGTTTTGTTCTGTATCATAATTTCTCAGTGAGATGTGTTCATAAAATATTTAAAAGATAGGTTCTTTTGAAAATTTAACTCCATCCATTCTGATTTTCGATTTTATGCTTTGGGGTTGATACTTACTTTGGCGATTGGGTTCCTCTTTGAGTTGTCCTCACCTTCACGACAGGCTGCAGCGAACTTGATCCACTCACGTTTTTGCCGCCTGATGGAACGCCACTTGATAGTGCCATTTTTACTGTTATAATCTCTGACCTTGGGTGGGCAGGATAAAGTAATAGTATCTATTAACTTTTATCCATAATTCACGTTCCACTGGAGCTTTTGGAGGATGGGGTAATTATAATGTCAGAAAGAGAGGATGTTTCATTGGGAAAATTGGTAATTTTGATAATCTATTAATTTTAGCATAACATTAACTTTACTTATAAGGATGAATTTTCTTTGGAAAATATGTTGCTTCTCCCAAACTGTTTTTCTTATTTTTAATTTGGAAAAAATTAATTTGCTATATGTTACCTGGATTTGAAATTCACTGTTAACTTCCAGCACCACCTATAAAAAAATAAGAACCATAATTAATTTTTAGTTGAATGCTTTGTAATTCATGCTATCTCACAGCTTAAAAAAAAATTAAGCAATAGTCTTGTGGGTCATTAGCAGGTGAATCTGGTTTTATCTCTCAAGTTCTGATGACGATGCTAAGGATTCCTTTATGTTTGGTTTTTACCTTTCAATTTTGCTCTTCTTTTCATTACTTTTATTGTTAACCTCTTTTTCATTCTTAGCCTATGCAGATACTTGTAATCATATGAGCTAGGACATTTGAAGCTAGAACCCAGGGAGAATGAGAGTTGGGAACTCAGGACCTCTTAGTAAATCTTGTGCCTGAAGAGCTGGAGATACTCGGATGCTATTTAGTGATTCAACAGCATGTTATGATACTAAAATATTTGATGATAGTTTTGGGATCTGACTAGCCACAGATGGAAACAGAAAAAAGAATTGGAGTAAAGAAATGATATAAAGCAGAAAATATCAGGAAAGCTTTGGAATATTTGCTTTTTCACTGTCCAATTCTAGATGGAAGATTTTCTAGTATTCTTGAAAATCTTAAGGTGATAAATCTTTAATTTGCTTTGAAATATGAGAATAAAAAGTTCCAAAATAAAAACAATTTTCTTTATGTAAAATTGAGTTCATATTTGATATTTTATTGTTGGCACTAAACAAAACATGATATAAATGCATCCTTCCATAGCAATGAAAATAAATTACAAGACTGTAGGGACAAATTGCTGTGTAAGCAACTTTCATTAGTCTTTTCTCCTGCATTAAACAATTTCCCGGTCAAACAAGTGAGCTAGTCAAACAGAGCTTTGCCTAGTTTCGACTCTGGCCTTGATCTTTACATATGATTTCTAGTGAAAATCATACATATAATTTAAATTATTTTTCTCTAGAAACAAAGGCGTTTCTAAAAACACACACACTTATATATTAAGTCTAATATATCAATATGCTTAGGACATTGTAAAATATCTATCTAAAAATTAGGTGTGGATTTGAAGGGTTTGTCTACATTTATTAAATTTAATTTAGAATCATTAAAGATAGTGTAAATTCTTAGCTTTTTTTCCCCCTAAATAAGAAGTTTTGAACTTTATCTGTTTTGTTTTTCAGAATTGCTAATTATGAAAACTGTTATCACAATTAGATTTTATCTGGACTGTTGATAAAAGAAAATTATAGTTTGCATTTTAAAAAATATGAATAACAGTAATTTCAAAATATAGTAAATTACTTTTTACAGTTAGTTTCAATTTCACCATTAAAGAAAAATAAAATTTTAGTCTCCAAGTACATATTTTTAAAAATTGCCATAACTGATAATTCAGGAAAATATGTGTTTATGGTTAATATGAGTGTGTAAAGAGATAATGTTTTTATTATAGGAATTATACACTCCTGGTATCTATTTAATGTTAATCATTATCATTAATCACCATTACAGTTCACTGAATGATAACTAAGTACTAGGCAATGTGTTTAGAGAAATCCGTGCATTCAATCTTCATTAGTACATGTGGTCAATACTATAATTGTCTCCAATTTACAGATGAAGAAATTGAGGTTTGGATATTAATTTAGGGCTAAATACAATCCAGCACAATTCAGCCGAAATTTGTTCTTGAGGTGTGGGTTTTACAATAAAGTATAAGAGCCTATTCCAAGTAAATTACTAAGTAAAATATACTACAAAGAATTGACATTATTACAACTTTGAGAATTCAAAATAATTCTGATTTTAATCTAATCTCATAATATCCTTGTGAATTAGGAAGGCTTATATACAATAGTAACAACAACAATAATAGTAATACTATGGGGTAGGGGAGGGGGTAGAAAAATAAATGGCCCAAATCATCCAAGTTACTTTGGACAAGTAACTGAAATGTTATTGTAGAGTCCTTCTTGGGCACAGAATTGAAATGATGTTAATGCAGATGTGTATTTCTTGCTACCTCTGAACTCTTGAACACTTTTTGCTCTTGTTTGTGGGAGTGGGACGACTGGGGTGTGGGTGTATCTAATTCGTCTGTTTGGAAGCCATTTCTTCATAGCTACAGAGTTGTGTATGCGTCTGTTACCTGTCTTGTACTTCCCTTACCATACTGAAGTGTCAGTGCCTGCTGTTTGTTTTGGAGAACTATGCCAGATGACTAAGAAACCTTGCAACTTTATGGAGCTGGGTCATTCTTTTTCCCATGAGTAGCAACTTAGGCAGAAGACCAAGCAGGTTTCACCACAGTGTCAGGCTCTCGACTGGATTAGTAATTAAAACACTGCCGAGTCTGCTTAAAAATGTGTTTTGTTGACATAACTTTATTGTGATTTGCTCCGAGTCCAGAAAAAACTCTGAAACAGAGTCACTCTTCGACTTTCAAAGGCAAAACAATGAGATAAAAGGAGGACTTGGCAGAGTCAGAAAACTCTCAGTGTACTTCCTCAATTCTCTGAGCTTTAGTTTTCTCATTTGTGAAATGGTGGGGGTAGACTAAATTATATAGTTACCTTTTCAATTCTGACATCAAATCTCTGTGTGCAGTAGGAAAATATGGAAGTTTTTTGATCACGGTAAAGGCATGATAAAATTGTGGGTTTAAAAGATTACTCTGCCAACAATTGGTGGGAGTGGTGGGAAGACTCAGTGATTACAGGCCACCAGCAGCTGAATGTTTTGCATGAAATCAGGCCAGAGATGAGAAGCTGAACAGGAGCAGTGGCCATGGGGACAGATGGGGCAAGATCAAGGGGGAGATACTGCATGGTTGAAATTGACAGGGCTTGAGAACCAATGAGATGTGGGAGTCAAGAGAGGGAAGAATCTCAGGTGGTGGCAGTTTTAAATGGGCAGATCAGGAGCAAGGCCACAGCAGAATTTAGCTGGTTAGAACACATCAAGTTTGAGATGCTAGAGAAAGGCCTGGGCAAAGATGCTTAGCAGTTTGAAATATGACTTGGCACCATGAACAGTGGTGGTCCAAGACTGATATATGGAGGAATATCTTCGCAGGTAGGTTAGTTGAAATCATGGGAGAATTTGAAATCCCTCAAGAACACAGCAAAGAAACAGCCTGTGGGTGAGAATGAAACTAGGGGAATCCCTACATTTATATAACTGGGAACAATGACAAGAAATGAGAAACAAAAAGAGAAAAAAGAAGAAGTGGCTGAAAAACAATAGGAAGAAAATATCATTGGATGTCAAGGATGTCAAAGGAAGGGAAAAGTGAAAGACAGATGGGTGTGAACTGTATCAGATATGAAATAGTTGAGCAGAGTGAATCCTGAGGAAATCTGAGATTTTCTGTGACCTTGAACAGATGCTTTCAGTTGGATGGAACAGAGCCTTTCTGACTGAAAGAAACTGGGGAATAAGATGGAGGGGAAAAGGACATAAACCATTTTATTTTCTTTTGCCCGTGCTGCGAGGCATGTGGGATTTTAGTTCCCTGACTAGGGATCGAACCCGTGCCCCCTGCAGTGGAAGCACGGAGTCCTAGCCACTGGACAGTCAGGGAATTCCCAAGAGGGCATAAAGATAGTCACTTTTCTAAGACGTTTGGTGATTTAAAAAAAAAGCAACAAAAATATGTGATGGTAGAATTAGACGTAGTGTCCAAGAAAATATTTTGGGAGAGGGAGACGGGGTTTTGAAGGAGGAGAAAGAAAAGAGTAAGAAATTTTGATTTGAAAGTGGAGAGGTTCAGAATGAAAGTCCTTGATGGAGATGTCATGATGGGGAGAGTGGGAGGGAATAGGCAGAAAGAAAGGACTTTGAAGACAGGGTAAGGAAGAGAGGAGGATGGAGATGAAAATCACTTGATTGGAGAGAGAAATTGAAGGACACTATCCTGAATGATCTAGACCTTGTCCCTAGAATAAAGATAAGGTTATTTGGGGGGCAATTAGGGGACTAGTTTGGATTCTGAAATGAGTTGGGAATATGTTCTGTGGAGACTGTGACAGAGACTCACTTGGAGATGAAGACAGCGTTGTCAAGCTGAGTGCATCTCAACTCTCTTGACCTCTGCCTATGGGTGTTGCGGTGAGTCACTTAACCATTTGGTGCCTCAGTTTCCTCATCTGTATATGAGACTAAAGCCCTTTCCAATTAAGACATTCTAAGAAAGCAGTGCATAATTCACTTAAAGCTCATCCTCAATGAGTCCTCCCTGAATCATTATTTTAGGAGCCAATCCACGTACTTTTTAAAAAAGCCACAAGACACAAAATTGCATGCTAATTTCAATGACTCTCTAATTATACTCATTTTTAGTTATTTCTTTTGATATTGAGGTTTACATTTCTTTGCATCTTGAAAGTAGTAAGTGATTTTTATAAGGAAAACCTCTTGCATTTAATAATTGTAAGGTAGTCTTCCACAGTCTCTTGATAGTTTTTTAAGCATCAAATTCTGATGTGTTTAACTGTTATATACATCACAAGGATGAACCTGAGATAAAGCTAAAATATAATAATTTGCTTCTTTTAAAAAAACCTCCTGTTTTGTCTTTCTTTTGTATTACTTGGACAATAGCTATCAGTCTGGAGTTGACAACACCTTGATAGCTCATTCCTCATATTTGTTTATTGGCTTATTTATTTATTTGACAAATACATATCAAATGTATATCCATACTTGGGTGTGGACCCAAGGCTGGATTAAGACTTTCAAAGGGCTTAAGCCCTAAAACTATTATGGTAAGCCTTAGATTAAATGTAATAGTGCATCGTAAAAATACATGATAGGGAAATTCAGCATGATTATTTTCATGTTTAATACCCTGATGATTGTTTGGAGTGTGTGGGGGGAGAAAAAGATAAACTATCCCAAAATTCCCTTTTGATGCCTCTACTTTGTGAATTAAACATCTACTGAGCAACCTTGCACTGGTGCAAGGCACTGTGAAGCATACAAATGTGAGTCAGAACAGAACCTGCCCTCCAATAACTTACAGTCAAGTCATTTTATGAGCAGCAGGCAGCCATTAATTTCTGAAGATGTGGTTTTTCATTAGACAAGGTTGTGCCCTGTGCTCATAGACCAACTGAGAGTATGGATCAGCAGCCAGTGGCATTTAAACCACTTTGACTTGCCTAAGTCCATTAAAGGACCTTGCACGCCAAGCATAGCCAGCAAGGGTGACATGACTCAGTGTTCTGTAAGGGTGTTCCCTCACTGAGAGAAGCATAGTGAGTCTAACTGCAGTACTGAGCATGCATCCTGCTTCTGTGTTAGGCAATGCCTGTTAGGACACAGGGAACCTCAGCAACAGTGTCCTTGAAGAATGTGTAGTGGAGAAAAGAATTATCAGAAATTAAGTGCTCTGGGTATAGACAGTGTTATTTTTCTAGATTCATGAGTCTTGTTAAGTAGGTAAATCTTGTCCTTTAGGGGCCATGCCTTCAGATTTATCCAGTTAGCATTTCCTAGTTCTTTAGGCTTTCTATTACCTAAATCAGACACAGCAAAATGTGTTGCTCTGTGGCAACTCAAACCAATTAAATGACAAATTTGTACTCTCTATTTTCATAAAAGTGAAAGAACATGGTGATCCTAAATCTGCTGTGAAATTCCAAAGCTTTTAAGAGCATCATCATTTTGCTTAAATACAATTTATAAACTTAACAGGTGAACTGAAATGCTGCTTCCATTTTCTATAAAATATTTTACTGAAGTTCTAATGTCTATAATATGTATCACTGTAATATGTGCACAAGAAAGCATAAAGAATCCTCTCTTTTGCTTCTCTTCTGTTTGGTCTGTACTAGTTTGTTAGTCCTTCTCTTGCTTTAGGCATCAATGAACACAATATGGAAATTTAAGATGACTGATTCACATTAAGTTGATGAATTATGTAATAAAGTATATATTACATTCTGTGTATTTTAGCCCTGGTCCTGAGAAATACTCTAAAAACACCTGCTTTATCCTTAATAATTTCAGCTAAGTTCAAATTGTGGAGTTAGCTTATCAGGTGGTCAGGAGGGTTTTTTTTTTAAAGGAAGTATTAACCATGGAAAGAAGAGAAGCTAGGCTGGTATGATGATCTGAAAAACTGATCAATCCTGGTAATAGATAAAGATAGGTTTATTTGTTCTTTGAGTGTAAGCTGCAGAAGTTGGCTTTTATAGAAAAAGACACCTTGAGATTTGTATTGATTTGAGGTGACTGATGGGACCTGGTAAAGTCACAAGTAAGTTTTAGAAATCAATAGAACTATAAAAATTCTAGTGGTTCTACTTTGCTTTCCCACAGTCACCATGCCATATCTTATACCACTGTTACAACCATTCACAGGGATTTCTTATATTTGATGCAAAGGTAACATTGTTTTCTGGTCTAGAATTCATTCAAACCACCCGTCAGACCCCTGCCCGCCACACACACTAATCTCATGGAAACGAAAAAGAAAGAAAAATAAATGTACCATCAACATCATTTATTTGGCTTGCAGTGTTATAACAGCTGCAAACTATTGTCTGTCCAGCCAAGTTGTCTACATAATGGAATAGTCGTGTTTCAAAATTGTCCAAATATACTCCCTAATGTAGATTTTCACTTACCAACTTTGAGCAGAGAAGAATATAAAGACTTTACATAGATTTCTTTCTTTCTTTTTTAATTGGTAAAAGCAAACATTCAGAATAAGGCAAGCAGAAAAGTAAGAGGAAGAGTTTGCTATAGTGATGGTTAATTTTCAGAAAAAAGTATTTTAAAGCAAAAATATATTGGATAACTCCAAAGGACATTTATCCAAATCATCTGGTAAAATCAGTAGTAAAAATAAATTGTGATTTTCTAAACCTCAGAAAGTGAAATGTTTTACAAAAAATGTTACAATAACATGAAATGAAACAACTCAATTCTTTATAAGTTCTCTGAGAAATAATTTTCGTAAGGTGTATGAAAGACTTATGATTGATCCAAAGCAAAATATGGCAACAAACAAACAACCTACATATAAACAAACAAAAACTATCCAGACTCAGAAAATAAAGTACAGGGCTTCCCTGGTGGTGCAGTTGTTAAGCTGCCTGCCAATGCAGGGGACACGGGTTCGAGCCCTGGCCCGGGAAGATCCCACATGCAGCGGAGCAACTAAGTCCTGTGCACTACAACTACTGAGCCTGCGCTCTAAGAGCCCACGAGCCACACCTACTGAAGCCCATATGCCTAGAGTCCGTGCTCCACAGCAGGAGAAGCCACCGCTATGAGAAACCTACAAGCGGCAAGGAAGAGTAGCCCCTGCTCGCCACAACTAAAGAAAGCCCAGGCGCAGCAACAAAGACCCAATGCAGCCAAAAATAAATAAGCAAATAAATAATTTTTTACAAAAAGAAAAGAAAAGAAAAGAAAGTACAAATGCCCAGAAATCTCTGTACAAAGAAAGTTCAATGAGGATACATGATTTTGATAAAATGATATATTGTACTGAAGAACGACTAGTTACAATTGGCTGTTTAAAGGAATTTTATAGGATGTAATTAGTTAGAAATAATCTAAAAATAGTAAAAGAAGGCATCTTATAGATTCAATGAAAGTACATAAGCATTTGAATACACTTTAATCAACTGACACTATAATAGGCCTTAATTGGATCAAGGTTATATGAAATTAAAAATAAAAGTATTTTATTATTGCATAATTAACAAGTGCTCCTATGTTCAAATGATGTACTCTGTGGTGCTCATTAATCCCTGCTGTGTCCCAAATTATGATATCATCTCATCCTCAGGATCACGTCCATGGAATAAGGCTAATGTTTGAAGGCCAGTTTGGAACTACAGCTACAGCTTACTGATGCTCATTTATAACTAAATTCACTGGCTATGGCCTCTCAATTAAAAGTGAATTCAAGTTAACCAGCATATGTTGAATCAAAGATCTATCTTGTTATTATAGAAACCCAACAATCCAGTTCAAAAATTAAGCAAGTAGAGACACATATGCACCACAGCACTACATCTTGCCAAACTATAGGACAATTTACCTGGCACTCATCTCTTTGGATTATATTAACCTTATTTTGATAAAGACTACGATTTTCAATTTTTCAACATAAGTAAAATTGAGTCAACACACTGGTGTTGCCCTTAGAATTATCTCTAAAGAGAAGACTAGTAACATGTAGGGGGGCAATGATAAAGCATTCTGTTACATTTCTCTGATCATAAAATGTACAACTTTTATGTCACGGTCATTACTGACTTTCCAGTAGTAAGAACCAGTATCATAATAATTATACTTACTCCTTTATTATAGCCATCCCTTCACCTACTATGTCATTTATAAATCTCCTGTACTGCCATTCTTTTTGAAATTAAAAAATGTTGTTTTAAATGAAGTTATAGTTTAGCACTGTGGGGCTTCTGCTATTAGTGATATGGACCCCCAACCGCATATGGAACCATTGAGATTGTTTGGATGGTGAAGCCAGTCACAAACAGCTATGATTTTAATTTGTATGGATCCTAATTTTATGTTTTAAAATTTAGAGTGAATCTACTAGCAAAGATACCAAAAGTATGGGAAAATGTCTAGGTTAAAAATCAAGATACACCTGGGAGATTAGTTTTCAAAGCCTACCTGCAAAAGAGAATTTGAACAACAAAATGCTATTAAGTAGTGATATGACTTTCCCAAATTCAGTGTTTTCCTGGCATGACTTAGCAATGACTTTGATGTCAAAGATGTGATATGATGAGTTAACACTGATGCATTAATATGATCTTGAGTCTTCAATTAAGGAGAGAAACACTATTTAAAAATCTAGTTCCTAAAATCACCTTATCATTAACATAAACCTTTAACAGGTTTAGGTTGGAAGTAACATAAAAAAACATTTAAAATCCTCACTTGTTTACAGTGAAATGATGATGGAAAGTTTTTAACAGGATCCACTTACCAGGAAAATGAACAGCACTGCAGCTGTTCTGAAGGGCCAGTTCATTGCTGCTGGGTTCTCTTACATCCAAGACCAAGGGTGTTTTGTTTGTTCTTCTCTGTTCTTTTTCCTCCCCCCACTCAGCTGGTGTCTGCTTAAAATAATTTCTCAGTAGGTGTTCTTATGTGCAGGCTTTGAGGTGTTTCTTTCTTCTCTGGGAGCAGGTCTGAATGTGCGTATAACCTGTCTAGATCCCCACCCTAAAAACTTGGGCTGGTCTCATTGCAGCGCTTAACAAGATCATCATTGCTCTCGGGTAAAAGCTTGGGGACACACCCTCTTCTAGCTGAAAGGCAGCTCTTTGTGAGGCATGGAAGATTCATTCCTTTATTGAAGGTTTCCAGTGGTAGGCATTTAAAATGATCAGAAGTGTGGAGAGTTGTACAACTTATAGGGGCTTTTCACCCTATGCTTTATTTACAGGTTGTTTAGCTTCTTCCCATGCTAAAAAGGCAAGTGGAGTCTGGAAGTTTATATTATTCAAAGAGGATTATCTGGCCGATGCTCCTTGCCAGATCTTCAGATCACAGTAGAAAATTATAAACTTTCCATTTCAGTGGTCTTTAGGAAACAGTCATTTTCTAAGCTATTATTTAAGAGACAGAAAATTTGCTAATGTAAAAGTGAGGATTATTTTTTTAAATCATTAGTTCATACAAGCAAAACTGTGATACTTATAATGTTCCTTGCATAAATCACAGTTCCTTTTAAGTGACCAGCCTAAGTCCAGGGAAGTCTCTGTTTTCTCTCTAAATGGATATCTTCCTTCCCCAATCATTTTTCTCTAAGTTTCTGTCCTCTTCAAATGCAGTAAAACAAAATTTAAAATATCACTAAGCCAGCTTAAAAGTAAACAATCAAATCCACCAATTAAAGTCCTGTTGATAATTTTAAAAATGAGGATCAGAGCCTGAAATACTAATGGAAACACAGAAAGCTGTTCTTCAGGTGAGGTGGGTTAAAAGTCAATGACGAGGGGCTTCCCTGGTGGCGCAGTGCTTGAGAGTCCGCCTGCCGATGCAGGAGACGCGGGTTCGTGCCCCGGTCCGGGAGGATCCCACATGCCGCGGAGCGGCTGGGCCCGTGAGCCATGGCCGCTGAGCCTGCGCGTCCGGAGCCTGTGCTCCGCAACGGGAGAGGCCACGACAGTGAGAGGCCCGCATAACGCAAGAAAAAAAAAAAAAAAAAAAAAAAAAAAAAAAAAGTCAATGACGATTCCCGAGCCCAGAGCCAAGAATCTATATAGTGAGCCAATTAGAGCACAGGGAATACACTGGAGAAAAGGCTGCCCACACATGCAAACGGGAAACTGAATGCAGCCCTGAAGTCTGTGAAAATAAATAATGACTCTCACAGGGAAGCCTTTGGAAGTGTTCTGGGGGTAACCTCCTGTTCATCTGGCAATGTCTCGTATAAATATTGTGAGTGGCAGGAAGTCTATGGAGATCAAAATGGCAGTCTGGAAAAAGAGATCTATCTGATAAGATGTTGATTATGGTCAAAAGGTGTTAAAAATTGTCCCAGAAAGGAAGGATATCTCTGCGGGTTCTCTAGAATGCTGTCATTTCAATGCAGGTATGTGGCAAAGAAGGTTACTCCACACTGACTTGAAGTTTCATGCTATTCATCGTGGAGTTTAGAGGGAAGGAGATAGGCTCCCTGTATTTACTTGAAGTGCATAAGAATGCTTATGATAGGGATTGGTTGATGTGAATAAATAAAATAAAAGGAGATGATCAGGCCAAATTTCTCATTCATCAAGTAAGATAGAATGTAAGTATCGACCTATGACTTAGTCTGAGTAATGTATTAGTAGTAGGACCGTCTGACCATGAATGACTGAAGACTCACTGGGCACTGGAGGCGAAAGGACTTGCTCCTGCAAGCTTTCCACTGGCCAGTGAATGTTTTATCCACCTTGAATTCTGGGCGTGATGCTAAGATGTACAAAGGGCCTCTTCATCCAAAGAATGACTCTTCCCCACACCCAGTTCTGACTCCACCCCTAACTCAAGGCCTTGTTCCACGGTATCAACCAACTAGAGCATCCTAAGGCAGCAAAGTCTCCAGCAGCTTTCTGGAGAGGATTCTGCAGAGCAGTGGCTATGTTAATTGTCACATGAGAACTAGTGACATTAAGCAAGAAATGGGGAAGGGAGTTTATGAATCACCATCCCTCCTCCTTCATCTCTTTCTCTGCCTTTTTCTTTCCTACTCATCTTAATGTCCTTAGAACAGTATGGTCCAACAGACAACTTCCTGAAATGTGGAAACATTCTCTATCTGTGCATCCACTATGGTAGCCACTAACCATATGTGGCTATTGAACATTGGAAATGTAGCTAATAGGACTAAGGAACTGAATTTTTAACTTTAAGTTAAATTTAAATAGCCACATGTGGCCAGTGCTTACCATATTGCCCAGTGCAGAGAGGTTAGAGCTTCACTGCTTTTATTATCGTCCATCTTATTCTAAGCCTTAATTCCTGTTCTTTATAAAGTCAGCTCCTTCTAATTAAATCTACCCTATTCTTCTGCTCAGTTGAGGGAATTCTAGCTTTCTGTTTTTCCAGTCAGCACATTTGATTCCTTTTCCTTTATACATTTCTGTTATCTCAGTTGCCAAGTCCCTTATTTTTGACTCCTTGCTGATCCTATTTCTTAATGCCAATGAATTGAGAAACTTTAAAACATAGTTAGGCAACAGCACACACCTCTCTCATTTCTATGGTCATGTTTTCTCAGGTATTTCTTCCAGGTCCCTTATCTGTAACCTCACACCCCACTGTGACATAAGTGCTGTATAAGGTTGCTTCTTCTCTCTGGTCTCACTGTACCCTATTTCTACTATGAACAATGTTCATTATGTGCACCTCCACTTACATACCAACAGTTCTCACTTTATGGGAATTTTATGAAATTTGGGGGGATTTTTCTGTTTTTTTTTTTTTTTTTTTTTTTTTTTTTTCTGGTGTTTTCCGGTAAGCTGACAGATTTTCTCACAAGGATAAAAATTCTTCTGGGAGATAATTTTGCTCTCTCAGAAGGCACTGCACACCCTAGAATGTCAACCCAAGTGTCTACATTTCTATATTTTTTCACAGCTTGGGATACTGTAATAGCCTCTTGAAAGACAAAATAATCAGCATCTTTCACAAGAGGTGATGTATTCTACTGATCTAGAATTTCTTAAGCCTTATTAAAGTGACTATTCTGTCTCCCTTCATTTACACAGCACCCATAGCATGGACTCATATATTCCAGAGAAAAACTTTGGAATATGTTTTTATGTTATATGTGAGCCTCTGGTATCGTATATGTATCTAAATTACCTTAATCAGCTCTAGAAATTGTTTAAAAAATAGGTGAAAGATTTTTTTTTTAATGTTAAAAGTGGAGAATTGAGATAAATGTTAAGGATAATAGGAACAGAAACGTTTGTATTTCCCTCTATATTAAACTTGCTATGAGATGTATTGATTCCAGGTCTTTTTTTAAAAATAAATTTATTTATTTTGTTTATTTTTATTTTTGGCTGTGTTTGGTCTTTGTTGCTGCACGTGGGCTTTCTCTAGTTGTGGCGAGCAGGGGCTACTCTTCTTTGTGGTGCGTGGGCTTCTCATTGCGGTGGCTTATCTTTTTGCTGAGGGCGGGCTGTAGGCGTGCGGGTTTCAGTAGTTGTGGCATGTGGGCTCAGTAGTTGTGGCTTGCGGGCTCTAGAGCACAGGCTCAGTAGTTGTGGCACACGGGCTTAGTTGCTCCGCAGTATGTGGGATCTTCCTGGACCAGGGCTCGAACCCACGTCCCCTGCACTGGGAGGCGGATTCTTAACCACTGTGCCACCAGGGAAGTCCCTTGATTCTAGGTCTTGCTCACATTGTTTAAAGGCAGACTATTCCACAATGAGTCACATAAAAAAGTCTGGGGGATGGAGGCTGCTTTAGATTAAATAAGACTTCGTGTATAACCATCAAATGCAATGTCTGATACTTAATGGGATTCCTGATTTGAACAGAACAGCTACAGAAATAACTTTGGGAACTAAAAATAGAACTACCATATGACCCAGCAATCCCACTACTGGGCATATACCCTGAGAAAACCATAACTCAAAAACAGACATGTACCACAATGTTCATTGCAGCACTATTTACAATTGCCAGGACATGGAAGCAACCTAAGTGTCCATCGACAGATGAATGGATAAAGAAGATGTGGCACATATATACAATGGAGTATTACTCAGCCATAAAAAGAAATGAAAGTGAATTATTTATAGTGAGGTGGATGGACCTAGAGTCTGTCACACAGAGTGAAGTAAGTCAGAAAGAGAAAATCAAATACAGTATGCTAACACACGCATATGGAATCTAAAAAAAAAAAAAAAAAGGTTGTGAAGAACCTAGGGGCAGGATAGGAAGAAAGACACAAACGCAGAGAATGGACTTGAGGACGTGGGGAGGGGCAAGGGTAAGCTGGGGTGAAGTGAGAGAGTGGCATGGACATATATACACTACCAAATGTAAAATAGATAGCTAGTGGGAAGCAGCCACATAGCACAGGGAGATCAGCTCGGTGTTTTGTGACCACCTAGAGGGGTGGAATAGGGAGGGTGGGAGGGAGGGAGATACAAGAGGGAAGAGATATGGGGATATATGTATATGTATAGCTGATTCACTTTGTTATAAAGCAGAAACTAACACACCATTGTAAAGCAATTATACTCCAATAAAGACGTTAAAAAAAAGAGAAAGAAATAACTTTGGGGCTATTTGGGAAAATTTAAATATAGACTGTTGGAGAATTATTATAACTTTTATTAGTACTAACCTGACTTGAACAAAACACCTATAGAAATAACTTTGGGGGTATTTGAGAACATTTAAATATAGACTGTTGGGGAATTATTATAAATTCTATTAGTACTATGTCCTATTTATTTATTAATGATTTATTAATATGATTTATTGTATCAATTTATATTTATGATGATATTTATTTATTATAATTATATAAAATTATACAATTGATTATGATTGGCTAATTATAATTATATTTCTATTTATTGATATGTCTTTATTTTTAAAGATACATGCTAAATTATGTAGGAACAAAATCTCATGATGACAGAAATATTTTTAATGGTAATTCAGCAATAAAATAGCTGAAGTAAATATGGCAAAACGTTAACTGTTAAAGCTAAATGATAGCATATGGTTTTCTCTTTGTTTTCTGTATATTTGAGAATTTTCATAATAAATTTAAAAATAATGGACTAAAGTAGGTGTTAGCAAATTATAGCCATGGGCCAAATCTGGCTCATTGCCTTCTTTGTTATTTTATTGGAACACAACCATACTCACTGGCTTATGTATTGTCTATGGCTACTTTCCCTTTACAACAGCAGAGCTGAGTAGTTATGACAGAGACCAAGTAGCCTGCCAAGCCTAAAATAATTACTTATCTTGCCCTTTACAGAAAAAGTTTGCTAACTCCTGCATCAAATGAATAGTTTGTAATACAAAATATGATTCATTAGTACATTAGTTGATTTTAGGAGAATTCAGAAGATTGATCTAGAGTGTGCACAGAAATCAGGAAGCAATTAATTATTGAAGAAAAGATACATCTTAATAATCAAATTATATTTTTAGTTTGATATTTTCAGAAAGACTTTATTTAATTGACTAGAATAATCTATAGTCTAACTCTTCTTCCTTTCCTTTAAATCGGATATAAGGAAAACGTTTTCATTTTTCTCTAGTCAGTTCCAGAATGAGAGTCCAACATCATCACATCTTATGTGTTTTTCTCTATATAGAAAGAATATTCATTGGCAGGGGAAAATCTCATGTGATTCTGAAAACACTGGACTTTACTTAAATATTTTATGATTAAATGAAGATGGTTTTTATTGTCGGTTTTTAAAAAAATATATTTAAAAATATTTCTAATTGAACATCCACTGCATGCTCAGTACTGTGCTTGGTGCTATGTAATGTTCAAAATAATTTTGACCCCTATTCTTAAAAAGGTTACACCATAGCTGCAAACATCCTGAAACAAAAGTATTACTACTCCTTTCTGGAAGACTGTCCGACCCACACACGTATGTGTATCAGCTACCACCCCAGGGTACTCTTTGAATTTCATGTGCAAGTTCAGTCCTCCCTTTTACCTATAATAAATTGTCATCAGTTCAGTTCTACAATATTTTTTTCTGTGGCCTTCTCTGTGCCTATACGAGGCACGGGAGTTGCAAAGATGGATGCAACATGGTCCTTGCCCTTAAGTGGCTCCAAGCTAGCTGGGATGAGAAAGAAAACACACTTGTTCCCAACTTGCTAAATAGAAACATGCACAAGGTGCCATGGGAATCCTACACATTTATGATGCAATAGAATTGATCCCTAAAATGCTTGATTTCTTCTTTTCTTTGTAGCTTACCTAACTCAACTCTTGATATACTTGAAATTTGTATCTGTGCCTTTCTGTCTTCATTTTTGCTGTCATAGATCCCCTCCTGGCTCTCTTCACCTGACATCGCCGGGCCACACCTCTCATTGCGCCTCTGCGTTCTTCTCTTTAGTTCTGTATTCCTCTTCCAGAACATTGTTTCTGAAACATTGCTTTCTTTATGTCATGCCTCTTCTTGGGTAACTACAGTAATCATACTTCCTCCCAAATCAAAACGTCTTAATATTGCAACCTCTCAGAGGCAAATTTATGTCTCCAACTTATTTACTGTATCTGGTGCAAACGAAATGCAATCACCCTCTAACATTTCAAGATTTTCCACCATTGCCTTTCATTTTGGAAGACTCTGCTTTTGATGATGATGATGATGATACTGTCATGTTTCAGGGTAATATATTCATTGACAGCTGTCTAGAATATTTTCCATTTAGGGGTGACCATATAGCCTATGAGATGATAAAAATTTACTTCATCATTTTCTGAAACTGTTATCTGACTGCAGTTTGAAAAATTCAGTTCCACCAACATTCTTTCTTCGGGAGCACAGGCTCTGGACGCGCAGGCTCAGCGGCCATGGCTCACGGGCCCAGCCGCTCCGTGGCATGTGGGATTCTCCCAGACCGGGGAACGAACCTGCGTCCCCTGAAGCCGCAGGCGGACTCTCAACCACTGCGCCACCAGGGAAGCCCCTCCACCAATATTCTTGAGCCCTACTAGGGACTGTACTAGTTTTTAGGAGAGGTAAAAATGGGTAATATGAAGAACCTAGGGGTAAGACAGGAATAAAGACACAGACCTACTAGAGAATGGACTTGAGGATATGGGGAGGGGGAAGGGTGAGCTGTGACAAAGCGAGAGAGTGGCATGGACATATATATACTACCAAACGTAAGGTAGATAGCTAGTGGGAAGCAGCCGCCTAGCACAGGGAGATCAGCTCTGTGCTTTGTGACCACCTAGAGGGGTGGGATAGGGAGGGTGGGAGGGAGGGAGAAGCAAGAGGGAAGAGATATGGGAACATATGTATATGTATAACTGATTCACTTTGTTATAAAGCAGAAACTAACACACTGTTGTAAAGCAATTATACCCCAATAAAGATGAAAAAAAAAAAAAAAAAAAAGGTAATAGAAGTTTCTGTCTTGATGAACAGGTTTGCAAGGCAGAAATAGAGACACAGTTATAGAGAACAAACGTATGGAAACCAAGCGGGGGAAGGGGACTGGGATACATTGGGAGATTGGGATTGACATATATACACTAATATGTATAAAATAGATAACTAATGAGAACCTGCTATATAGCACAGGGAACTCCACTATACAATAGAAACTAACACAACATTATAAAACAACTATACCCCAATTTTAAAAATAAATAAAGCAAAGCTGAAATACTGAAAAAGAAAAAAGGAGGTTCCTGTCTTTAAGAAGGCTATAATCTTGACTGGCTCTCAAAGGGGTGATGAGTTTTGTCTCTACTACAAGGCACATTGATGTATGTGTGATAGGAAATGCATATAGTGAGTGTTCTGAGTCCTACAAAAGGGAAATAATTTCTGCATTAAGGGAATTGGAGAACACTTCATGGAAGAGGTAGCTTTTGAAATTTTTAGGATGACTACATTGTCAACTAATGGAGATGTAGATGGGAAAGAAGGCAGAAAGGGATATGTATTTTTCAGGGAAAAAAGGAGTCAGTTGGACCTAAGTATATTTTTTATGTTGTTGAAGGTAGCAGGGCTGATGACTTGGCAGAATGTGGAGGACTTTGAATGCCCTGCTGAGGAATCTGCATGGTATTATACGGCAGACAAAGAACTATTGTGGGCTTTTTTTTTTTTTTTTACATCTTTATTGGAGTATAATTGCTTTACAATGGTGTGTTAGTTTCTGCTTTATAACGAAGTGAATCAGTTATACATATACATATGTTCCCATATCTCTTCCCTCTTGCATCTTCCTCCCTCCCACCCTCCCTATCCCACCCCTCTAGGTGGTCACAAAGCACAGAGCTGATCTCCCTGTGCTAGGCGGCTGCTTCCCACTAGCTATCTACCTTACGTTTGGTAGTGTATATATGTCCATGCCTCTCTCTCGCTTTGTCACAGCTTACCCTTCCCCCTCCCCATATCCTTAAGTCCATGCTCTAGTAGGTCTGTGTCTTTATTCCTGTCTTACCCCTAGGTTCTTCATGACATTGTTTTTTCTTAAATTGCATATACATGTGTTAGCATATGGTATTTGTCTTTCTCTTTCTGACTTACTTCACTCTGTATGACAGATACTACGTCTATCCACCTCATTACAAATAGCTCAATTTCGTTTCTTTTTTATGGCTGAGTAATATTCCATTGTATATATGTGCCACATCTTCTTTATCCGTTCATCTGATGATGGACACTTAGGTTGTTTCCATCTCCAGGCTATTGTAAATAGAGCTGCAATGAACATTTTGGTACATGACTCTTTTTGAATTATGGTTTTCTCAGGGTATATGCCCAGTAGTGGGACTGCTGGGTCATATGGTAGTTCTATTTGTAGTTTTTAAGGAACCTCCATACTGTTCTCCATAGTGGTTGTACCAATTAACATTCCCACCAGCAGTGCAAGAGTGTTCCCTTTTCTCCACACCCTCTCCAGCATTTATTGTTTCTAGATTTTTTGATGATGGCCATTCTGACTGGTGTGAGATGATATCTCACTGTAGTTTTGATTTGCATGTCTCTAATGACTAATGATGTTTAGCATTCTTTCATGTGTTTGTTGGCAGTCTGTATATCTTCTTTGGAGAAATGTCTATTTAGGTCTTCTGCCCATTTTTGGATTGGGTTGTTTGTTTTTTTGTTATTGAGCTGCATGAGCTGCTTATAAATTTTGGAGATCAATCCTTTGTCAGTTGCTTCATTTGCAAATATTTTCTCCCATTCTGAGGGTTGTCTTTTGGTCTTGTTTATGGTTTCCTTTGCTGTGCAAAAGCTTTGAGGTTTCATTAAGTCCCATTGTTTATTTCTGTTTTTATTTCCATTTCTCTAGGAGGTGGGTGAAAAAGGATTTTTCTGTGATTTATGTCATAGAGTGTTCTGCCTATGTTTTCCTCTAGGAGTTTGATAGTTTCTGGCCTCACATTTAGGTATTTAATCCATTTTGAGCTTATTTTTGTGTATAGTGTTAGGGAGTGATCTAATCTCATATTTTTACATGTACCTGTCCAGTTTTCCAAGCACCACTTATTGAAGAGGCTGTCTTTCTCCACTGTACATTCCTGCCTCCTTGATCAAAGATAAGGTGACCATATGTGCGTGGGTTTATCTGTGGGCTTTCTATCTTGTTCCATTGATCTATATTTCTATTTTTGTGCCGATACCATACTGTCTTGATGACTGTAGCTTTGTGGTATAGTCTGATGTCAGGGAGCCTGATTCCTCCAGCTCCGGTTTTCGTTCTCAAGATTGGCTATTCAGGGTCTTTTGTGTTTCCATACAAATTGTGAAATTTTTTGTTCTAGTTCTGTGAAAAATGCCAGTGGTAGTTTGATAGGGATTGCATTGAATTGGTAGATTGCTTTGGGTAGTAGAGTCATTTTCACAATGTTGATTTTTACAATCCAAGAACATGGTATATCTCTCCATCTATTTGTACCATCTTTAATTTCTTTCATCAGTGTCTTATAATTTTCTGCATACAGATTTTTTTCTCCTTAGGTAGGTTTATTCCTAGATATTTTATTCTTTATGTTGCAATGGTAAATGGGAGTGTTTTCTTGATTTCACTTTCATATTTTTCATCATTAGTATATAGGAATGCAAGAGATTTCTGTGGCATTAATTTTGTATCCTGCTACTTTACCAAATTCATTGATTAGCTCTAGTAGTTTTCTGGTAGCATCTTTAGGATTCTCTATGTATAGTATCATGTCATCTGCAAACAGTGACAGCTTTACTTCTTCTTTTCCGATTTGGATTCCTTTTATTTCCTTTTCTTCTCTGATTGCTGTGGCTAAAACTTCCAAAACTATGTTGAATAAGAGTGGTGAGAGTGGGCAACCTTGTCTTGTTCCTGACCTTAGTGGAAATGCTTTCAGTTTTTCGCCATTGAGGATGATGTTGGCTGTGGGCTTGTCATATACGGCCTTTATTATATTGAGGAAAGTTCCCTCTACACCTACTTTCTGCAGGGTTTTTATCATAAATGGGTGTTGAATTTTGTCAAAAGCTTTCTCTGCATCTATTGAGATGATCATATGGTTTTTCTCCTTCAATTTGTTAATATGGTTAATCACATTGATAGATTTGCGTATATTGAAGAATCCTTGCATTCCTGGAATAAACCCCACTTGATCATGGTGTATGATCCTTTTAATGTGCTGTTGGATTCTGTTTGCTAGTATTTTGTTGAGGATTTTTGCATCTATGTTCATCAGTGATATTGGCCTGTAGTTTTCTTTCTTTGTGACATCCTTGTCTGGTTTTGGTATCAAGGTGATGGTGGCCTCGTAGAATGAGTTTGGGAGTGTTCCTCCCTCTGCTATATTTTGGAAGAGTTTGAGAAGGATAGGTGTTAGCTCTTCTCTAAATGTTTGATAGAATTCGCCTGTGAAGCCATCTGGTCCTGGGCTTTTGTTTGTTGGAAGATTTTTAATCACAGTTTCAATTTCAGTGTTTGTGATTGGTCTGTTCATATTTTCTATTTCTTCCTGATTCAGTCTTGGCAGTTTGTGCATTTCTAAGAATTTGTCCATTTCTTCCAGATTGTCCATTTTATTGGCATAGAGTTGCTTGTAGTAATCCCTCATGATCTTTTTTATTTCTGCAGTGTCAGTTGTTACTTCTCCTTTTTCATTTCTGATTCTATTGATTTGAGTCTTCTCCCTTTTTTTCTTGATGAGTCTGGCTAATGGTTTATCAATTTTGTTTATCTTCTCAAAGAACCAGCTTTTAGTTTTATTGATCTTTGCTATTGTTTCCTTCATTTCTTTTTCATTTATTTCTGATCTGATTTTTATGATTTCTTTCCTTCTGCTAACATTGGGGTTCTTTTGTTCTTCTTTCTCTAATTGCTTTAGGTGCAAGGTTAGGTTGTTTATTTGAGATGTTTCCTGTTTCTTAAGGTAGGATTGTATTGCTATAAACTTCCCTCTTAGAACTACTTTTGCTGCATCCCATAGATTATGGGTCATTGTGTCTCCATTGTCATTTTTTTCTAAGGTTAGGTTGTTTATTCGAGATGTTTCCTGCTTCTTAAGGTGGGCTTGTATTGTTAGTTTCTGCTTTATAACAGAGTGAATCAGTTATACATATACATATGTTCCCATATCTCTTCCCTCTTTGTCTCCCTCTAGGTATTTTTTGATTTCCTCTTTGATTTCTTCAGGGATCACTTCATTATTAAGTAGTGTATTGTTTAGCCTCCATGTGTTTGTACTTTTTAGAGATCTTTTCCTGTATTTGATATCTAGTCTCATAGTGTTGTGGTTGGAAAAGATACTTGATACAATTTCAATTTTCTTAAATTTACCAAGGCTTGATTTGTGACCCAAGATATGATCTATCCTGGAGAATATTCCATGAGCACTTGAGAAAAAAGTGTATTCTGTTGTTTTTGGATGGAATGTCCTATAAATATCAATTAAGTCCATCTTGTTTAATGTATCATTTAAAGCTTGTGTTTCCTTATTTATTTTCATTTTGTATGATCTGTCCATTGGTGAAAGTGGGGTGTTAAAGTCCCCTACTGTGAATGTGTTATGGTAGATTTCCCCTTTTATGGCTGTATTTGCCTTATGTATTGAGGTGCTCCTATGTTGGGTGCATAAATATTTACAATTGTTATATCTTCTTCTTGGATCGATCCCTTGATCATTATGTAGTGTCCTTCTTTGTCTCTTCTAATAATCTTTATTTTAAAGTCTATTTTGTCTGATATGAGAATTGCTACTCCAGCTTTCTTTTGGTTTCCATTTGCATGGAATATCTTTTTCCATCCCCTTACTTTCAGTCTGTATGTGTCTCTAGGTCTGAAGTGGGTCTCTTGTAGACAGCATATATATGGGTCTTGTTTTTGTATCCATTCAGCCAATCTATGTCTTTTGGTGGGAGCATTTAGTCCATTTACATTTAAGGTAATTATCGATATGTATGTTCCTATTCCCATTTTCTTAATTGTTTGGGTTTGTTATTGTAGGTCTTTTCCTTCTCTTGCGTTTCTTGCCTAGAGAAGATCCTTTAGCATTTGTTGTAAAGCTGGTTTGGTGGTGCTGAACTTGCTCAGCTTTTGCTTGTCTGTAAGTGTTTTAATTTCTCCATCCAATCTGAATGAGATCCTTGCTGGGTAGAGTACTCTTGGTTGCAGGTTTTTCTTCTTCATCACTTTAAATATATCCTGCCACTCCCTTCTGGCTTGCAGAGTTTCTGCTGAAACATCAGCTGTTAACCTTATGGGGATTCCCTTGTGTGTTATTTATTGTTTTTCTCTTGCTGCTTTTAATATGCTTTCTTTGTATTTAGTTTTTGACAGTTTGATTAATATGTGTCTTGGCGTATTTCTCCTTGAATTTATCCTGTATGGGACTCTCTGTGCTTCCTGGACTTGATTAACGATTTCCTTTCCCATATTAGGGAAGTTTTCAACTATAATCTCTTCAAATATTTTCTCAGTCCCTTTCTTTTTCTCTTCTTCTTCTGGAACCCCTATAATTCGAATGTTGGTGCATTTAATGTTGTCCCAGAGGTCTCTGAGACTGTCCTCAGTTCTTTTCATTCTTTTTTCTTTATTCTGCTCTGCAGTAGTTATTTCCACCATTTTATCTTCCAGGTCACGTATCCATTCTTCTGCCTCAGTTATTCTGCTATTGATCCCTTCTAGAGTATTTTTAATTTCATGTATTGTGTTGTTCATCGTTGTTTGTTTCATGTTTAGTTATTCTAGGTCCTTGTTAAATGTTTCTTGCATTTTCTCTATTCTATTTCCAAGATTTTGGATCATCTTTACTATCATTTTTCTGAATTCTTTTTCAGGTAGACTGCCTATTTCCTCTTCATTTGTTAGGTCTGGTGGGTTTTTATCTTGCTCCTTCATCTGCTGTCTGTTTTTCTGTCTTCTCATTTTGCTTATCTTACTGTATTTGGCGTCTCCTTTTTGCAGGCTGCAGATTCGTAGTTCCCGTTGTTTTTGGTGTCTGTCCCCAGTGGCTAATTTTGCTTCAGTGGGTTGTGTAGGCTTCCTGGTGGAGGGGACTAGTTCCTGTGTCCTGGTGGATGAGGCTGGATCTTGTCTTTCTGGTGGGCAGGTCCATGTCTGGTGGTGTGTTTTGGGGTGTCTGTGGACTTATTATGATTTTAGGCAGCCTCTCTGCTAATGCGTGGGGTTGTGTTCCTGTCTTGCTGGTTGTTTGGCATAGGGTGTCCAGCACTGTAGCTTCCTGGTCGTTGAGTGAAGCTGGGTGCTGGTGTTGAGATGGAGATCCCTGGGAGATTTTTGCCCTTTGATATTATGTGGAGCTGGGAGGTCTCTTGTGGTCCAGTGTTCTGAAGTTGGCTCTCCCACCTCAGAGGCACAGCACTGACTCCTGGCTGCAGCACCAAGAGCCTTTCATTCACATAGCTCAGAAAAAAAGGGCGAAAAAGTAAAAAGAAAGAATTAGCAGAAGTAGAAAAAAGAGAGAAAGAAAGAAAGGAGGGAGAGAGCGAGGGAGGGAGGGAGGGAGGAACGAAGGAAGGAGGGAAGGAAGGAAAAAAACAAAAGAAAGAAAGAAGATAAAGTAAAATAAAATAAAGTAAGATAAAATATAATAAAGTTATTAAAATAAAAAATAATTATTAAGAAAAAATTTAAAAAAACAAACAAACAAACAAAAACGGACGGATAGAACCCTAGGACAGATGGTGGAAGCAAAGCTATACAGACAAAATCTCACACAGAAGCATACACATACACACTCACAAAAAGAGGAAAAGGGGAAAAAAATCTTAAATCTTGCTCTCAAAGTCCACCTCATCAATTTGGGATGATTCTTTGTCTATTCATGTATTCCTCAGATGCAGGGTACATCAAGTTGATTGTGGAGCTTTAATCCGCTGCTTCTGAGGCTGCTGGGAGAGATTTCCCTTTCTCTTCTTTGTTCTCACAGCTCCCAGGGGCTCGTCTTTAGATTTGGCCCTGCCTCTGCGTGTAGGTCGCCGGAGGGCGTCTGTTCTTCGCTCAGACAGGACGGGGTTAAAGGACCCGCTGATTCGTGGGCTCTGGCGCTCTTAGGCCGGGGGGAGGGAGGGGCACGTAGTGTGGGGCGAGCGTGCGGCGGCAGAGGCCACCATGACGTTGCACCAGCCTGAGGCGCGCTGTGTGTTCTCCCAGGTAAGTTGTCCCTGGATCACGGGACCCTGGCAGTGGCAGGCTGCACAGTCTCCCGGGAGGGGAGGTGTGGAGAGTGACCTGTGCTTGCACACAGGCTTCTTGGTGGCGGCAGCAGCA
>NW_006782310.1:411325-461820 GCF_000442215.2 Lipotes vexillifer | reverse complement strand
CACCAGGAAACAAAGAGGGAAGAAAAAGTCTCTTGCCTCTTCGGCAGGTCCAGACTTTTCCCTGGACTCCCTCCCGGCTAGGCGAAGTGCGCTAACCCCCTGCAGCCTGTGTTCACCCCACCAACCCCAGTCCTCTCCCTGCGCTCCAACCGAAGCCCAAGCCTCAGCTCCCAGCCCCGCCCTTCCCAGCGCGTGAGCAGACAAGCCTCTCGGACTGGTGAGTGCCGGTCGGCCCTGATCTGTGCGGGAATCTCCCCGCTTGCCCTCCGCACCCCTGTTGTTGTGCTTTCCTCCGCGGCTCCAAAGCTTTCCCCCTCCGCCACTTGCAATCTCCGCCCGCGAAGGGGCTTCCTAGTGTGCGGAACCCTTTCCTCCTTCACGGCTCCCTCCCACTGGTGCAGGTCCCGTCCCTATCCTTTTGTCTCTGTTTTTTCTTCTTTTGTCTCTGTTTTTTCTTTTTTCTTTTGCCCTACCCAGGTACGTGGGGACTTTCTTGCCTTTTGGGAGGTCTGAAATCTTCTGCCAGAGTTCAGTAGGTGTTCTGTAGGAGTTGTTCCACGTGTAGATGTATTTCTTATGTATCTGTGGGGAGGCAGGTGATCTCCACGTCTTACTCTTCTGCCATCTTCCCCTCGTCCCCCCACTGTGGGCTTTTGAGCAGGTATTTACCTAGTCAAAGCTGTGCTTAAGGAATTTGTCTTGGAAACTTTGTGGTTAATGGGTAGAGAAGAGACACTAGAGGCAGAACGATAAACTTGGAGGCCACCATAATGGTTTAGGTAATGAACCTGAAATAGTGTGGTTTCTGTGGGAAGGGAAAAAGAGATATATGATGGAGGTAAAATGGACAGTACCAAATGATAGACTTAATGGAGGTGGACGAATAAGGTATTGGGGACTGGAGGGGAACACTTCCCTCCTTTTGAAATTGGTTGCAATGGAAGAAACAGGAATCTACCTGAGGTTTAGTGTAAGAACTGATCAGTTTTTAACATTTTGTGTTCTGTTTTTTTTCTTTTCTGCTTAAAAAGATTCAAACCTTTATCCAGACTTAAAATTTGTTAATATTTTGCCACATTAACTCTCTCTATATGTACAAATACACTTTTTTGGTATATTTTGTATAATTTGTGTATTTGAATATTTTCAATAATTTTAAAGTTGCATATATCATGACACTTCATTTCTACAGTATATCTTCTAATAACAAAGACTTCTGCTATATAATCAGTTTCAGTGTCCTTGATGCAAAAAGCGTCAAAAAGAATAATGATCTTAATGAGCTATGACACATTGAATAAAAAAGAATACGTGAGTTCACAGCGTTCCTCAGAAGGGATGGTGGTGATGAAAAGTAAAGTCTTCTTTAGAGAAGGCTCTCAGCTAATAAATATAGAAAAAATAGTAGATTAGAAAATTTTAATGTTGCGCCCAGCAATGCAGTAAGTGATTCAGGTAAAGATCATCAATGGGTATTAATATTATTGAGTGAGGCTTTGTTGGGAAACCAGGTATTTAAATGGTCTCCATATATCACATCATCTCACCAACGGGTAAAACTAAGCATTGCCCCAAATGCGACAAGCTGAAAACATGCACCTCCTTGCATGATGCAATCAAAATTATATAATGTCACCCATGTAATATTCTTGCCCAAAGTGTTTAACCTGAATCTTCAAATGAGAAAACAATCAGAAAAAAATCTCAATTTTGGAATGTTCTATAATAAAATGACTTGAATTTTTCAAAAATGTCAATGTTATGATATACAAAATATAGTGGGGGATTGTGCTAGATTAAAGGAGACTAAAGGGACATCAAAACTGCACACAGTATTCGATTCTTAATTGGATCATAGAACTTCCAATGGCAATGAAGAATAGCAATAAAGGACATTTATGAGACCAATGAAAAAAATTTGAGTTGTGGCATTTTAAACTCTAGCAAATACCATGTTTTAACTGTCCAGTTTTCTAAATATTTTTAGCACCAATATACACAAGACAGAAAGCAGGAGTAGCATTATATATTATTGATAAAATTTAAATAAAGACATTTTTAAAGGAGACAATAATTAAATACGGTGAAGATGTCATTATCATGAATATTTTTGCATCAAATAAAATAGCATAACATGCTCAAAGGAAAAAATGCAAAGGAAAGAGATAGAACTAAGATATTTTAATTTATATCTTTAGTCATTGACAGATTATAAAAATATGATTCTGAAAATAAGTTAGACAAAAACAGCAAAAACAAAAAGCAGCCCAACAACAAAACCAAATGGAACAATATTATTCACTGATAAAGTTGCTGAAGTTTGAAATAATATATTAACATATGAATTTGGGGAGCACATTAAAAGAATAAGTCACAACCAACTGAAATTCTATCTAGTACAGTAAGGTGATTCAAAGTTAGAAGCATCTATTACAATATTTAACCATCGTAACAACTCAAAAAAATAACTTCCATAGGTGCTTTAAAAAGCTTGATGTAATTCATCAGCTGTTTTTATATGAAAGAATGAAATATAAAGAAATGGAATGATCATTAACTTTATAAAAATGATGTATCACACAAAAATCTGCCATTATGCTTAGTGTTAAACTGTAAACACATTTTTTTAAATCAGGAAAATGATCCCACTATTATATAATATTTTCTGGAAGTAATAGCCAAATATAAATACTGGAAGGGAGTTAAAATTATGATTATTCATAAAACATACATTTTTCTACATGGGAATTCCAAGAGAATTGATTAAAATTTAACGAAACAATATGAAAATTTATTAAGGTGGCTGAGTACCTAATTAATGACAAAATTCAATAATCTAAAAAACTATTTAGAAATATACTAGTTTATAGTAGCAACTGTAAATGCACTACCTCATAATGAAGCAGAGAAGAAATGTGTAGAATCTGCATGATGAAAACGTTAAAGTTTTCCTGAGGGCCATAGAGAGGACATGAACCAATAGAGAGACATACTTGTTTTTGTGCAGAAAAGCAATATGACAAAAAGAACCCCCAAAATTCTTTTTTGTGGAATTTGACAAAATGATTTCATATTCATATCAAGTAACAAGTAATTAAGAATAGAAATTTAAATTCTAGTGTATGAAAAGTATAGTAATGAGAGAAGTCAACCCTTACAAAGCATTAAATATGACGCTACAATAATTAACACATTTTGGAACTGGAAAATGAATAAAAAGGTCAATGAAATAGATTAAGAATTTCAGGTATAGATTTAATGTATAATTAAAGAAAGATCTCTGGTCTGAAATACAGATGGCATCTCAGACCACTAAGAAAACGTACATAATTCAAAAGATGGTATTGAGGCAGGTGGCCAGCCACTTAGAACAAAATTAACCTACTCTTTATACCAGAAAAAATTCCAGATGGAGAAAAGATTTAAATGTAAAGGAAGCCAGTCATAGAAGAAAAGAACTGAGTAAAAATTTAAATACCTTGAGGTAGGGGATATTGATCTAAATCCCATAGAGTTATGGACTGATGAATTTTGGCAACATAAAAATTAAAACATGAATATAGCAAATAAGCATAAGCAAAGAAAAAAGAGGGATAAGCTAGAAAAAATTTGTTTACATGTGTAACAAAGTTCAGTTCCCATAATAAGTAGTGAGCTCTTGCAAATCTGTAAGAAAAAGTTGACAACCCAAAAGAAAAACCAGCAAAGGACATAAGTAGATCTTTCACTTAAAAGGACATAAAATGATTCATAGGCAGAAGTTGCTCAATCTTAGTCATTATTAGATATATAAATAATAGCAACAACAACAACAACAACAACAAAAACAAGTAAAAATATGTCACCAATCAGATTAAACATTTGATAACAAAAACATTAGATAATACCCATTGCTGGGGAGGAAGTAGGAAAATCGGAAATCATCTCCTTGAATGAAAGTGGAAGTTCCAGTTGGTAAAATGTTTTGGGAAGGTGATTTGACCATAGCTAACAAAAATTTAAATATACGTGCACTTTGATGCAACAATTTCTATTCTCTGAATTCAGCCCATTCGATGCATTATTTTGTGAGGCTTGGTCCTATGTTCCTTTTCCCTATCTGGAGTCTCTAGATTGGTCTCATGCAATAAAAACCTACAGGTAGATCTACAGTGTCCAGGCCTGTTTTACTCTGAACTCCAGACCTATACATCTAAAAGCCTACTTGACGTCTCCTCTTGGAAATTTCAAAAGCAGCTCAAACTCATCATGTTGAAAACTCGTGTTCTCTTTCTCACATTGACCAGTGTCCACTTCCCAGGCAATAAGACCACCATCTATCTCTATCTAGTTGTTCAAGACTGAAGCCCAAGAGATGTTATTGACACCTTTTTCTTTTTAACCTTCCATTTCCAATCTGTCACCAAATTCTTTTGATTTTACATCTAAAACATCTTTCAAATTCATTCCCTTCTCTCCATCTTGACCATCACTGTCTTTCTTAGGCAAGTTATTATGGTCCCTCACCTGGATTATTATTGTTGTAACTTCCTAACAGATCTGCATCCATTCCGGCCAACCTCCAATCTGTTTACTACTGATACATGAGTGCCGGAAAAGACATTTTCAAGAGCAAAAACCCAAGCCTATAAATATGTTTTTAAACCATTCAATGGCTTTTAGCATAAAAGGGAACACAAATTTTTAGTTTAGGCTAGAAGGTCCTGGATTATCTGGCACTTGTCCACTTTTCAGTTTCACCTTTTACCACATTCTATTCGTAAGGAGTTTGCAGGGCTCTTATTCAGCTTCTCCCTTACAAGTCTCATAGTTGCAAGTTTACATGTATTTGTGTGATTGTTACTCTCTGTCCTCACCACTAGGAACCTTTTTGTTTTTGGTCAAAATTGTATTCCTGGAACCTAGCACATAAAAGTACTCAAATTTTTTTTTTTTTTTTTTTTTTTTTCTTCCTTCTCCCTTTACTTTTTTTTTTTTTTTTGCGCTATGCAGGCCTCTCACTGTTGTGGCCTCTCCCATTGCAGAGCACAGGCTCCGGACGCGCAGGCTCAGTGGCCATGGCTCACGGGCCCAGCTGCTCTGGGGCATGTGGGATCTTCCCGGACCGGGGCACGAACCCGTGTCTCCTGCGTCGGCAGACGGACTCTCAACCACTGCACATGGCTCACGGGCCCAGCTGCTCTGGGGCATGTGGGATCTTCCCGGACCGGGGCACGAACCCGTCTCCTGCGTCGGCAGACGGACTCTCAACCACTGCGCCACCAGGGAAGCCCCTCAAGTATTTTTGAATTAATAAATACATGAATGAAAGCAACAGGTACTTTCAAGAAGAAAGAATGTGTGTTTCAAACTTTGTTGAAAGATCTATGAGGATAATGGTAAATTCTAAGAAGCAGCCAGCAAATTTGAAAATAGATGATTATTGGTGAATTCCAGAGGTGAAGGCAGATATTGACAAGAGAATCCAAAAAGACTATGGAGTATGTTCTGGAAAGGGAAGAAGGGAATGAGGAACAGATCACATGAGTGATTAATTTTGGAGAAATGCAGGGTATAAGGGTATGGAGGTCTCATGAGATCAAAGACATATGTATTAGGAGCAAATGAATGAGATTTATGGAAGAATAATAAGTTGTCCTAAAACTTTCCTAGAATTTAAATGTTAGAAGTGGAACAATTTCACAGGGCTTAGCATGTGGCATGCCTAAGAACTGGTGTTTATGATGATATGAATTGTACTCTAGATACTATGTACATGTTTCTTTAGAAATTAAAATCTCCTTAAAGTTGGGGAGCATATCTTCTTCCCTCTGCTTCCTTAGTGTTGCCTGGGGTCCCATAAATACCCAATAAACATTTTAAGTTAAATTGAATTAAAGCCCTATTTTAAAGAAATTCTGCCACCCTAGTTCTTACAGCATTTTTCTAAACTCATCCCACATTTACTTCCATCACAACATCTTGAAAAGAAATTAGTATCTGTTATATCCATTTTCTCATCACTTGATCTCAAGCAGTGATTTTTTTTTTCATTTGCATGCCATTGGGGAGTTCCAGAATAAATTTGCTGTTGCAGTCAGTGAGCAGTGCATATTTGTTGGCAATTATGACAAAATTAACAACAAGAAACCTGGGAACAGGTTTTTAAAACATGCGTCTGGTTCTTGGGAGGGTTTTTCAACTCAAGCAACTGCAAACATCATCAGAATTCCATTATATAATCCACTAGTTAGTATGAAATGCTGATGACTAACCCCTGGAACTGCACATCCAAGTAATCAAACTAGTATGAGTCACAGAACTGTGGACTTAGAGTCAGTGAGAACACCACCCAGAAAAATCTGCATTGATTGTGAACTAAGAATAAGAGAAATGCCCAGTTCTATCAGAAATCATGTGTCAATATTATATCACCAACTCTTATCTTGGACTAATCACATCAAGGAGTAACTACAAGATCTTATGAAAGTTTTTACCATCAAACATATTTACTTCCATTCAGAGGTGTTGAGTTTTATTCCTTGCAAATTAAATCAAGAGTATATAGAAAACTGTGTCTCAAAATGTTCTTAAAATGTTGATTCTCAGGCCTTATTTTATATTTACTAAATCCATATTTCTAGAGAGTGGGAGCCAGACAATTATATTTTTAGTTAGTGTCCAAAGTGGACTGGATGTACCTTAAAGTTCAAGAACCTCTGACATAGAAGCTTAGCTAACAAGATTTTATTCCTAAACTGTCTTGGTGCATACATCACAACTGTTACACAAATGAGTACAGACACAATGATCCTGGGGGTATTCTATGATTTAAGTTGTTACTGCCAGTTTCTGACATTTTCAGCAATGGAGAACAATCTGTTTCTGTTAGTAAGGAGAAATTGCTTGACATAGAGGCAAAGAAGACAAACTTTGGAGTCAGACAAATTGAGATCAAATCCTGGATCTTCCACTGCATGACTTTGGCCAAATCAATCACTTTCCAATAGTCTCAGTTTTCTCATTTGAAAAATGGAGATAATGATGTCTGTATAATAGGCAAGAGTTTATGGGAATTAAATGAGGGTATGAGAAATCATGGTGAATTAGGCAGTTCCATAGAGGTGAAACAAAGTCTGTGAAGGGACTTGGTGAGGGATAAAACCAGAAATATAGCAGGAGCCAGGTGATGAATGGTCTTGTAAGAAGTCATCTGAGCCTGACGATGGATAGTTTTCCAAATTCCAGAACGTTGCTTCCTGGTCTTTATTTTGTTAATGATACCCAGGTAGTTCTTCCCTCTCCTTGAATGATCTCGGCTCCATTTCACCCAAGCCTCAACTATCTAAAAATTCTGAAGAAGGTGATAAGGACACGGCTTCAAGAATCCTTGAGAACACAGGAGGGAAAAGAGGTAGTGCTAACCTTGCCGCCAGCAGGAGGGGCTGCTGGTGATAAACTGAGCAGTCTCAGTGGAGGCTGCCAGGGATCGGGGAGAGTTATACTCACTGGCACCGAAGCATCAACCAGTATTCACTGAGCACACATTGGGCAAGGATCTGAGGATACGAAGATAAGTGAGGTCTGTGTGCTGTTAGCTAACACAGTGTATTGGGAGAATGTATGCAGGTAAAAGTGAATTACAATGTCACATGACGACTTCTATAGTAGAGGTTTGTACAAAATTCTCTAGGAGAAGAGTAAAGAGCAAACACTAATCTGCTTTAAAGAGTGAGAAGTGTCTTAATAAAGGAGTCAGCATTTGAGATGAATCCTGATGGGATGTGGAGGATGTCTGTAGATGGAGAGGGTTGGGAGGTGGGGTTGGGGGAAGTGCAGCATCCTACAGGGAATAGATTATGCTAAAGTCACAATGAACCAAAGCCTGGAGAGTTGAAAGAGACAGAATTTGGCAAGTAATTGGTCTTTGGGTTAGCTCTGCTGTAACTGGCTGTGCTTTGTTTTACTCGAAGTGGAAACAAGGGTGAACTCCCTTTTCCTGCTATAGAGTGGGTTGCAAAGGTCCCCACAGGCATGGCCTTCCCTCAACCATTGCCTCATCGGGACACACCATGGCAGGTGTCTTTGCAACCATCACTCACTTGTTCTCATCAGCCCACATCAGAATTATTTTTCTGAAGGCCAAGCACTACTTTTCTGGTGTTTGTTCAACAGTTGGTTTAAGTTACTAATCTGTGAAGCATCTTAAGACGCCCTGTGATAAGTTGCTTCTCCTCAACACAAGTTGACGATGAGACTCTGGATGGGAAAGTTTCATGCCCATTTTATTTATACAATCAGAATCTAAAACAACTCTCTTAAATGCTGGATATTCCTCTCCAAATATTTGTTTAACAATTTATTACTGTTGTTTATCTGTTTTGTATCTTCCTTCTGGAGAATGGATGATCTCAGCCTCTGTGTGTGTATGTACGTGTGTGTTGGTGTGTATGTCTTTGCTGTAAACTCACACTATACTAAAGATTCTCCTTCTGTTATTGTCTTTTGTTTATTGTCAAGACTTTTAGATTTAGAAAAAGTCTCATGGGGCTAGATATTCCATTGTGAAATCTCCACAGTCTTTTCTTCCTAATTCTAGAAACAGGGGCTTTTGGACACTGAATATGACCTTACTTATAAAGCCTGCTAGGGCCGGGGATCCTCCATGACAGGATATTTCATAAAAAGCAGTTTGACTTCAGCAGTTAGCTCTTCTTTAAAGAGAGCATTTCTCAGAGGCCTTCTTTTTTGTGAGGCAGGGGGTACAAATAGGACCACATCCCCAGCGTGGTGTGGTTCATGAGCCAGCAGGCATTCCACCTGCTCCTCAAAATGTCCCTCTTCCACCTATGCTCAGGTCCTAACAAATACTTGGTATATGAACACCCATCGGGCTTCCCTGGTGGCGCAGTGGTTGAGAGTCCGCCTGCCGATGCAGGGGACACAGCTTCGTGCCCCGGTCCGGGAAGATCCCACGTGCCGCGGAGCGGCTGGGCCCGTGAGCCGTGGCCGCTGAGCCTGCGCGTCCGGAGCCTGTGCTCCACAACAGGAGAGGCCACAACAGTGAGAGGCCCGTGTACCGCAAAAAAAAGAAAAGAAAAAGAGAGAGAATAGGAGTAAAATGGCAAAATTGAGTATGGACCTGTTGCCAAGAGTTGTGCTATAAAGGATGAAAAGGGAAATGAGGTAGCTCAAGGAGAAGTGGGATCAAGAGATTTTTTGTATGTTTGTTTAAAAATTTTTTTAATGGGAGAAGTGGAGATACATTTGTATGGTGATTGGAATGATCTGGTAGAAAAGAAAAATGAAAGGCCAGAGGGCTTTTATGTATCCATTGAGGACTGAACCAAAGGGCATGCATTTCACTATATTAAAGGGTATTTAAGGTGAATATTAGGAAGAACTTCATGATCAGAACATAGTATCACAGGAAGTTATTAAAATGTATCCTCTTACATTTAAAAATATTAACATAAATAGTAACATAATAGATGGTCATGAAGTATTCCCAGCACTAGAGATCCTGGGGAGACAGGATGAGTAGACCCCTGTCTTTAGTTTTCAGCAATTTATTATAGGACAGTGGCTAAGAGTATGGACCCTGGAGCTGGTTGGGTTGAATCCTGGCTCTACCACTTATTAGCTGTGTGGACTTGGATGGGTCACTTAAACTCTCTTTGCTGAAGTTTGCACATTTGTAAAATGGAGTAATAATAGTATGTACCTTATAGGTCGGTTATGAGAATTAAATATAGTTAAAGAAATGCCTTAGGGCTTCTCTGGTGGCGCAGTGGTTGGGAGTCTGCCTGTCGATGCAGGGCACACGTGTTCGTGCCCCGGTCCGGGAAGATCCCACATGCCACCGAGCGGCTGGGCCCGTGAGCCATAGCCTCTGAGCCTGCGCGTCTGGAGCCTGTGCTCCGCAACGGGAGAGGCCACAACAGTGAGAGGCCCGCGTACCGCAAAAAAAAAAAAAAACCTTAAAAAAAAAAAAGTAAAGTCTATGACCATGTGGAAGACAGAAATGTTTTCAAACTTCCGCTTTTATTCCTACATCCACACACATTACTGATTCTCTGTAGCTCTTTTCACTTGCAGTGGCCTTCATCCCAAATTCTGCCTCTAAAATTCTACTCTCATCAGCTACATGGCAAAAACTCACCCAAATCTGTCATCACCACCATTTTCAAAAAGTGTTTATCAACCCTCAAGTAGAGCACTTTGCCAGTTACCAGGGCAGAAACCACTCCCGAGGTGAGTGGATTGTCTGCAATCGGGTGGGGGGGGTGTGGTGGGGGAGGGGTCCTAATGAAGGTGGGTTTACAGAGGACCTGGAGGCTCTAAAACCTCACCAGTATGCCCTCATCGTTCTGTGGAAACCCCTCCATCTTTCTCTGGAATATCAATTCAGCTCGTGGGGATTTTTCTCTTTTCTTTTTTCTGAGCAGACAGTCTATGCTGTTCTCCTAAAGCAAAGCAATCCCCGATAGAGGAAGCTTGGACCAGGCCTCTCTGGAGGGCTTGGATACTTTTCCCAGGTCAAACCAGACAGTAATTAATCCTGGACTTTTATATTCAGAGGGTAAGAAACTGTTCTGTGCCCTAATACTGTCAGGGTTATTTTGTTTTGTTTGTAAAACCATGGCACGGATATACTTACCTTCTAAAAAGGAGCTAACTCAAAGACATGCTCATTTAGAACAGCATAAAATTTGACAATATCAAAAGAAGATGTTATTTTGGAAGGGTAGAGATTAAAGACTTTAAAAAAGACTAAGAAAAGAATTATAATTTGCTCTTTGAGAAAACTGTTTCCTACAGGATACAACAGGTGTCATTTGGGATTTTAAAAACTTGGCAACAAAGGTTGTAAATTTCAGAATTTAATTTCTAAAGAAAAAGCAACAACAGAATTGCATATTCTTCTATATGAAAACTACTTTGTTGACTTAATCTACAAACAGATATTCATTAAAAAATACACACACACCAAGTGAAAACTGCTTATTCAGTGACGCTGCTCACCAAAGGAATTATTCTTTGACTTTGTTTTTAGTTGGGTGTGGAAAGGTAATTTTCCCTCTTGGCTGGAAGCTTAGGGAGGAGCCCATGTGAACACCCATGTGAACACAAAATAATTAGGAAAGATTCATCCTGAATCAGTCAGTTCCCATGAACAAGCTGGGATTTTTAAATCTGCCTTGATCCAAATTACTTAAAATATAGACTTGGGAGTTGGTAAGCAAGTGAACAAGAAAAAAGACTAAATCAGGGACAACTAAATGTTTAAGTGTTTTGAGATCATTAGGATAGATAGATCAAAATGAACATTCATAAGAAATATAATTAGTTAGAGCCTTTATTACTTTTCTTATTAATCATTATTTTAAAAGAATGAGAAAAATATTAGCATTATAGTTTCTGTCTCACAAATTTGGCTTTTTTAAAATATAGATAGATAAAATTCTAGAAAGTTAGATATTCTCAATACTTAGAATAGATAATTCTTTTTTTCCTAAGGAAAGAAACTTATTTCACTTTTCTGTTTATACTGTGCAAAGTCAAGTTAATAAGCATATGAGGTAGTTTTCTTCAAGAGATTAAAAATAACTTATTAGAGAATATAACTTTTTTTTACAACTTTTACAGTTAAAGAATTTTAATGGGAATATTAGAGTATGTAATAACTTTATTTTATACAATATTTGCTTGAAAGATGGGATCAACATAAATTGTTAAAAATAGTTGCCTAAGTGTGCATGGGATACTTGTTTTCAATGTTATGAGTAAGAGGTCAAATTCTACCCATCAGGCTTGTTGGTACAACTACAAATAGCTTTGGAGGGAAAAAAGGCACAACCCAAGTCATTGTTAGTTAATTCACAAGTGCAATTAATTACAAGGGTTTCACCCATAATTCTTTATAGTTACAAGGGTTTCACCCATAATTCTTTAAAGTCTTAGTGTATTATTCCAACTAACAATAGCAGAGGTTAATGCTGAAAAGTTGATCTGATTATAGTATAATTCTGAGTGCTTCTTTTCTTGTAATAACGATTACTTGCTTCGATCATGAAAATATGCTGTGTGCGCATATAGTGAAAACAAAATCCCACAGGATTTTTTCTTCTTGAGAAAAATTCTACCGGCTCAAATGTATTTTCATTTGAGTATCTCTCTACTTTATAAAAACATAGTCATAGTTAGACTTCCAGAATGACTTTATAGTGCTATAAAATAATCTCTGTTGGAAAAATCACAGGGTTCTGTATTCAAAGTTTGGCAGATAAAGAAAAAGTTACTTTGAAATGTTCTGATTACAGGCTACTGAGCCCATTGGAAATCATTGTTGACTTGAGATAGAGGCTTCTGCTCTTGTAACCAAGCAAATGACACGTCACTGAAATAATCTCAGCTCTCTTTTTGTCACTTGAAAAATATGGAGATAGCCACCAATCAACACCCACTTCTTTAACAGGAATATTGTGTTCATAATGATAATAGTTGAGAAAGATTTTGAACCGGAAAGATACGGTGCAAATATAAAAACATTAGGTTGTCAACATTCTGCAACTTAATATAGCAGAGTTTTTACCTTAATATTTAGGTATAATCTCTATAATTTTACAACCTGAATGTTTTCCCTTTAATTTTCCAGGAATTATTAAATGAGTAAAGTTTACTGTTTATTGGAAAGAAAAAATAACCTTAAATGCCATTTTTGATTAAAATGATCTTTTAGTCGAGCTGATCAATTTTTATTCATTACCTCATGTCTGCATATTTCTACATGCCATAATTATATTGTGTAAACAATTTTACATGATAATATTTTTATTGAATATGGTTTTTCTTTTTTAAAGGTATTACCATACTCTATCTTGTCTTATCAGAATGCTTTAAACTGTTTCATTAAGTCAATATATTTTGGGGTTTTGACTTTTTTTCTCCTTGATTTTGTTTTTACTGTTGCAGATACCCCATTAACATCCTCATGAATTTCTTTTTGCTGTCTCAAATGGTTTCCTTAAGATAACTTATTCTTAGTTTTCTCTTCCCCCCATGCATACCATACCTTATAAAGCCGTTAAACTGAGAGGTAGTGTTTTATTTTATTTTTCAAGTCCGCCCTCAATTAGTATATTAGTTTCTTGAAGAAAGGGAATACATGTTGCTGGTATTTATATTCTAGGCCCCTACCATAGGTGCTTGATAAACATCTATTGAATAAATAAATGAACTTCCAGAAATGGAATAATTATGATATGGATTTTCTTCATGGTTCTTGAATACATTGTTCCCAAAAGCATTGTATAATTTATAAAGCTACCAACAGTGTTTTCTTGGGTCAATTTCACCACAACATAGCCATCAGTATCATTGAACATATCTTTGGCATTCTTATAGGTGTAGTATATCATCTCCAGGTTGTTACAATTTATGTCTCTTTGATTATAAGCAAGGATAAATATTTTCCAAGTATGTTGGGGGTACTAATTTTAAAATATCTTTACTTAGCCATTATTTGTTTTTTTATTCATCTTATTTAACATCGCCTCAACATTTGTTATTTGAAGCATATTTTATATCTATTTCTTCTCTTTAATGCTAAAATAATATTTTGGGTCAGTGATTTCTTTAATCATTTTAAAGTAAATTTTTTTTTTTTTTTTTTTGCAGTACGCGGGCTTCTCACTGTTGTGGCCTCTCCCGTTGCGGAGCACAGGCTCCAGACGCGCAGGCTCAGAGGCTATGGCTCACGGGCCCAGCCGCTCCGCGGCATGTGGGATCTTCCCGGACCGGGGCACGAACCCATGTCCCCTGCGTCGGCAGGCGGACTCTCAACCACTGCGCCACCAGGGAAGCCCATTAAAGTAAAATTTTAAAGTGATTATGTGAAGATAACACTATTGAAAGTGACTTGAAATTTGGCTTAGTTTCTATACAATTAAATTTAGTGATCCTTTAGCAAAGCCACTCCCAGAATTTTGAAATGAGTTACTTCATTGAAGTTTCCAACATTATAGTACAAAATAAATTTTACAGAATGAGAAATTTTAAACCTTAGGCCGAGGTTCTACTTCAGTTATGCTCACCCCAAAGTACTGCTTTCCTGAATGTGCACTTTAACCCATTTATTCACTCTCTCATCCGTCAGCCACTTGAACTGCAGTACAGGGCTACATGATGCATAAAATACTTGACATGACCTAAATTTCTGTGTCCATTCAACATTTGTTAACTTACAGACCTTTTTCTAGTCTCTCAGGTTACACTTCCTTCCCTCAAGGAATTTTGAATCTGTATTGTTTTCTCTACATGAGGTTCCATTCCTTCTCATTTTTTCCTTCAAAGTACTACCTAATTTTAAAGACCCAGCTCATCCTATGCCATTTCCATAAAGTTCCCAACTTTCTCAGTCAGAATTCATCTCCTCCTGTTGTATCTCTCGGATAACTTTGTTTTCAGCTCTATTTTAAAGCACATGTCGTATTCTGGTTTTTGTTATAGTCATAAGATGGTATAATGGTTAAAAGCGTAGTCTGGGATTAGACTTCCTGGCTTTGAATGCCATTTCTACATCACTGTTACCTTGGGCAACTTTCTTCATGTCTCTGTGCCTTGGTCTCCTCATCCGCAGTAGGGGACAATAATAGAACATACTCCTGTGTTGTTAATAAGGATTAAGTGAGATAATGTGTGTGAAGTGCATACACGAAAGACTCAAAGAATGTTAGCTGTTATCTTTCTCCTTAGTTTGTGAGTTGTTAGAAAAGGGGGTTCTATTTTATTGCTCTTTGAATCTCTGATAATTATCACAGTAAAAATCAGGCAGTAATAACTAGATAAATAACATTTTAATCTAGAACAAGTTTTCTAAGGGGTCCTTAATCTGCTTTGGAAAGCACCAAAGCATTCTGGATATATCTGTAAAGGAACAGATAATCAGACTGATTAAAAGTAAAAGTATTAGGAAGAAAAATGAAATTACTGGGTTGGCCAAAAAGTTCATTTAGGTTTTTCCATAAGATGGTATGATAAACCCAAACAACGAACTTCTGGGCCAACCCAATACTTAAAAAACTATATGTCCTTGAAACTGCAGCTTCATTCGATGTGACTGAATTGAAGAATAGATCCCTCAACTGTTTTTCAAAGCCTTTGTTGATGGGTAAATTTGGCTTGCTGGGTAGATTTCTGAAAAATCAATGTATTTTCATTTACCAAAAAGGTGCTACATATCAAAGTGGAATCTGAGACCCAAATACATCATTTACAGCTGGAATTATCAAGATCTGGGTGCAAGACTCCTCAACCACTGTTAAGAGTACATCTCTAAATCCCTCTGGTCACCCATCAGAAAGGTTAAAATAAAAAGATGGAAAATATTGTCAAAAATGTAGAGCAGTTGGAACTCTCACACATTATAGTTGCAATGTAAACTGGTAGAAACACTTCAGAAAATTGTTTGGTACTATCTATCAAAACAAATGAACAAGTGCCTACCCTATGGCTTAGCAATTCCACTTCCTTGATATATACCTATCACAAATGATTGAATATATGCACTGAAAGACTCATATATGAGAATGTTTACCACAGTACTATTCATAACATCCCCAAACTAAAACTGCTCAAATGTTCATCAATAGTAGAATGGATAATATATTACAGTATGTTCATATAATGAAATACTGTACAGCAATGAGAATAACCAATCCAATACATAACTACTCCCAAATATATGAATGAATCATACAAATGTATGTTGGATGGAAGCCAGATACAAGAAGAGAACATACAGCATTATTTCATTTATTCAAGGTAAATAAACAAAAGCTTAAAAACAAAAAACAGGCAAAACTATGCTGTTAGAATTCAGGCTAGTAGTTACATTAGAAGCTGGTGATGGAAGACCTTCTGTTAATGCTCTAGATCATGATCAGAGAGCTAGTTACATGAGATGTAATACTTATCTGATAAAAATTCACTGAGCCATATGCTTGTGATAGGTGCAGTTTTCAGAGGCACCATAGGTATACCATATTTATATTATATGTTAATTTAAAAAGTAATTAAATCTTCCCTATGAATCTGGATAGAGCTTTTTATAAACTTGTTTTTGTTAAGAACTATTTGAATCCCTTTAAAGCAGGCAGCAAAATACATTGTGTAGTCCCTTTCCTAAGCCCAGGACTTCTTGCTTTCATGGTCCAGAGGCATCTACATTTATGCTTCTTTGACTGGAAGTGCAACTCTAAGGCTACCTTCCTAGAGTTTGAAGAAAAACAATAGCCTTTTCCCTTAATCTTTAGTGTTCTAACTCAGTCACAGGAAAATCTGGCAATAAGCTCCAGTGTTTACCCACCCATCTAAAGACTTGGGGCCTTTTTGTAAATGGAATTCCTTTGACACCACAGGCGTATCCAAAGAGGTCAAGCGTCCTGGGCTGCATAAGGAATAATTAATACCTACTGTTATCTCCCAATTGTGGAAACTAAGAGTTTATGTTCTATTCTTGTGTTCTCATTTCCTTACTGGAGGTCCGTAGAGGAGAGTCAGTATTCCAGTGGGAAATTTGAGAATGGGTGGAGGCTACGGATGCCTCACCTCTGATGTGACTGGCTTGTTCTACTGGTGGGCAAAGGAGGAGGGAGGTATATGCTTAGGGTGACTCTGCCCTGCCTCTCCTTTCTGTGTTCACTTTGGCAAAGAACTGCCTGTATACCTTCATTTTGCAAGAAGGATCAGGCAACAAGAAAATGTGTCTCAAATGCAAAGTACCTAAGATTTTCCAGGTAGCTAATACAGAATAATAACACAAATTCCTTCTTGCTAACTTAGTTTTTTATTGTGTGCCTTTAGTTGAGCACCAGAAATGAGCTTGATGCTGTCCACAATTCACTTACTATCACATTCCATGAGATTATGAAGAGCTTAAGATACAATTAGTGTCATCTCTGCTTTCAGTGATAATTAAATTATGTATTTGTTGCTGTTCCATGCTTGATGGAAAAATCAGCTTGTTGGCAGAACGAGTGTTTTCACTCTACTTGTTTTAGGGCAAAACTGACTTCTTGTACAACAGTCACATATTTCTTCCGTCTGGCTCAGATGTTTACATCTCCACTTGGCAGATGATCTAACCAGCCCTTCCTTCCACTCATGGCAAAATCTTACTGCTTCTTTTCCATGTTATCATCTTCTTAATTTATTTCCTCCTTATTACTGCAATCAACAAGAATTTTTTATCTGGCCTCTAGATCATTTCTCTTTCTCTCTCTCTCTCTCTGTCATTCCCAAACATTATAATATTGATTGTCTTTTTTTTTTTCTTGCCTGTGTCCTTTAATTTCCTCCAAGGCAACTGTTAATTACATATATGAATGCTTTGCTTCTTGTATTTCAACTTTCATTTCTCTCTTATCTCTTTAAAGTTCCCAATACTAGAATCATGCCTATTTTCATGCCATGAAAATCATGCCATGTCTTCTATTATATCACTCATGCTTAAGTGATATCATTTTGTTTAAAATAACCTTCTCATTTCTTTTCTTAAATCTTTTCTTCATTAAGCTCTGTTTAGCAAAGTATAGAAAAAGGAACCCACTTCTTCATTTGCATCTATAATATGCTTGCCGGGTATACTCTATAGTATTAGCTGAGGAGTTTAGGCCAAATATTGTAAGAATTTTTAACTTGCTAGTCCCAACTATGTAAAAAAATCAGATTTATTGGACGAGTTATGTTGGAAATTTTTGGCTTTTAGTTTATAGGTAAACTGCATAGAACTTTCCTTTTCCCCATTTTCCATTTTTCCTCTACTCAGTGATATCTGGATAAGTCATCACTCTAACCATTGTCCATCACCACCCAGAGTCGGTGCTATTATTGCCTCTGTGACCTCAAGTCCCAGGCCTGGTGCTTTTCCCAAACCTTTGGAAAATACCCCGGGAAAATCCCTAAGTCCACTATACTCACAGAGTCAGAAACTGCAGAGAAAAGGGACAGAGGTGAAAAAAGGGGAAATAATGAAACAAATGGAAGGAAGAATAATGATATGAAGAAGAGTAGAGGAAGAAGTGGAAAGAAGGGAAAATGAAAAAGCAATAGGGATAGAGAGGAAAGCTCTGGGTGGGGGAAATCTAAAGGAAAAAAAAAAATGCTCAGATTACATTTACTGCCTTCCAGTACTGCTTTTTCTTTGCTAAACCACATGGTCGTATATGGGTTATCTGGCTTGCGTGTTACCATCTGCAAAGATGCATCACGTCTTTGTACCCGTGGCACAAAAGACTTCATTCTTTTTCTAAGAAACATTTGATTATATGACAGTCTAATTTATACGTGATGAATAGGTCTTAAAATTTAGATAGGAGATTGCTGACAAACACAGTAGAATTTAGACATGGAGGAACAAACAAATGACTGGAAATCAACCAACCAATTATTATGAATGGAGAAACACATCTCATTTTCTGTAAAAAAATACCTAGACCAGAGGAACTCCGTTGATGAATGACATGGCAAAGGATTAATGGCTGCTATTACTGAGAAAATGCCGGTTCTCTTTTCAGGAGTTGTATGAGTGTGGAGTGTGGGAGAATTTAGGTACAATCCAGTTGGGGATGAATAGAAAGATTTGGGGATAATAAGATTCTTACTAATGAATCATATGTTTCAATTGTTCCTACAGGCTAAAATTTCCCTTGAGGTGACTGTGATCTCTGACAGAGTTTTGTTTTGTTTTGTTTTGTTTTGTTTTTCGGTACGCGGGCCTCTCACTGTTGTGGCCTCTCCGGCTGTGGAGCACAGGCTCCGGACGCGCAGGCTCAGCGGCCATGGCTCACGGGCCCAGCCGCTCCGCAGCATGCGGGATCCTCCCGGGCCGGGGCACGAGCCCGTGTCGCCTGCATCGGCAGGCGGACTCTCAACCACCGCGCCACCAGGGAAGCCCTCTGACAGAGTATTTAATCAGGGATGGCAGTGATTATCTTGGCCATACAAATGAACTCTTTCTTCCTATAAGAGTCCCTAATGGCAAAGTATGGTCAGGAAACTTGCCTTTTAATATTAATGATAACAGCCACAACCATCTATATAGAGAATTATAGCTTCAAAATTATATCATCGGGACTTCTCTGGCAGTCCAGTGGTTAAGACTTTGCCTTCCAATGCAGGGGGTGCAGGTTCGATCCCTGGTCGGGGAGCTAAGATTCCACATGCCTTGAGGCCAAAAAACCAAAACATAAAACAGAAGCAATATTGTAACAAGTTCAATAAAGACTTTAAAAATTGTCCACATTAAAAAAAAAAAGTATATCATCAAATAATATTTTATTGGCAGGCATGAAACTTTGTGGGTTTTCATTTAAAACTGTGAATTGAATTGAATAACTACTTTAAAACCCAATGTTTAAATTAGAATTTATCTCCTGATTTATGGGGCCATTCCTGGTTTTAAGAATCATTGTCATAATATTCATCATGATTATTTTTCTCATATTTCAAGAAATGTAAAGAAAGAATTGGCATTAAAATTATTTTCTTCTATAAGAAAATGATTCAAAGTTGGAAATTGGAATATTGAAATGTATCTTTACCACCTTGTCACTTTACTAACATTAGTATGAAAATTAATATAATGAATCAGGGAACAGAAATTTGCATAGATATAAAATCCTTGACAAATATATTTTTATTTGAATAACACATATATTTAGTCTTATATATATTTATATATTATATATATAGCATATGCTTATAAATATGTAAGAATATACTTGTAAGTATAGACTATAACTAGGGGTCCTTTAGAAATCCCATCAGTATGATGATTACAGTGACGTTGTTTTCGTAATTACTAATGGTTTGTAATATTACCAGCCATTTTAACCAGCAACTGTAATAATACTTCATAAATAAGAAGAGCTTGCTGCAAAGGTTAAGGACAGATTTTGCTTAGGATGTTGCCACCTTCAGGAAATTTTACCTTATGATAATCTGTATCTGTGATATTGGGGAACATATTCCTGTTTAAGGAGCGTTAAAAATTCTCTGTTTTCAAATTATGATTTTCCTTTACCCGATAACAGAGTGTTGAATAGTACTGTTGCTATCAAAAAATTCTATTTTGGAAAGCATCTGAAATGGCCTGTGTTATTCCGTTAAGAAAAAGAATATCATTTTTATTAATAAAGATATGATGTGAATTTTATATAGTTTAAAATATTATCCCTGACTTAGCAAAATACATACATCAGTACAGTACAATTTATAAATAACTAAATAATATTCCTGCTTTAAAGGGATTAAATGATAAAACAATTTACTTATAATTTCTTATGCCTTTAATCATGTAGCTATTAATATAGTTATGCTTCATTAATTCCATAAGATGTGCTGAAGAAAATTGTGCTGTTATTTAAAAAATCATTTTTCATTCGATATTGGATTGAAATATTATTAATTATTTTGAAATTTGTTCGTGGTCACAGCTCACTGCAAATGTAAATTTACCTAAATCTAAGGATTTATAGAATTTTGCAATTGCCAATAAACTCGTATTTCCTCAATTCTCACCATGTACTGAAGACTAAAATCACTGATGAATAATAATTAAAAGGCATTTCTTTAAACATCTTTCTATGTATAGGGACACATATTTGTGTTTTTGTAGAAGTAACATTCTTCCAAAACACTCATGCCTATATAAGAGGTATTATCTTATTCTTTTTCAACAAAAGGAACAAATATTTAATCACTGTAATTATACAGTAATTACAAAAGTTAACCGTTTTTTCCACTCCATCTCTAAACCCCACTCTACCTCTAGTTTTTAATTAAGTATCTTTCTGTACAATGATCCCATGATCCCATGGTATCATTGATACCATCTTTCTGATACCATCTTTCTGTACAATGATACAATGAATTATAGAAACATAGTATATACACACAGATACACACACGTACACATACATTCATGCACACATACATATATATACATACACATATAAGTTTTATAAGTTTTACTTTCATTTTAATTTTGCAAAAATGGGGTCATTTGGAATTGATTTTATCACTTAACAACATATGGGAGATACCCACTCAGATTATTAGGTATTGAGAGGTTAATTCATTCATATTAACAACTGTGCAATATTCCATACACATTGAAGAATCATTCTTTATTCAATAATTCCAGCCTGTTTTTTAATTTTTAAATTATCATACAGTAAAATTGATATAGGGGGTGTACAGTTTTTGAATTTTAGGTTTGTGTAAATCTAAAATTTACAGGTTATATCAGGTTATAGAACAATTTCATCACCTTCAAAACCTCTCATGCTATCATTTTATAGTCACATGCTTCCTGCATCTGTAACTCTTTGAAACCACTGAACTGTTCTCAAACTGATAGCTTAGTTTTTTGGAAAATGTCATATACATAGAGCCATATAATATGTAGCTTTTGAGACTACAAAAGCTAAAGTGTGATGATTTCTTTCACTCAGCACAACGTCTTTGAGATTCATCCAAGCTGGAGAGTTTATCAATAGTTTGTTCCTTTGATATGAATTTACCAAAGTTTATTTATCCATTAGAAATTGATGGAGTTTGGGGTTGATGGAATTTTTGATTATTATGAATAAAGATACTACAAACATTCAGGTACAGGTCTTTCAGTGTGAAGATAATTTTTATTTCTCTCCAGTAAATTATTAATTTTGAAGAAATTGCCCAACTTTTCCAGGGTGGCTGTACCATTCTGTATTCCAAGGAGCAACGTATGAGTGTTCCAGTTGCTCCACATCCTCACCAGCACTTGATGTTGTCAGTACTTTTCATTTTAGTTGTTCTAATGGTTTTGTATTTTACCTTGGTTTTAATTTGCATTTACCTAATGGCTAGTGATATTGGATATCTTTTCAAGTGCTTGTTTGCTATCTCTAGATCCTCTTTGGTGAAGTGTCTGTTCAAGTCTTTTGCACATCTTTATATAGGTTTTTATGTTTTCTTACTGTTGATTTTTGAGGGATAGTCATACAGTCTTGATACAGGTCATTTATTGCATATGTGATTTGCAAACATTTTCTCCCAATTTGTAGCTTGCCTTTTGATTTCTTAGCAGTGTCTTGAACAAAGCAAACATTTTTAATTTGGATGAAGTTCAGTTCATCATTTTTTTCTTGAATGGATTGTGTTTTTCTGTGTCACTTCTAGGAACACTTTACCTAACCCCAGGTCACAAAGATTTAAAAAATTTTTTTCTAAATGTTTTATGATTTAAATCTAAGTCTATGATCCTTTGTCAGTTAATTTTGGCATAATGTATAACATGTAGGTTGAAGTTCATTTTCTTACCTATAGCTGTCCCATTGTTCCAGCACTATTTGTTGAAAAGACTAACCTTTTTTCCAATGAATGACTTTTGCACTGTTGTGGATCTAGTTTTAATTTGAATATTTAAGTATGTATGTACTCATATATTATTGCAAGGGAGGCTGTAATAAAAACCCTGGTACATATATCCAAAGTTTGTATTTGTGATGGATTGGTTCTAAAGTGAAATTTCCTAATCAAAATGTAAGAAATTTAAAAATTTACTAGATATTAATTAGATGACTTTCTAAAAAGTTGTAGCAATTCACATACTTACCAGGAATGAGGGAGAATTCCATTACCTGCACATCCTTTTCATCATTAGAAGGTTTGAATTATTTATGTTTGTCAGTTTGATGGTTGAAAGGTTTATATTATCTGTAGCTTAAATGTTAATGTTAAATGAAGTTGAGGTTTAAAGTTTTATTGGCCATTTGCTTTTTTCTTTCTGTGAACTCTGTTCACATCCTCAATTGAATGAGCTCTGTAACCGTCCAGTTATAGTCAGCTGTTGTGATTTTGAGTGACAATCATTTCACCTCTGAGCCCAAGTGTGCTGCTTTGTAAAATTGTAGAAATATCTTTCCCATGCAGTTGCTGTGATATTTACATGAAAATCACATGTAGGGAATCACTATTTGCTCAACATGGAAAAACAAAGCTATTTAATTAGACTATGCCAGATTTTTATTCCAGTTATTATGATCTCCTTTATTAGAATTCAGTCTCTATATCACATTGCTCTTATGTGGGTTAAGTATTTATTTCACTTCAATTAAGACACAGGAAATTTACTTGTACATAACAAATTTACCTTCATTTACGAGACGTTCAAAATGGAAATGGAGAATATCAACTTACATAGAGGAAGACAGCAAAGGGGGTCAGGGCGTGGAAGGAAGCTCTTGACTTGAATTTTGGTTTCTTTACTTAATTATTGTGAAACCTTGGGGAAGTTACCTAAATTCCCTAAACCTTGATTTCTCATCTATAAAATGGGGGTACTATTACCTGCTTCAGTTTTGGTGAAGATTAAATGAGGTAAGGAATGTGAATTCCTTAGCAGAGTGTCTAGCACTGGAAATTTCAAAATAAATATGTCTCTAGTCAACTTCTACATTGTATCCAGTTAGCTGTAGAAAAGCAAATTATCTGGTAGCCTTGTTTTGTACATAGTCTACGACTAACCTTTAAACTTCACTTAACTGGATTACATCTATTTAAGTATTGCACTTGTTTCATTTGACCAGTTATCCTTTGTGAGGGTGAATACCTTCTAAAGACAGAACGTGTGCGTATGTGCACACACACACCAAGTGTGCAGAGGTAGTTCAGTTTTTAAGACAATTTAAATGTTTTCATTTAATTATTTACTCATAAGAGAATCTTCTGGTTTATAAACAAAGGAAAGAAGCACAAGGTCCCATTTCCAGTTGATCTTACTCTGTCAAATACTTTGCAACTTGATTTTTAAAAATTGTATTCACGGAGAAATAAGGATACGTATATATAAGTGAAAGGTTCCTCAAGAAGCACAAACGAATGGATACAAGAGTTAAATGCTTTCTTCTATGCATTGCCTGGCACTTTCTTTTTAAAAATCTTGATTGCTTACTAGGTTTTAGGGATATTTTGGGTCTTTTTTCACCTTGTTAATCATGTTTGTTTTGGAGTTATGTTTGTGTGTGTCCCTGGGTGTCTATTTGTTAAAGAATACTTCTATTCCAGCAAATAATTTCTTAATCAACCATAAAGATATTCAGAAGGCGTAGTGAGATACAGTGATTTTTATATGGTGACTTTGTAGCTCTTGACTAACTTTCTTAGTATTTACAGGCTTTTTTTCCTGATGCCTTAAGATTTTTACACACATAATTATGCCATCTGTGGAGAAAAGCCATTTTTACTTCTCTTTTTTCAAACTTCAGGCCCTGTATTTATCTCAAAAAGTATTGATCGAAAGAAGCTAGACACCATAGAGTATAGACTTTATAATTTTATTCATATCAAGTTCATGCAAAGAATATGCAAAACTAATTTTAGGTGATAGAAATCAGAAAAGCAGTTTCTCCTGGAGAAAGGAAGGGCTATTGATTGGAAAGTGGCATGGAGAAATTTTCTAGAATGATAAACATGTTTTTCTATATCTTGATCCAGATGTTGGTTACTTGGGTACATACATATGTCAAAATTCACTGAACTATGCAATTAAGATTTATGCATTCTCCTCTATGTAAATCACAGTAAAAACAAAACCACATTTTTGTTTGTTTGATTTTGGTGAGGGAATATAATGGAATAGTAAAGATAAAGTCAGAGCTCTCCACACAGTTCATTTTGGCTCAGGACTCTGTTCTTGACTGACTGGAAATAGCAACCCCAAATCTAAACCGTGACACTCCCTGTAGGCTGCTATAGTTCAAGATTTACATTAAAATTTTAGATAATTAAAAACCCAGCAACCAGCAGTAGAAGGAGAAATGATCGTCTCTACCAGAGTAATAGGGGTTGAACCCTCTTAATTTGAAATTTTGCCCAAAATCAAGGTGCTAATGAGAATAAAAGAGTCAATTAATACTTTTAAAATTTAGGACTCATTATACACAAATATAAATTGATATATGTATAATTACTTCTTTTGGTTAATTTGTTTTAATGGGAGATTACTTACTTTAGAACCATAAGGTGGTAAGCAGACAGTTGCTACATCCATTCATAAGTGTTAACTTAAATAGTTTGGAAACAGTCTATAATTGTGTGTGTTTATAAGTATAAAACATCTAAACACAGTCGAATAAAATGAATACTCAGCACAGCTCAATGTGCATTCTCTTTCCCAGAGAAAGTAAAGTGTGTGAAATAAGTAAAACAAGTGTGAGTTACTTTAGTTGAACATTAAGTTGAGTGTAAGGGACTCTTATCAGCCCCTGATAAGAGAAGAATGTGGACCTGTTTTCAGAGTGAGAACTGTTAAGGAGGTGCAGTTTGCTTTGTAAATAGCAAATGAGACAGAAAAACAGCTATGAGTGCTAAAATATCATTCGCTTCAAACAATCTTCTATTTCTACTTTATTCATATACAAATTTCCAAAAGTACTAGTTTAAGAATTATTAAACTGGAAAATATATTCAATCTTTTAAAATGTGAAATAAAAGGTTTAAACATTCTTGTAAAAACATCTGTTAGATACATAGATATAAATTTGAGTTAAGAAGAAATCACACTCTTCTTTCCCCAATAGACACACTGTGCCATAAGTGAGCTAATCTGCCATCCTCCCAGCCCTGGGCATGTACAGCCATCCCTTCTACTGCTCATTCAGAATTGTTGCAAGGACTCATATTGAAACTTGAGACTTGAGAATCTCTAAAATCCTCGGAAATCCAAGATGCCTGGAAATTCCCCTTCTTGTCTGGGAAATCTCTTAAGAGTTATGGGTTCACCTGGGGCTTTCCTATTCCTCAGGCTCTGCAGAATCCATTGAACAGGGGGCTGGGGGCGGTGGTGGGGGAGGTGGAAGTCTAATTGAGCACGAATCTTTAGAACCCTTGGTATGGGAAGAAGATATGGTCATGCTGTGACTTGTCAAGAATTTGGAGCTTCTGGGTTTAGAAAATATGCTTAAAACATGCCTGAGTGCCAAGGAAAGAAATATTTGGAGAGCCCTTATTTTATTTTAAAAACTACCCTCGAATTATGGGGGTGAAGTTCAGAGGACTCAGTAAACTTGTTTAGGCTACTGAATAACCAGACCAGGACAAAGATTTAAATCTAGGTGGTCCCTACTCATTAAAAAAAAATCACCAATATTCTTTAACATGTCAAATAAAGTGACAAAGTGTTTATGAGAAATATTAGCAATCTCATGCCCAATCCCTACCCATTCCTGACCTGCCTACCAGAAGCAACCCATTTGCAGTTCTGCTTCTTCTGGGATTTCTTTCAAACTTTAAATGTACTCTTCAGTTAAAAAATTGAGACCTAATCCATTAAATTCCTTTTATGGAAGATGACATGATCATTTAGCTCTCTTTAAAACCAACAAATGGAAAAAAAAAAAAAACCCAACAACAACCCTGTTTCAATACATTCTTCTCTCAATGCAACCTCCCAATGCAGCTATCCCATAATTTGGGGTAAGAAGAAATTTCAGTGCTTCCATTATTCTGACTATGTTTGTATTGTTCACAGCTAAACCACATAGCATACTATGGTCACGTTTCCTTTTTCATGTGCAATTTTCCATTTCCCTTGGAATTCGTTAGCAATTGTCTCACCGCTTCGATTTCTATGTACTTTTCATTAAGTTAATTCCCAGTATTTTCACAGAACTCTGAAAACTTCGATAATCATTCACTCAGGTTCTTTTCTTTGTTTATTTGTTCATTTGTTTGACTTTGTCTTTTTAGTTTCCCTCCTGGGGTATTCTCTCTCAGCTCCAGTTTGATCTGGCTGTTCTTATCAGATTAGTTTTAGGACTCCAATTCCTTCTTACTCTTAGCATTTTCTGCTTCTTTCTCCTTTGTTGGATCTCTTGTTTCCCAGGTCTCATGATTTCTGCTTCTTGATTTATTCCTTGAAGAGAGCAGCTTCTGAGAAAAGGTGCATTGGAAATAATCATTTTGAGACTTGACATTATGAAAATGTCTTTATTTTACTCTCACACTTAATTGATTGTATGACTAGATATAGAATTCTAAGTTAGAAGTTAATTTTCCTTAGAATTTCAAATATATTGCTCCCTTATCTTCTGGCTTCCAGGATTGCTGTTCAAAATTTTATTTAGTGGGATTTTGGCAAAGAGAATACATATTTGTGTTCAGTCAGCAATATTTAATCCTCTTTATTACACCACATTGTTCTCTCAAATATTTTCTAACTGTTCAAGCATGCCTGATTTTTTTTTTAAGGGCAAGAGGTAAAATATTGATTTGTACTTTCAGTAAGGTGTAACATGAATAATAATTTTTAAAAAATGAAAACAAGTTTTGATACAGCAGAGTTATAATGCAGTTGAAAAAGAAAGTAAGTAGATCAAGGGAGTTTCAGAAAATATCAGAAGAACTTTGGCGTTACTGAATACTTTAACCTTTCTAATTGAGTAGCTATTTATTTCTTTATGGCTCTTAAATTTAAGATGGAGGCCTAAAAATTGGGCAGTTCTATAGTTTTGTTCCTATGTTACTGGAACTTTCTACAACTCAAATTCTTTAAAGACTAAAAATAGACATATATTACAGAAAGAGTTCCATTGTAAAATCCTTAATTACACTTTGTGAAACACCATTTTTAGCATTTTCAGCATTTAAACCATACCCTTTAAGTTTATTCTTGTACCTTATAACTGTTCGTATATTCAATTGACTTAAATCCAATAAGCATCAGATTGAAAGTAAAGAGATATAGCTTCTGGTAGACCTAGCGATCTCCATCTCTGTCTCAAACATATGAAGTTTATAAAACGTAGGCTTCTTATCTCTCACATTAGCCTTTTCTTTTTATAACTTCCACTTAATTTTGCACAATGATGAAATGAGATGAGATGAAATGAGCTGAATAAAATTCCATTTATAAGAAATTCTTTGTGGAAAGGAATTGAATTGTGGGGAAAACATTTCGAGGGAGTTTCTAGTTAGATACTGCAGGCTAAATACACCCCAAATCAAACTCAAATGATTGAAACAACCTAATGGGATTAAAACAACTGTCAGTGTACAAGGATAAAACAGAGTAAGCAAACAATTTCAACTATGTTTTAGAATGAAAACATCAATGAACAAGGGGTATTTGAATCAGCAGATCTTTGAGAGTTGAAACCAGAAGTAGATGAATTCATTCCTCAAAACTCCAAGGCCTCAAGGATTGGAGAAAGATGCAAATGGAGAGAAAACAAGGGTAAGGGTCAATATTTCGAGTAGTTAATATTGCATCTTCGAAATCCTTCAGAGGTGATGGATAACCCTCCTTTACCCAAGAAGAAGATTAGCCTTTACTCTCTGGAGAGGTTCAACTAGAGAGACTTTGGACTTGCAGTCACCTCCATGCTGAAAGTGGGGGTTAAGTAAACGTCTACATTCTGAATGGTTACATCCTAACCCTTTTCCTTCATTAGCTCAGAGATGTTGACTGCCAGCAGTATTTCTCCAAGGTAGGAAAATGGGAGAAGATTCTTCTCTGGAAAAAATTTACCGGCTCTATCTCCCCACCAAAGATTTAGAGTCATTGAGATTCAGGAGTACTTGAATTTAATTTCCTAGATGGATACTCTCTAACAATGTCTATAATTTGATAAATTCTATCCACACACACTGAACTTCTATTCAGCTTTTCATTGCCTTGTTCTTAAATATGAATGAATGCCATCTAACTTCTCAGCAACCTTGAGAGCTAGAAAACAGTGGAGATGTGCCCTTGAAATTCTTAGGGGAAATGACTACTGACTTGGAATCCTATTCCTGGCTAGACTGTTAGTTTAGTATAAGGGTAGAGTATAGAATTCTTCAGATATCCAACATATCATTTTTTTTCTCTCATGTGTCCTTTCATAGTAAGCTAGTAGAGGATATTATTCATTACAATGAGAACTAATCTAAGAAAGAGGATGACGTGGAACCAGAAATCAGGAGATCCAACACAGGAGAGAAGAAAATGCTCAGGATGCTGGTGAAAGGAAGACCCAGTACGATAAGTGAGTGTCCAGCCTGGAGGGCAAACCATTCAAGCCAGAGGAGGACAGAGTACTCTAGTGGACTTGTCTCCAAGAAAAAATTATAGACTAGTGATACATTTGAATGATTTGCATTTGTCCTAGAGATTTCAGGCATGATAGGTACATACAAATCTCAGCAAACAAACAAACGAACAAGCAGAGAAAAGCATGAGGTATCAAGCTGCACAAACTTTAAGCTCAGTGTACAAAACATGTATTAGTGTTGACTGTGTGTGGTGGACCTAATGGCGACTTGTTTTAAATTTGAACATAGTAAAGTTGGAAATTGTTCATATGACCTTAAAAATGTAGTCAAGCTTCAGAAGAAATGGTCCATGGTCCCTTTACTTAGATCTTATGTTTTGTATTCTCTCTGCCCAGGATGCTCTTCCACAGGAAAATTGGTTGACTCACTGTTTTAATCATGGAGGTCTCTTCTCAACATCACTTCTGTGATCAATCTAAAAATAGCACCTGCCATCACCTCCTCTACTTCATTTTCTTCACAGGACATATCAATTCCTAAAATTACAACATTTAAAAAAATTGTTTATTTTCTGTCTGTTCTCTGTTGTGTCCCAGCACTTAGAACATTGTCTGGCATGTGATAGGTGCTCAATAAAGGCTGTGGTATGAGTGAACCAGTGGATAGTCAGCTCCATGGTAGCAGAGAATGTCTTGTTCATCATCGTATCTTCCACTCTTCACCAAGTGTTTATAGATCTAGGCATTCCGGGAACCTGTGTTGAATGAATGAATGCGTGAATGAATGAAAGCAAAGGTGAGTGTTCTCTTAAAATTTTTAATAAAAATATTGTTTTGTAACCTTTGGAGTCTTCACACAATTAAAGAAGAGTCATCTGTGCAGTAGAACTCAGAATGACTGATTAAATACCTTCTTTCCTCCTGAGATCCTCCCATGGGGGAATCTCAGAATCCGAGCAGCAAGCTCCGACAGTGTGTGTGTTGTATGTTCACTCACTCCTGAGAGAGTGAGCAAATCCAAATTATCATGATTACTAACATGGTTAGAAGGTGATAAGTACACTCCAGGGTCAATGTCCCTTTGGAGTTCTGTCCATGGCTGGTACTCTGCCTCTTCTCTCTCTTCTCTGTATTTGTAGATATTCATGGTTTATACAAAGTTGGCAAAGGGAGGAAATAATATTGTACATTATCTATAAATACTATAACTAGAATTCTACTGATTTTTCTTAAGGCAATATGAACAAGAGTAAATACTTTAAGAAGTGGACCATCCCCTGAAAGTGTAACAAGCAAGTACAGACAAGCTGTGGGACTACAAAGAGTTGTGAAATAGTGAATGTGAGGCCAGGGGTGGTGGCATTCTTACTTCTCTGTCTATGAATGTCTCATATTAAGTTAGCTTTCTATTTCTGTTGGCTAAACATTTTTTCATTGACCTTCTTGATAAAAATGTTTATATAATATTTTTTCACAAATCATAAAGAGAATCCAAATTCATTGAGATCTAAGAAAACACTGACTGAAAGATTGCTCCATTGCTCATTTTGATGTTTTCAAGAGCCGAGGGTGTGTTCTGCCTTTAATCCAGGGGCCCTGCTTTCAATCAGCAGCGCTGGCAAAACAAGGAATGTAGTTGCCCCGTAGGCTGAAGGCAAGATCCTACCTGTTGTCTCTGGGATCCTTAACGATATAATCCAACTCTCTGATTCACCTAAGCTGTGGATGAGAGAGAATGAGCTCAGAAATAAAAAAGATTTCCAATCTGGGTTTATTTAAGAATTTTACACACACACACACACACACACACACACACACACACACACACGTATACATGAAGAGAGAGAGAAAGAGAAAGGCAAAGATAATTTGAATATTCTAAACTAATCTAATTTAGATGCATAGATCCTATTTACATCAAAATATTTACCACTCTGGATTACTAATAGTATTGACAAAGTTTTGGTACACATTAATAACAAGAGTGATTTAGACTTCTTGAGTGATATCTTTGTTTCGCTACTCGAGGCCACGCCTGGGCTCTGACTTTAGCCCAGGACACAGAGAGGGCAGGGAAGGCTGACTGCTCAGTGGGATAGTCAGGCTGGCTGAGCTGGAATAGCTCAGGTTATGTCCTGCCAGAAGGTACCCATGTGTTTCCTGCGGACAATGGGTGGCCCATGTGGAGAGGGAGCTTGGCTGGAGCTCCTGGGAGAGGTAAGGACGCCAGCAATGTGTGCCTGGGTTGGAGGGGCCACCAGTGAAGTTGGGCCTTTGCCTGTGTCCTGAGCCAACACCCAGGCACCTGCAGGGAACACCCGTATGGTTCTTGAAAGCACTTAGAAGCACTGCCAGGACAAGAGAGTGAGTCCACCGAGCCAAGTCCGAATTCTCATCTCTCCTCCCTTCCTCTGCTTCATCCCTGATGGGGGTTCAAACACCCCCTAGAGAATGACGGATGGATGAAGGATATCAGAGCAGAAGCCAAAGCACCCCCTGTGCACAGAGGTGGCCAACTATAGAGGCATCAGCTGGGAATGGGGAGAAGACTTACCTTTGAGTGAATATTGAAAAGTTGATTCTCCTATTTGTTTTATATATACATTTTTTCTGTGACGTTTTGATTTCTAAATTGGGAGTGTTTTTTGTTTCTTGGTGTTTTTTTTGCGGTACGCGGGCCTCTCACTGTGGTGGCCTCTCCCATTGCGGAGCACAGGCTCTGGACGTGCAGGCTCAGCGGCCATGGCTCACGGGCCCAGCCGCCCCGCAGCATGTGGGATCTTCCCGGACCGGGGCACGAACCCGTGTCCCCTGCATCAGCAGGCGGACTCTCAACCACTGTGCCACCAGGGAAGCCCGGGACTGTATTTTGTGATGATGTTGTGACTTAAGGATCTGTTCATCTAAGAATAAACAAAAGGCTCATGGGAACTGCCCCAATTTCATCTAGAGGCAGAGTAAGATTATAGCCAATGATTATATTTTAAAAGGACGCTGGGAGACCAAAAATTAAAATTGTATTTTTATTAAACCATAACACAAACAAAAAAACTCTGTTACTTCATTTTCTGTATGTGGTTCTTGACTCATCTTAAGGCAATGACCCAAAATAATTAGTTTAACAAGAAATCATCCTTAAGAAAATTTATTCACTCTCCCACACTGGATAGTGTCATTTGAAATTTGTATTTCACACATTTTCTAACTTTATAAGCAAAGCGTATAAGAAAGTTTCGCTAGATGTGACTGAGGGTAACATCTGTACTTATCTGAGAGTTGCCTAAAGCAGTCAGACTGGATGTGGACCAGTGAGATCTGAGGTTGCTCCTTGGTAAAACAACTTCCCAATAAATGGATGAAAGAACTATATGCAACAACTGTTAACACAAGAAGGTGATTATCTGGACATAAACTGAAATTTATTCTTGAAGTAAAGCCGGATTGCACAGGATTATCTTTATCAAGGTAGTAAGAATAAAGAGCAAGGAGTTTTCCTTGGATTTCTCTGTTGCTCGTATCCCACGTCTCGTATATCAGCAGGTCCATTTCTCAGACCCATCTACCTCTCTCCATCTCCACCACTATCACCCCGGTCCAACCTCTCATTGCTTAACCCCCAGACTACATGATGGCTTTCTGCTGCTCTTCTTACTTCTACTCTTAAATCCCTAGGATCTATTTTCATTACGGCAATTGAAGTGACCTTTCAAAAAATATATATTAACTAGATCACACCTTGACACTACTTCAAACCTTCTAATAATAGCATAGAGAAGAAATATGTCCATTTGTAAATCCATACATGGCCTAACCTCTGCTTACCTGTCTGACTTCATTTCATACCACTTCCCCTGTCATCCACTGCTCTCCGGCCGGTCTCACGGTTAACACAGCCAGACTAGCTGGCTTCCTCTAGGCCGCTTCCTCAAGGAGGCCTTCTCTGCCCATTCAATCACGAGACACCAAGTTGCAATCCTAACACCGTATTTTGATTCTCTGCAGAGTACTAATTTCCATCTGATGTTATCCTCGTATATTTATTTGCAGGTGTGGCAGACAGACTTCAAGGAAGCCCCCGTCATCCCCGTCTCCCTGTATTTATGCCTTTGTATCATCTCCTCCCCTTGGGTATGGGCAGAACCTCTGACTTGCTTCCAACCAATAGAATATGGCAAAAGTGATGGGAGTTCACCTTTTATTGCAAAGGGGATGGAATGTCATCCTTGGGTTTAGGGTACGTTATAAAAGATTCCATTTCTTTAGCAGACTTGATTTAGAGACTTTATTTTTTCTGGCTTTGAAGAAGCAAGCTGTCGTGTTTTGAGAGGCCCCCATGGAGAGAGCAAGGAACTTCAGGCAGCTTCTAGCAGCACAATAACCCCTGAAGTTCCATACCTGCAGGAAGTAAATGCTGCCAACAACCACATGAGCGTGGAAAAGCCCTGAGCCAGGCCCGGTCTATACCTTGATTGCAGCTGTGTGAGACCTTAATCAGAGAACTCAGTTAAGCCACGCTGGGACTTCTGATCCACAGAAATTGTGAGATAATAATAAATGTGTGTTGTCTTGAGTCACTAAGTTAGTTGTAATTTGTTACACAGCGAGGGAAAATGAAGACACCAGTTTCTTGTCTCTCCCCAGCTAGACTGCAAACTCCAGCATTCAGAAGAGTGCCCATCACATAGTGTTCAAGAAATATTTGTTGAAGGAATGAATGAAAAGAATTGGATTATGAAACATTTTAAGTGGCAACTGCATTCCCATGATAATTTGGTATATGAAAATTGAAAAAATGGGCCAATGTAGTAGGAAGGCACTAGGTGTCATAGTGGTCAAAGTATGGGCCTTGAAGTTGAGCAAACCTGGATTTCAACAGCAGCTCTGGTTATATTATGATTCCAAGCAAATAATTTTACCTCTGATCTTTTGCTTTCTCATCTCTTAAATGGTGATAATAATACCTACGTCATATATGAAGTAGATATGATAAGGATTAAATAAGATACAGTATTTAAAGTCTCAAATATGACATATCATAGACACTCAAGAAAATTATTCTCAAGTAATTTTTAAATTATTTCTCAAATCCAAATAGAAATTCTAAATATCATTTGACCCATGAAACCACCAACACTACCTTGATAAGGATTTTGGAGTTGAAGAGAAGGAGGTCATATTTGCTCTACAGAGGAAGGGTGGAGGACTACTGGAGTATGAGGCTATAATTTAGAAGAGCATAAACAGAAACCAAAGCACAATAAAGACTAGATTAAGATTGTAAACAACACAGGGACTTAAGTCTATCACAGGGACTCTAGTCTATCATTAAAATACTTCACATTTATCGAGAGCTTGCAATATGGCAGGCACTTTGCTCAGTGCTTTAAATGCATACTTTAATGTTTACAACAACACTGGATTACAATGCTCATTTCACAAGTGAAAAAGATGAAAATATTCAAAGATGTGAAGTATACTGTTTTTCTTCAAATCTGTATTTCCTGCCCTTTCCTTGCTCTGCATGACAGAGAAATACATTTTCCAGGCTTCCTGTCCTCTGACTTCTGCAAGAGGTGGCCAGTGGGAGATACTTGTGGAATATGGGAGGGTGGGAGAAGGGGAGAAGTTAGTATATTTCTCTTCTCTTTCTGCTTCCTGGGGCATCTCCAGAAACAGCTGTTTCTCCTCCTTGGTTCTATCTACCACCACATGGGCTTCTCTCCAAGGTCTCAGTTCTGCCTGGCATCGCTTCCATGGTTCTAGCTCCCACTAGGCTTCTAAATCCTTGGAAGCACTATGCCGTCCCCACAGTCTCTCCAGCCATCAGGGAGGGAGCTGCTTGCTATTGTTGCTAATCTCTAAATAGCCTTGTAGATTGACTTCTCAGCTCTGTCCAACTTCCTTATTTAATTTCCTTTATTTGAGAGACTTAAAGTGGCTTCTGTTTCCTGGCTTTATCCTGATGGATTCACATTTCAAATATACAATTTAAACCTAAAATTCAAGTAGTCTCCAAAGCTTGTGCTCTTAACAATTAATGTACAAGATTGTTATGAAAAGAAATCAACTCCTTCAAGGGCAGGAAAAATTAATATGATTTATGCAACTATCCACAATAAGACCATGGTATAATTATATAACATTTATTATATAAAATAATATCTGAGATATTATTTTATATAATCAGGAATCAACAGGAATCAGTCAGGAATCAACACTATATTATTTAGCAAGTATTATATTCATTTAAAAATATTAATGCTTAATTTTTCAACAATAATTAAACTTTTTATTTAGAACTGCCATTTATATTCACAATGTAATGCATGTTATTCCATGTACAGCATGAATTGGATTTTGTTGAATAAGAATTTAAATACTTGAAAAGGAATAACTCAGTGCTATAATTCTACAAATTCTAAGTATTACTCCTCCGTATATGATGTAAATATATTTTACAATTAGATCATTATATAATCAATTGACATAGTTGACTCTAATTTTTCTTTTTTTAGGGATGAGTTAAGGTTTGGTAAAGGAAAATAAACTTACTTTCTATGATTCAATGGGACTACTACAGTCAAATTGATAAGGATTTTTCAAGACAAGCTCTATTTATTTTATTGTCATACCTATTTGTATTTGGACTCTCAAATCTACACTTGCATATACTTCTGTTCTTATCTCATTTCTGCCATATTTGGCTTCATGATTTCTTACTCAATCAGGAGTTTCTTCTTTCATCTTTTTGAATATCCTAATCATATTTATTTTAAAGTTATTTACAGATTGCTCTTACAGTTTTATTTTATCCAGAATAGTTACATTTCTGATTGTTGATTTTGTTGTCTTTCTTACTGCCACGTTTGCTTAAACATGTGTTTGTTTTGGAATTTTGATCTGTGAACTCACTAAAATGCTTATTTATTCTCTCCCTTTCCCTCTATTGACCCTTTATGAGTTTTTTTTGTTTGTTTTTTGTGGTTTTTTTGCAGTTTTGAGATGACCTGCAGAGCTTCAGGCCAAATCAGGGCGTATATTCATGGTTTATGGCTTTTGTGCTGTTCCTAGCAACATGCTGATCTAGTTACTAAGCTAGGAGATGTCTCAGCCCATTACTGACTGCAAAAATGTGTCTGTTCTCCCAACTTCCCTAGTGACTTTACATAAGCCTTCATTCTAGGCAGTAATTTGACATTTTTAAGCCTCATTTTAAAGGTGGTGGGTGTTTCTACTACAGCATCCAAACTTAGGCAGTTAACCAGACTCCAATATTCTACCTCATATGGGACTTCTAGAAGCAAGAGTTACATATCTATAGTTTTAGTATTTATCTTCAAATTTTAACACATACACACACACAAATCTTTTTTCTAAGAAAGTCTAGAATTATTTTGTACTTCTATTCTTTTCCAAAATAAGGGAAGACCTCTACTGCACCTCAGCTATCCATTACACAACGTCCTTATTTCTGTCCACAATTACATTTATCTAATTTTTAGCACATTCATGTATTTTTACTTTCCTTTTAAAAAAGTATACTTTATATGTGTTAGGAACATGGCAGTGATGGATGGCAGTGTTCAAAACATATACTTATATTGCCATCTTAATTATTGTCTAACTCTCTATGACTATAATACTGCTGCAAAGTTAAAGGGTGTGAAAAGATTATCACATTTCTACTGGTGTAGCTTACAGATTGTCAAAGGATTTTAGCATTTAAATGAATAAGTGGAATGGTCTTTTAAAAAAGATTTATTTAAAAATTAATGTTAATAGTGTAACATAATTAAGAGAAATATTCAAAAGAAGAAATATTCACTACTCAGTATTCTTCCTCTCCTTGATATGGCTAATTTGATTAATACACAAATATACATAGAAAATTAGTGATGTTCCTTCAGTGTATTCATATTGGAAAACTACCCAATTGTTATACATTGTTGGCCGCATCTCTCAGTATTTTAAGACTCCTCTGCAATTAATTTCAAAGCTTGCACTAAAGTTTCTGGTGACAAATTTCTGTCCTTTAAGGTGGATTTTAATTTTAACAATGACCAAAAATCATTCAGAAACAAGTTTCTGGATTAGTTCTATAATTTAAGCTGAGTGATGCATTTTTAGGTCTAAGCAAATGTTTTAGAATAAAAATCATACAGTAAGTCTCTTTTGTGACATGTAAATTGAGTCTACAAATAGTTTTAAAAGAAGTACTTTAAAAAATGTTCTATGCCGGGCTTCCCTGGTGGCGCAGTGGTGGAGAGTCCGCCCGCCGAGGCAGGGGACACGGGTTCGTGCCCCGGTCCGGGAGGATCCCACATGCCGCGGAGCGGCTGGGCCCGTGAGCCATGGCCGCTGAGCCTGCGTGTCCGGAGCCTGTGCTCCGCAACGGGAAAGGCCACAGCAGTGAGAGGCCCGCATACCGCAAAAAAAAAAAAGAAAAAGAAAGTTAAGGTAAAATGATATTCGGTGACTTTGGTGACCTTAGTTTTACTTTACTGATACGGTCCCTTCATTCCTAAAACTGCAGTTCCTCAAATTTCCTTATGCCACTTACTGAACTGATCAGGGCAGACAGCAGCTATCCTGGGCTTCAAAAAACTCTGTGACTTGTGGAGAAGATAGATAGGAATAGAGATAACTGTGGTTTTCTCTCTATTTGAAGGAATTCAAAGACAAGCTTCTTAGATTTTCTGCCAGTTGATGATAGAGAGGGAATCATTTTCAGTTGAGATTTGTAGACTGTAGAATATGTATTGATACAGAATTTTAATTTTAATCAGCTGATTCCTAAGATTTTGAAAACATTTTTTAGGCACTGCCTTGGTTCCATCATTTTTGAATTTCCTGAATTTATATCCAGAATCTTATCTATAAATATTGCTGTTTCAATCACGAGAACTATATCTGACCTCAGTTGAAGGAGATTGAAGAAATTGCTTTAAAGTAATTTTTGCTGTTTATCTTATGCTAAAGTAGGAAAATGGGGCTTCTGCTCTGTTCTCAAGATAAAGCAACCTGTCTGGTATCTTTCTGCTTGCTCTCTTCCTGGAACCACTTCCCTGCCCCAACCCCACACATTTCAACTCCAAAACTCAACACCATGATGGTATGTATCACTCAAAGAGCACGTGTGACCGAAAATTCCTGGCATCATCTAAATCCTTTCTTATACTAAATAGCAGGTTTATCCCATCAAACACCATCTATAGTATAACCAATGGAAGTTGAGATAATTTTTACTCCAATAGATTTTTCAGTGTGATGAATGATGGTTTCTAAAACGTTATTGATACACATCTTAAAATATTCCTGGGCTCATCACTGATGAGGTGGTATCACCCTAATGATATCGATAGTATAGTGGTTTAGTTTCCGTTATACACTTTGAGTAAACAAGAATAAATTTCTAACACCATAGCATACACACACATGCACACACACCCCCCAAATAGTTGCACTAATTTTATACTTAGAGTGAAAAATGAAAAACCATATTATCCATTAGTTTTGTTTAAGAAAATTATTAGTTATCATTCATAAAGGTAATTTGCATAGCCTATATACCACTGTGATAATGTCTCAGAGAAAGATGAAATGGGATAATGTACAAAAGACACACTGGTATTTATTATTATTATTTCTATCAGTATTAGCTATAGTGCTTCTATCTTAGATGACATGATTTGAAAGAGAAATAAAGCCTTTTAGACCATCTGTAGGAACTTACATGCCATTGGAGGTTTCAGTCGACATTTTTAAGGAGCCACTGCTCATTTGTAATGCCTTGGTCATATTACAAGAGAATGTTTAGAATATATTAAAGTGCTAACCAGATTACCAGTTTGATTTTGCATGTTTTCTTTAGCAAGGATGAGTATCAGATATCTCTATTTAGAAAGTGGAAAAATAATAACAGTAGTTGACACCTACACACTCCCACTTACCTCATGCCTTTATAAGAATAAGTGAGTTTTAACTGAGTAAAACAGAAGTAGAAGCAAACCTATAAGTGTGTAATCCCCGCTATTACACAATAGCTACACATGCTCGTAGAATCTAATGTATTTCTTATCACAGGAGGTCTGAGGGCATCATTTGTGCTACCTGCTCTTTATGGGGCAGAAAACAGTGAGAAAGGCATTTAAAATGTTTGGCTTCTCAGAACTCACCATGAGGAGACTATCTCTAACTAGGACTGAAGTCACTTCTCACCTGAAGGGTTGGTTTGTCTCCACACCCATGAAATCTCCTTTTCTCTGCTGACACTGCCAATTGAATTTTATTTTATGTGTGATGTAGACAGATGTCTGCCAGGAGCTGGATGGAGTCCATTAACGCTTAACAGAGGGAGGGAGGTGGTTTTAATACTTAAGTGGTAGTTGGCAGCTCTGACTCTTGTCCCTAGCTTGGGAAAAAGCCCGGGCCCCTCAAAACTTAACTCGTTTTTGGTACACAGGCTAATTTCTTAGACCTTTTTTTCTATCGTGAGCAAGAGAGAAAAACTAAGAAGTGTTCCTCAGCTGATTCATCTTAAAGGTGGCTAAATTAATGATTAATTTAGAATATCTCTCTCTCTCCCAAGACAGCTATCTGTCTCCCAAGACAGCAATGATGACATGTATTGTCAGTGCTGTGATGGCACCCCGTTCTATTCCATATTCTATGCATTTTCAGAGGAAGTTAATTTCATGGAATATTTCCAAGTGGCTGAATTCTCATCCTCACCTCTCCTTAAGGCATACAGGGCAAGCAGAAATCCACAAAGGCATATTAAAATCTGAATGAACTGCCAATTTGATATGTAATTATGATTGCAAGATTCATAATTTCTGTAGAATATAGTCTACAAAGCTTACTTCTTTCACATAATCCTTTATTTCTTCCCAGGGCTGTCAGGCAAGGCTCATTCCAGTGAGCACCCTTCCAGCTTTCCTAAATGTGTTTGTTGAGTATTAGAGAAAAATCTTAGACAACCTCCTGGGCTAACAAGCACCTCTCTTGTAATGCTTGCTGCCTTTGCCTCTGACAGCTGTGGTCAAGATCTCTTTACTTGCTGCTCTCTAGTCAGATTGTAGCACTTGATTGACTCATCTGGTGTTTCCCTGAAGCACAGCTGTCAGCCAAATATACCCAATCTGAGCCATCTTTTCTCTGGGGTTGCCCTCTTAATTCCTACTTCCTGTTTTCTCTTTCCTAACTAGGCCAGTTTCTAAGGGATCTTCAGGCATTCAGTGTAAAATAAAATAATGTTTATTTTTTTAAGTGCTTTCTGGCAACTTTTTAGGAGATTTTATCAATAAACATAAAAGACTGAAGCCAGTTTTTGTTTGTTTTGTTTGCTTGTTTTTTACTCTCTTAACATAGATTTCTTTTTGAAAGTTTGCTTTAGATGAGTTCCTATTTTGGCCTTCCTTCAATCCCTTACCCATTAGCTTATAGTTCATTTCATTCTAAACATTTCTTTTTTTGTGTTTGCAGTTTCAACATTCTTTTAAAGACGCAGGGCTGTAGAAAATGCTGTGCTTGATCAGGTAGAATAAATTAAAGAAGGGAGTGTCCTAGATGTTGTCAGCGAAGACTGTCATTGTTTGACAAAGTGCAATTTGAGATTCAGCAGTTTCCTTTCCAGTTTAAGAAATCGCGTCCTAAAAGACAAGTCAAATCATGAGTGCAAAAGAGATGAGAGATTTATATAAGAAATTAAATATACATTAGAAACCCTGATGGAGAGACTCCATTTTTGTCACTTGTTAAAGACTCTACTGTGAGATAGACCATTACTCTAAATGCTTCACTTTCCTGTTATCATTTTTCTTCATGTATTATTGCCTCCCAGCCCTTTATAGATTATACTGCTCCTCGGCAAATTGCCTGTAGTGCTGGCCTTCAGAAATGTGGTTCCAGGGTCTGTTTTTCCACTTCCTGTTGCTCTCAGCCATGCTTATTGCTTCAGCCACAAGACTAGCCAAAAGCTAGCCAAGACCATGAGGCTTGGGATATCACTGCATTTCTTTACTAGAATGGCACTCTCAGGAAGATTAGACTACCTTCATTTCCAGTTCTTTTCTAAAGCTCATATCTCAAAAACCTGGATGCTGACTTCAAATAAACTATTATTAGCCCAGCCTTGTGTTCAGCCTCTGGTAAGTGTCCTATGTGCCATATGCAAGAAAAGGCCAGTAGCTGTTCAAGCCTTCTAAGTGTGCAGTTCTTTGAACCTTACAGAGCATTTTCGTAACCAAATTATTTCTTGTTTAACCCTCACAAAACTTCTACGGGTTGGATAACAACCCTATGTTACTGGGACTTAGCCAGATTCAGGGCTGGCAAATGGCCATCTCAAACCTTTATCTTCAGATTCTATTCCAGTGCAAGTGGAGTTCTTTTTTGTTTTGTTTCTTTATTTTCCAGCATATCTTTAATTACCACATTCCTCAAAGGCCAAGAAAAATGTAGGAAAGAGAGGAAAAGGGCTTTTCTGAAAAGTGGCAAATTTAGAGTGCCCATAGTATGAAAACACACTTAAGTTGAAAATACATTCACCATACCTTTTAGAAGCATTCTTGGAGGAGTTTTTCATACCCTGAAAACACCCACTTTGCATGGCCAATGTCTTGGGGAGAGAGCTCAAGGAACAAGCCAGCAAGGCTGCTGTAGCTCTCCACTCAGGGCAAGTGTGATCTCAACTATATCTACCCCATGGTTGGGTAATTGCAGCACTGGCTCTGTTTTGTGGGATTTCCCCTGTCTTGCCATACTTGGGCAGGCGTACAGTGTTAAAGATAACAAATGATCCCACCTGCTGTTCATGTCCATGCTTTGTGTGCTGAGTTTTAATAAGGAAGTCTTACCTAGGTAGCCACAATGACCAACGTGTAGTATTCATACCCCTCTGAGATCACAGACCAAATCTAGTTTCCAATTTGCTAGATTCTACTGGAAGTGAGTTATCTGAGTCAGTGAGTTTTAATACTTTGGGTTTATCAAATGAATTCAAGTCAGTGTAATCAGGTATTTTAGAAGTCAACTCAGTCCATAGTCGTACTGGCTAAGGACAGTGAGAAAATCACAGTGAGGAACACTTTGAGTGCTTTTCAAAATGCGTTACTTACAGAGCCTCACACTTAGAGACAGCTGAAATATAAATGATATATATGTACATTATTGTCCACTGCCCCCAGCAGACACCAGCATGTCTACAGAGACTTTATGAAGACCCTAGAGGTTTTAGGGCTGCGGTTCTATGTCCTTCGTGTTTGCCAGAAACCTGCATCTGTAAAACACTCCAGAGTTGATTCAGGTAGTCATGGCCTCCTTTCAAGAAAGTCTGTTGATTTCTATTTGGAGAAAAAGAAGAAAGCAAAACCAACAAACAAGGACATCTTAGGGGTTTTAACTCTTTATTCCTTTCCCCTGTGGTCCTGTCTACATAGCAGTTATTACTGCTAGAAGTCATCTATTTTTTTACGTGTTTATTCCCACCTATTCACCCATCATATATATTCCACGAGAGTAGAAACATTTTTTTACTTTGCACTAAGTAAACATTGTTGAATAAATTAAAAACAACTTCAGAGAATACCTTTATCCACCCTACTCTGTATGTATTAAAACACTGAGACCCAGTACATTTAAGTGATTTAAGAATTTTCAAAATTAGCAATGAATGAATCTGGATAAAAACCTGGGTCTTCTTGCATCTCCTCTTTTCTGTGTGTTGGTTACTTTCAAAAGGTCACCTACTCAAATACATTCAGCCGAAGAGTATTTATTAGTTGTCACTGTGTCAGGCACCTTATACAGAAAGTGCAATAACACTGTTCTTGCCTCAAGGAGTTTATTACCTTGCAAGAACAATAAAACATATCTACTGAAACTACTTTCCTCAACGGATTGCTCCTCCAATGTGAATAAAACCACTGAATCTTTGGCAAATCCATCAGTGACACAGCAACTTGGCTCAACACACTTTGGTAAAAAGTCAATTCTATTGCACAGTGTATAAATACCTTTTACCAAATTCATCTACCTGCATGTCTATCATATAAGATATTGTTTCAGGCCTTATGGACACATGGTTAGTCTATGGCTCTTTGCATGGAATTATTGGATGGGACTTCTTGTACGTTCTGACACTGTACCATCTTTTGTCACACAATTCATTGCTCTCCTAATGGCCACCTTGAGGAAGCGGTGAGAGGGGTGACTGGAATGAACTGTGACTTAAGTTTTCTCTTCTAGGCCCTTAACCAAGGCCTGAATTTCTCTGTCTAATTATCTGAAGAATATACTTGTTAACATAGGGCAAAATTTCCATGTTGTCAGCAAAACTTTGATGGTATCAAAATGTCATGTAATCTGAGCTTTTGAAAGTGGAGTTTGAGAAACCAGAAAGAAGGCTTTTCTGATAGGCAAGGGGTGAGATGTTAAGGCCTGGTGGGACTGAGTAAGGGATTCCCTCCCCACCACACAGAGTAATTGCTCAGACCACCACCAGGCTGCCCAAGTCTGGTGCATGAAAGCAAAGGAAGAATTTCCTTTTCCTGGTCAATATTTAGATGCACCATGAAACAAACACCTCTGTTGTGAATCCTGCAGTCTCACACAGATCAAAGATTACAAGAGGAGGTGTTGCTGCTGGATATTTTAATTGCTCAGGGCTAATTATTCATAGGAGAATCCACCCAGGAAAGTTGCTAAGCTGGTTTGTTGGTTGTTCAGTGCAGACTTTTTTTTTTTTTTGCTATTTCATTTCCCTATTTTTATTTTTATTTTTTTAACATCTTTATTAGAGTATAATTGCTTTACAATGGTGTGTCAGTTTCTGCTTTATAACAAAGTGAATCAGTTATACATATACACATGTCCCCATATCTCTTCCCTCTTGCATCTCCCTCCCTCCCACACTCCCTATCCCACACCTCTAGGTGGCCACAAAACACCAAGCTGATCTCCCTGTGCTATGCGGCTGCTTCCCACTAGCTATCTATTTTAAGATTGGTAGTGTATATATGTCCATGCCACTCTCTCACTTCGTCCAAGCTTACCCTTACCCCTCCCTGTGTCCTCATGCCCGTTCTCTACATCTGCGTCTTTCTTCCTGTCTGCCCCTAGCTTCTTCAGAACTTTTTTTTTAGATTCCATATATATGTGTTAGCATACGGTATTTGCTTTTCTCTTTCTGACTTACTTCACTCTGTATGACAGTCTCTAGGTCCATACACCTCACTACAAATAACTCAGTTTCATTCATTTTTATGGCTGAGTAATATGTGCCACATCTTCTTTATCCATTCATCTGTTGATGGACACTTAGGTTGCTTCCATCTCCAGGCTATTGTAAATAGAGCTGCAGTGAACATTTTGGTACATGACTCTTCTTGAATTATGGTTTTCTCAGGGTATGTGCCCAGTAGTGGGATTAATGGGTCGTATGGTAGTTCTATTTTTAGTTTTTTAAGGAACCTCCATACTTGGTGGAGACTTTTTTTTTTTTTTTTTTGCGGTACGCGGGCCTCTCACCGCTGCGGCCTCTCCCATTGCGGAGCACAGGCTCCGGATGTGCAGGCCCAGCGGCCATGGCTCACGGGCCCAGCCGCTCCGCGGCACGCGGGATCCTCCTGGACCGGGGCATGAAGCCGCGTCCCCTGCATCGGCAGGCGGACCCTCAACCACTGCACCACCAGGGAAGCCCCCTGGTGGAGACTTTGAAAGAGACCTTGCCACATTTAAGCAGAGAATTTTATTTTATGTAAAAATTTACATGGAGAGAAGAGAGAAAAGACAAGTAACTATGACAAGGTAAATGGGACTTCTTTTAATTTCCATTCTTTAAAACTATATTTAGGGCTTCCCTGGTGGTGCAGTGGTTGAGAGTCCACCTGCCGATGCAGGGGACACGGGTTCGTGCCCCGGTCCGGGAAGATCCCACATGCCGCGGAGCGGCTGGGCCCATTAGCCATGGCCGCTGAGCCTGCGCGTCCGGAGCCTGTGCTCCACAACGGGAGAGGCCACAACAGTGAGAGGCCCGCGTACCGCAAAAAAAAAAAAAAAAAAAAAAGATAGAAAAAAAACCGATAGTAGAGTGTAAGCTCCATGAGGGCAGAGATAATGTTTTCTTCAGATTCCAATCAGCAGCACCATTAGTAGTGCTTAGAATATAAAAGGTGTTAATGATTGATGGATAATTGACCAGCGTTATTGAGGGGACAATAAAGAAAAGGTCAGTTTACTGGGCTTTGTTTAATTTGCTTGTCTAGCCTCCTTTTTCTGTAAGTTGCTGACAGTTGTTTTGGAGCAAGACGTCCTCATGGCTTTTTGCCCATGTGGTCTGGCCATCCCTTGACTTTAGCCTTTTGCACAAGATTCTCCAGTGAGATTGTGTTTTGCTCCAGCTATTAAAAATGAGACATCCTCTTTCAACTATGCATTACTGAGCAGTTGAATGTAATCTTGGAGCTTCTGGTGACCATCTTTGCTTCTGCACTGAGAAAACTAATGATAATGAAACCAACACAAAGAAAGTCAGAGCTAAGAGATAGAGAGAACCAGTATCTTGGTGACATCATTTGATAACTTGGCTTGAGCTATGCCTGAATCTAGGAGATCCCTGGACTTTCCAATTACATGACCTAACAAATCCCTTTATCCTCAACAATTTTGTTTTGTTTTGTTATGTTTCTCTTAAGCCAATTTGAGTTTGGTGTGTGTGCTGAATAGAGTTCTAAATTATACAGATACTTATGCTGACATTTCTTTTCATAAGTCTGCCAACAATTTTGATAATGATGGGAAGTAGTCATTTTATGTAAAATTAGTCAGTATTCTGTGTAAACAGCTTTAAGAAATCATTGCTAGTAATCGTCAATACCTATGAGTTGCTTCTAAGTTTTAATAACCTTTTACCCAGATAAAAGTCCATGAGTTCATTGGAATTGAAGGGGTTTTCCCCTGAGAATTAAACTCCTGAGACCCAGATGTCTTCTATAGTTGACTTCTTTTTAATTTGTTTATACACTTCGAATCTTCTATTTTAAGACCAGACACCCTATTTTACCCTTGTAGTTTCTGTTATCTTCAGCCATGTAAACTTAACCCAAAATACCTTGTTAGGGCTTTATTAATGTATAAAGCATTGCTACCAGTCCAAAGTCTGTTAGAATAAATTGGGTCACCTAACAGATAATAATTTTATGAGTAAGAGGCTATTTTGAGGCCTTGAATTTATTGGTAACCAGTAATTTCTGCAAGTTAGCTATGAATAAATATCTTTTATGAAATTTGTCACTGTATTTCTATAAGACACATTCTTTGAAATTTATAGAAAGGCTTATATTCTTGACACCTCTTAAGCTAAAAACTAAAGAACTGCAATGGTCAGGTGGGTCTTTAGACTTAAATCTTTCACCCACGTCCCCTGAATTGGAAGGCAGATTCTTAACCACTGGACCATCAGGGAAGTCCCTAATTAAAGTGATTTTATTTTCTCATTGAGAAATCAAATTCCAATGCAGATTCAAAGTAAATATTTATTGGTGGTTGTACCTTTGGCAATAATATATTACAAGACATCATCTAGTTCTTTTTCCAGAACGTTTTATTTCCCAAGCCTTCTTGGCCTCTAATTCCAAAGAAGCAGTTATATTATTATTTCCATTTCTACATTCACAGTCAAATAAGCAAAAGTAAATCTTCCATTTTTCCTTTCTCAGCAGCATGGGGATTGATCTGTACCTTTTCTTTTCAGTTAAACATGAGGTAGAAATGTAAGTAACAAGAGCAGGAAGAGTAATTTCAAGTATAAACATTTACAAAGTAAGTAGTCAAACAGCCATTTTACTTGACTACAGTGGTGCTCACAAAAGAGGCCAGATGCTCACAGTATTCTAGGATGATTGACTGTAATCAAGAGGTATAAGTTATAACTGCTTCTGAATACATTTCACTGGCCTCAAACAGGCTTATTGCTCAACAAGAAAGAATTCTCACATACTCGGTCATCATTTTCTGCTCATTTGTAATATATTGATATACATTTATTGTCAAAATAGCACGAGAGAGTGAAAAAAGTAGCACTTTGGTGGCAGTCAGACCTGGGCTCAAACGTTTACTTCTCCATCATCTCTGGATTAATGGGTTACTTACTTTCTCAAGTTTTCATTATCTGAAATGAGCCCTCACTGGGATGTTTAGGAGGATTCAGTGAAATGTCTGTCATGGTTTCTGATTCTTAACAGTGGCTCATTAAATAGGATTTTTATTATTTATTTGTTTGTTCATTCATTTATTCATTGGCCACGTCACGTGGCTTGTGGGGATCTTAGTTGCCCGACCAGGGATTGAACTCACATCCTTGGCAGTGAAAGTGTGGAGCCCTAACCACTGGACCACCAGGGAATTCCCTAAATATGAATTTTAGTTCCTTTTCTATAACCCAAATTAAACAATTACCATTTGAAAATATCTACCCTCCTTTCCTAAGTTCCATCACTGCTGTTGTGTAAGACAGATACTGCACTCATTGAGTTGTGATAGGAGAAATGATTCTAAAGTCTCCATTGCAAGGGTCATTAGTGTTTACAAAACTTAGCTCAATGGAATAATGTACTTTTACACTAGGATATCCTGCATGTAATGTACAAGTAATTTGGATGAATGGAGTGATTTTAAAAAAGAGTTGGTCTTAGATCGTAGGTGTTCTTGAATAAAGATACTCAAGAAAAAAGTCTCCTCATGAGTAATAAAAAGAATTCAGTAAGAAAAGAATTAATATTTATATTTCAATAGTATTTTTTACAGAAATAGAACAAACAGTCCTAAAATTTGTATGGAATCACAAAAGGCCCAGAATAGCCAAAGCAGTCTTGAGAAAGAACAAAGCTGGAAGCATGATGGTTCCTGCTTTCAAACTCTATTACAAAGCTATAGTAATTAAAATAGCATGGTATTGCACTCGGGTGATGGCTGCAGGAGCAGAAGCAGAGTGGAGCAGCAGAAGCAGAGCTGAGGACCCGCATGTCTGGTCAGCTGAGCCTCGATGCAAAGCATGCAAAGGAAGAGTCCAGTGATGCAATGAGTAAGGCCTGGCAGCTGGAGCAGTGCAGGCCCCTGTGCCTGTGGAGCTACAGGCTGAGGGGGTGCATCCTCAGTCCCTCCTGCCAGGCTTGGAGAGGCCAGAGGCCCGGGTGCACAGGGGCAGACAGAAGCTCCCCAGGCCTTGGGGTTTCCTTAGTGGACTGCTGGGAGGGTGTGCCAAGGGTGGAAAATGTCGGCCAAGGGGCACTACCTCCTCAAGGAGGACAAGGAGGGCCCTGACCAGGATGCAGTCTATGAGAAGTACCTCCTAATATCATTAAAAAAAAAAAAAATTCTGGTACTGGCATAAAAACAGACACATAGATCAATGGAACAGAATAAACAGCCCAGAAATAAACCTACACATATATGGTCATTTAATTTATGATAAAGGAGCCAAAGATATACAATGGGGAAAGGAGAGTTTCTTCAATAAATGGTGCTAGAAAAACTGGAGCGCCAAATACAAAAAAATGAGATAGGACCACAGTCTTCATACACAAAAACTCAAAATGAGTAAGACTTGAACATAAGACTTGAAACCATAAAGTCCTAAAAGAAAACATAGGTGGTAAGCTCCTTGAAATAAATCTTGGCCTTGATTTTCTGAATCTAATCCAAAAGCAAAAGCAACAAAAGCAAATACAAGCAAGCGGGACTATATAAATTAAAAAGCTTCTGCCTAGCAAAGGAAACTATCAACAAAATGAAAAGGCAGACTACTGAATGGGAGAAAACAGTTTCAAGTCATATACCTGATAAGGGGCTAATATCCAAAACATATAAAGAATTCATACAACTCAATAGCAGAAAAGCAAACAATCCAATTTAAAAATGGACAGAAGATCTGAACAGACATTTCTCCAAAGAAGATGTGCAAATGGTCAGTAGGTACATGAAAAGATGCTCAATATCACTAATCAACAGGGAAATGCAAATCAAAACCACAGTGAGATATCACATCATACCTGTCAGAGTGGCTACCATCAAAAAGACAAGAAATAACAAATGTTGGTGAGGATGTGGAGAAAAGGAACACTTGTGCACTGTTGGTGGGAATGTAAATTGGTACAACCACTATGGAAAACCGTATGGAGGTTCCTCAAAAAAGTAAAAATAGAACTACCATATCCAGCTGTTCCACTTATGGGTATTTATCCAAGGAAAATGAAAACACTAATTTGAAAAGATATATGCACCTCCGTGTTCATTGCAGCATTATTTACAATAACCAAGATATGGAATCAACCTAAGTGCACATCAATGAATGAATGGATGAAGAAACTATGGTACATATATACAATGGAATATTATTCAGCTATAAAAATAATGAAATCTTGCCATGTGCAACAACGTGAACAGACCTGGAGGCCACTTTTCTAAACTAAATAAGTAGGTCAGAGAAAGACAAATACCCATGATCTCACTCACATGTGGAATCTAAGAAAAAATAAATAAATAAAAAGCCAAGCTCATAGATACAGAGAATAGATTAGTGGTTTAAAAGAAGAAGCAGGGGGCTTCCCTGGTGGCGCAGTGGTTGGGAGTCCGCATGCCAATGCAGGGGATGCGGGTTCGTGCCCGGGTCTGGGAGGATCCCACGTGCCGCGGAGCGGCTGGGCCCGTGAGTCATGGCCGCTGGGCCTGTGCGTCCGGACCCTGTGCTCCGCAATGGGAGAGGCCACAGCAGTGAGAGGCCCGCGTACTGCAAAAAAAAAAAAAAAGAAGAAGAAGAAGCAGGGGATGGGAAATGGTGGGAGAAATGGGTGAACTGGGTTTTTCTTTTTTTAGTTTAAGTAAACTGAATTTTAAAAAGTTTAAAGACTGAAATAAGAAAATTATATCCCAGCTATTTCTTTCTTTTTTCTTTTCTTTCTTCTTCTTTTTTTTTTGCAGTACGCAGGCCTCTCACTGTTGTGGCCTCTTTTTTTTGCGGCTCACGGGCCCAGCCGCTCCGTGGCATGTGGGATCTTCCCGGACCGGGGCACAAACCCATGTCCCCTGCATCGGCAGGTGGATTCTCAACCACTGTGCCATCAGGGAAGCCCCCAGATATTTCTTTATTCACTTACTTGTATAACTTCAAAGTGCACTGTAGGAAATTCCTGTGACATCTAGAGAATCAAACCACAGCATGCAGCCAATAATAAGTAGACACAACACATCTGTGAAGTTGCTGCTGTGGACCAGAGCACCAGACCTCGAGCAGAACTGCAGTGCTAGGTGTGACAGACTACACCCAAATGCTTAGATGGGGGCTTCCCTGGTGGCGCAGCGATTGAGCGTCCGCCTGACGATGCAGGGCACACGGGTTCGTGCCCCGGTCCGGGAAGATCCCACATGCCGCGGAGCGGC